>NC_136807.1:21813360-21888860 GCF_951216825.1 Electrona antarctica | reverse complement strand
ACCTCAACTTTGAGGTCCTGGGTGACGTAGGGCAACCGAGCGCTCAATGTTAAAGCCCAGCTGCACGGGGTTTCCCGGTCATGAATCCACGGGTCCGCCTGTAGTCCCTCCTCCTACCACTAGGACCTAGAGCTTCAACGTTGGAAAGTCTGCCTGCCCCCTTGGTTCTGGCGGGAAGTCTGCACAGCATGGTCCGACTAGAGGGGAAGCTCCCGGCACTCCCCAAGGCACATTATGTCCTGTCCTGTCCTGTGATGGTGGAGGTGCCATTTCACTGGTGTCGGGCTGGCTCTGAAAAAGTGTCATGTAATGGTGTCGTCAGAACCCCCTCCCACCAGACAGCGAGACCCCCTCCCTGGATGGTGCGTCACACTCACTCTAACCACTGTATGTGAGTACTCGCCACTGGGCCCTTTGTTCGCCACTGCAGAGGTAAAACGTTTGTCCTTAGATTAGTACTATGCATAAAGGACGACTGTCACCTTATGAGCACTCCCTCTGCTCAGTAAATATGCTTTAATTCAGTGGGTCATCTCAGCTGAGAAGAGGTCTTGGCCAATGCAAATGGGTTTTCAATGGATCTGGACATGCTTAAGAACATACAAATGTAGAAAAATATACCTTCCGGAAAGGCGTCATTTCCAAGATGGCATTCAAAATGGCTGTAGTCTCAATAGAAAAAAATTATATGAATGATTTTTCACTTTATTCTGGTACCTACGAAATATACCTTCAGGACAGGCTTCTCTCTTTCCACAGGGATGAAATAATCCGGGTTCTTCATTTGAGAACCGATGTCATGCTTCTCTTTTTGGAAGTAATTCCCCACTGCATAACATTTCTCTCCCAATGAATGTCCTAACAATATACTTCCTTCACAGTATATGAATTTCTCGTAAAGTTTTTTTTTTTTAGTGAATAGTGAGGGCATCGAACGGGCCCCGCCAAGGTCCGTCACGGCCCTGGCGGAGCGATCTGAAGACGCCTGAACTTTACTATCTAGACTAGAGGAAGTAAAAGTCGTAACACCACTGCCATTTAAGGCCAAGTAATCATCATGGTTGACTGGACTTATTTTTGGCCTAAACAAAACTGTAACAACCTTAACAGCGATCAACAGTTTGGTTCTCTTTGAGTCTTTTTCAGATGAGAAGAAAATGCAAACACTCATTAGAAGCCCCCTCCATGACTTTTCTGGCAAATTATGGTAATGCCATTTGTAGCCAAACTGTTTTCATTATTTGGTGCGAAACACCCTGACTGCTCTTTATCATGTCTAGAATGTTCGTACACAAATGCAGACTGACCAGAGGGCACCCCCGTTCGTCACAGTATTGCTATTGGGTAATGAAGACATAATTGAACATTGAAAGTGACATTACTTGTCCCACCCATACAGCAGTGGTTCCCAAACTTTTTCATGTCAAGGACCCCCAAAGTGACACTAATCAGCCCGCGGACCCCCATTTGAAAACTGTCAGGGACCCCCCATAAGATATGTACGGCTCTAGCAGTGATTCTCAACCCGTTTAATTTCAAGGACCCCCAGTTTGACATGCATTAGTCTACGGACTCCCATTTAATGGCCTTTCTATCTCTGGGACCCCAATTTATATTGTAAAATCAATGTTATTTTAACTGAGTGTACAAATGGTACACTCAGAGTTACAGACCCATAAGGGTCCATTTGGTTCCAAACCATAATTTAGCTGGGGACCCCTTTGAACTCCCTCAAGGACCCCTGGGGGTCCCCGGACCCCACTTTGGGAGCCCATTCAGGACAGGAATCCCTTTTGGTGTTTTATATTATATTTTAGCTATTGAAAAATAGCAGATCTACTCGGTGCCGGAGCTTGTAGATATGCTATTTTCGAGAAATCGTGAAAATGTGGCGCAAATCTTTGAATATATATACTTTCACAGTGAACGTTTTAACTTGAATCTTTGCTTCTGGGGGGTCCCTGTAACAACAGATTTTCAGATAGGGGTCCGCGGCCAAATACAGGTAATTCTGGGGGTCCTGTACATGAAAAAAGTTGAGCAGCACTGACATAGAAACATGGGTTTTTCAGAAAACTGTTTTTTATAATCGGCCTCAGGTCTAAATGGGTTAACAAGGTCTGTTAGCAAAGTCTCAGAGCATAGCCGTTCTATTCTCAGCAAGTAAAAGAGAGACCCCCTTGGGTCTGGACAGTGCGTCGTCAAATCCGGTGACTGTCCGCCCAGCCAGCCCTCCATGCCCGCTTTTTTTATAGTCTCGCGTGGTCTGGAGATTGGAGAACCAGGAGAACCGATATCTGGCAACGCGAGACTTTGTGGTTGCCCGCTCGAGCTGCTGACACTGACAGACAGGAGAGACAGAGAAAGTCCGTCAGTCCGTCGTTTAGTCAAACTGAAGAATAAGAATAAGGAAGAATAAGGTAATAAAATAAGTTAAACAAAATGTTTGCGTTGCTGGAGTTCCTGGAGGGTATGTGGACAAGGGAATGAGAAGCATTGTTCCATTTGCGTGGATCAGAAATGGCCAGGAATATGAAGACGAATATCTAGCTGAAGGAGAGCTTGAGCTCTCTGAGCCAGTGTTGAATGGCGCAAGCACATACCAAGACGCAAAAAGAATAAAGAAACGCCATGGCCAGTCTACCAAGCAAAGGATGGTCCTTTGTGCATGCTCTTTCTGCATGCACAATGTCAGTCCGTCGTTTAGTCAAACTGAAGAATAAGAATAAGGAAGAATAAGGTAATAAAATAAGTTAAACAAAATGTTTGCGTTGCTGGAGGGTATGGACAAGGGAATGAGAAGCATTGTTCCATTTGTGTGGATCAGAAATGGCCAGGAATATGAAGACGCAGTAGCGTAAATATCGACGGTGCAACTGGTGCGATGCACCGGGGCCCAGCGCCCCCATGGGGCCCATGAAGGGAAAAAGAAGAGAGAAAAAAAGAGCCAGGACGACGGTGAAAGCCTGGTTTCAGGGGCTATCGGTCGCAGGAAGAGTAACACCAAGGATTCGTCAGTGATGTCACTGATTGCTTGTTTATAAACAGCTTCAAGTCCATACTACTTCCGTGTTGCATAACAGTGACATCACTGTCCACTCCTTCTTGGTATTTTTACCACCTTGTTTCAACGTGTGTGTTTGTGTTCATGCGCTGCCTGTCAGCAGCACAACATAGCTCAGCTGTAGCCTATTCTGTCACGTTCCGTCGCGCTAATGAAACACTAGATGGGATTATTATGTCATGTCAGCACTATCAGAAGATGTAACCCAGGTAAAGTAATGTCACTCTGCAAGTTTAACTAAAGTTTTTTCCATCTGTCCAAAGTCATTTCTGATAGCCTGTAGGCTGCAGCCCTGCAGTCCTACAGATACACAGATACAGAATGATTGAAAGTGAAACATGCAAATTGATTGAATATTTTACTATCAGATCGCTTAGGTAGGCTACAGTTCAAAGACGCATTTGGTACAATGAAGCGCTACGCATCATTTTACATCGCATTGCCCCCCCCCCCCCCCCCCCCCCCCCCCCCCCGCAGCACATTATTAGTATTATTATTATATTTTAGGGGGCCCACAAAAAATATTTGCACCGGGGCCCACTGCCAGGTAGTTTCGCTACTGTGAAGACGAATATCTAGCTGAAGGAGAGCTGGAGCTCTCTGAGCCAGTTTTGGTAGAGTGGAGAGAGAACATACCAGGACGCAAAAAGAATAAAGAAACGCCATGGCCAGTCTACCAAGCAAAGGATGGTCCTTTGTGCATGCTCTTTCTGCATGCACAAAGGACCAAACCACAGTCCATGACATGTTTGCCATGTACACAGAATTGGCCACGAACCTCGTTCGTACTTGATTTGTGGACTGGCATTCCATCACAGCTGAAAGCCAGTGATAGGTTGTCTGGTGAAGCGAGGGGTGATAGTTATTGATAGATGCGTCCATCATAAACATCTGACCTCAAATCGGTGTGTCAAGTCTTTCCCCAGATCTGTGTTTCTTATACCTGCCACTAGAAAGTCAAATTAAAACATTGCTGCAAGACCATGTTCTTTCTGTGCGTCCACTTTAGAAATGACCTGGTCACAAACATGGCACTTCAGTGTGAGGAAGTTCCTCCATTTTGCACACAGCCTTTCCGGAAGGTATATTTTCCTAGGGTATTTTATATTCACATGCATATCTACAGGTACCAGAATCAATTGAGAAATCATTTGTATAATTTTTCTTTTGAGATATACTGTATAGCCATTTTAAGCTTGGCCGGCTGCCATTTTAAAGGCCATCTTGGAAATGATGCCTTTCCGGCAGGTGTATCTTGTAGTATGTTAAGAATTTCCAGAGGAAAAATCCTTCTGGGACGCCATCTTGAAAATGGCACTTTTCTGGGGATTATATTTTGGTATACTTTTAGTATGTTATTTCCATGCCCAATACTATCAGAATCAATGGAAAAACCTTTTGTATCAATCTTTTGGGGGTTAAGTGATAGTTTTTCATATATTGATTCATAGTTTTTCATATATTGATTCACCTAATAGTTCCAATCAAAAGGACAAACAAACATTTCCTCTGCAGTGGCGAAATGGTAAAGAGCGCAGTGCTGAGTACTACAGTGGTTGAGGGAAATGGGGCATAAAGCAGACTGTCCTGCCTGGATGTCGCACCATCCAGGGAGGAAGTCTCACTGTCTGGTGGGAAGGTGTTCTGACGACACAATTCTGTGCACCCTTCTCCGTACTCTGGTCCATGACTGCTGGGGTGTGCAGGGAGCAAGGTGCTGCGGGAGGTTGATGTGTCTGCCACACTTTTTCAGAGCTGGCCCGGAACCAGTAAAATTTCACTTCCACCATCACGTGGACAGTGCTCCATTCCATGCTCTTGTACAGCTGGCTTTGATGCCAGTGAGACACTGTGCTCCTGTGGGGGGGGGGTGACCATGCCCACCCTGTGCAGATTTCCTGCCAGCAGCAATTGCAGGACAAAAGCCGCCACAACCTCAGATTTTCCGGCTGGATATATAGTGTACTGGGATCTCATGAAAATCAATTGGTATGCTTTAGACTGGAAGGGGGGGGGGGGGGGATTTTCCAACCAACATTTATTTTCCTCCCATATTGTTTTTTTCCCTCCATGTTCTTTTCAGAATTCATAGTGTTTAGACAAGGGAAAGAAGTGTTTTGCCGCATGACTGTGCGGCAAAGATACGATGAGATAAATGTCTTGTTTTTACCTTTCTTTTTTTTCCTTTCAGAATGTAATGCTTTTAGCTGTGTATGTATATTATATGTATATATATGTATGCCTTCCAAACAGATTAATGTCATGCATGCAGCAGTTCATTTATGGTACACAGAATTGTCCACAAGGAGTTGAGTGGGTTCCATGCAGGTTGTCCTCAACCATGTGGTAATATTAAAAGAAAAAAAAATAGAATGATGTGAGTTTGACCTGGCTATATCCACGCTTGTCTCCTTTTTTTCTGCCTTTAAAGTTGAAACTATATCAGACAAGGTGTACATGTGGTTCCTCATGTGGAGTGCATAGTGGTTGGTCCATCTGAATTGCAAACAGGGAATTATAGGCTACATAATGCCCTGCAGTATTGCCCTGATGAAGACTGCTTAGTAGACAGTCAAAATAGGTTTGCACAGCTTCAAAAAAGAAAAAAATAATTATAGTCCCAAGATTGTCATGTATTATACATGTGCCTGTGTTGGCGGCAGGGAAGAAAATGTATCTATTCTGTTGAATATTATTGATTGACTGAATTAACTTGCAAATAAATCTTTTTAAACACAATCTATTAATGTTGTCATTTTTACATAATGTATGCATTATTAACCTTTTGTTTGTTGTTTTGTTTGTGACATGTCTATGAGCTTTACATGGTGTATTATGGCTATGCAATATTATGAACCTGAATTTCAATAGAGCTATATATTATGCATAATTATGTTATTTATCTACATGTATGGACCTGAATGTGGCATGTATGCACTATATAAGAGCCATATATGTCCTACTTATATACATCTGAATGTGGCATATATGCACTATATAAGTCATGCTTATATACACATATATGGACCTGAACATGACATATATGTTGCATATAAGTCCTTTCCGTGTGGGGAGTGTGAAATGAAATGAAATGATTACTATATTTACCCAGGGTATCTGGGCTAAGCTCAAGAACTTGTTTCCAGCCAGGCCCTGCTCATAGAACACATTTCATCGTAGTGGTTCAATGCCTTGTTCAAGGGCACTTCAGCGGTGGTAATTTTAACACGTCGGACCGCTGATTCGAACTGGCGACCTTCCGGTATCAAGACCGATCCGCTATCCGTTCGGCCACCGCTGCCACTAAGGGAACAGTAGCCCAGCATATAGATATATCTATGCCTAGAAATAAAAAGATTATTTTATCACTTTCGTTTTTCAAACTTAACAATGTGACATATATTGTGCCTTCTGTTTTCCTCAAGAAACATTAATTAATTCTGGTCAGGGGCAGGGGATCTTAGTATAATCTGATCTGACAGAAATAATTGACTTTAAAGAAACACATTTTTTCTGTTTTTTTGTTTGTTTCTGAACAAATATTAACTTTTCTAAAATTCTAGCCCACAACAGAAATCTGGACCATGCTTACATTTTCGGACCGAACGTTGGTATTTTGGCATAACCTGATCAACAGTAGGAATTGAATTAAAAAAAACACATTTTTTCTGCCATGTCTGTCTGTCTTGTCAGTTCAAACCCCACTCAAATCTTTACTTGCCAATATCTGCCATTGAGCCCTATTGTACATTTCTCAAATTTGAAAGCACTATATTTCTAAAACTATGAAACATTTCAAAGATTCCTTTTCAGGCAAACATGTCCACCATAAGATGAACCTAAAGGTTTGAAGGGGGTTTCTAGGTGTAAGTATGTAGGACTAGTAGCATGCCAAAGTTTGTGCTATTGTCATTGAGAATGCATTGGGAGTTTAAGTTAAATAACTCAGAAACTACAAAACATTTCAAAGTAAAAAGTTCCAGCATGTGTCTCCACAGTAAGCTGAATTATAAAAAGTGTGAATGGAGTTTCTAGGTGAAAGCGATTTGCCATGAAAGGTGAAAGTGAAAAAAAGATGAAAATCACGAAAAAACGACATACTATAGTTCATGGTTTCGGACGGCATACTATAGCATGTCGTTTTTCGTGATTTTGGAGGATTTGAAAAAAAGATGAAAATCACAAAATAGGCCTACTACAGTTCATTGTTTCAGACAGCATACTATATTATGTCATTTTTCATGATTTTGGGGTACTATGTCAGAGCCAGGAATTGAACCTGTGGCCTCCTGATTCCCAGGCAGGCTCTGTACCCAGTGAGCCACTGTGCTTGCTGTGTACAATAAGCAAAAAAGATAATGATAGAAGAGCCAGCGTGACGGAAAGGCGTGACGAAACAGTGTGACGGGAAATCGTCTGTCTGTCTGTCTGTCTGTCTGTCTGTCTTCCTGTCTGTCCACCGTAAGTATGTAGGACTAGTAGCATGCCAAAGTTTGCACTATTGCCATTGAGAATGCATTGGGCGTTTAAGTTAAATAACTCGGAAACTACAAAACATTTCAAAGTAAAAAGTTCCAGCATGTGTCTCCACAGTAAGCTGAATTATAAAAAGTGTGAATGGAATTTCTAGGTGAAAGCGATTTGCCATGAAAGGTGAAAGTGAAAAAAATGTGAAAATCATGAAAAAACGACATACTATAGTCCATGGTTTCGGATGGCATACTATAGTATGTCATTTTTTGTGATTTTTGAGGATTTGAAAAAAAAGATGAAAATCATGAAAAAACGACATACTATAGTCCATGGTTTCGGATGGCATACTATAGTATGTCATTTTTCGTGATTTTGGAGGATTTGAAAAAAATACGAAAATCACAAAATAGGCCTACTACAGTTCATTGTTTCATACAGCATACTAGAGTATGTCATTTTTTCATGATTTTGGGGTACTATGTCAGAGCCAGGAATTGAACCTGTGGCCTCCTGATTCCCAGGCAGGCTCTGTACCCAGTGAGCCACTGTGCTTGCTGTGTACAATAAGCAAAAAAGATAATGATAGAAGAGCCAGCGTGACGGAAAAGCGTGACGGAAAGGCGTGACGAAACAGTGTGACGGGAAATCGTCTGTCTGTCTGTCTGTCTGTCTGTCTGTCTGTCTGTCTGTCTGTCTGTCTGTCTGTCTGTCCACCGTAAGTATGTAGGACTAGTAGCATGCCAAAGTTTGTACTATTGCCATTGAGAATGCATTGGGCGTTTAAGTTAAATAACTCGGAAACTACAAAACATTTCAAAGTAAAAAGTTCCAGCATGTGTCTCCACAGTAAGCTGAATTATAAAAAGTGTGAATGGAGTTTCTAGGTGAAAGTGATTTGCCATGAAAGGTGAAAGTGAAAAAAAGATGAAAATCACGAAAAAACGACATACTATAGTCCATGGTTTCGGATGGCATACTATAGCATGTCGTTTTTCGTGATTTTGGAGGATTTGAAAAAAGATGAAAATCACGAAAAAACGACATACTATAGTTCATGGTAGTATGTCATTTTGTCATGATTTTGGGGTACTATGGCAGAGCCAGGAATTGAACCTGTGGCCTCCTGATTCCCAGGCAGGCTCTGTACCCATTGAGCCACTGTGCTTGCTGTGTACAATAAGCAAAAAAGATAATGATAGAAGAGTCAGCGTGACGGAAAAGCGTGACGGAAAATCATCTGTCTGTCTGTCTGTCTGTCTGTCTGTCTGTCTGTGTGATTTTTTAATGATAAAGTATCTGTTGACCTATCTATCTATAAATGCACCACGTCTCTGTATGTCTGTACGTGTGTCGTCTGTAATGCACATAACTCAAGAACCGTTTGGCCCACCAACTTCAAATTCGACACACGTGTTCCACACCCCTGCAGGGAGTGCAGTGCCCAGTGTCGAGTCTGTCAGACCCATGGTTGTCCAGAACCGCCACAAAATGTCTCTGCCCAGGCTCTGGACCGGGCCCCTGCCCAGGCTCCATATATGGAGCTGGCTTGTTCTGACACCACAAATATGTTCTGACATCTGCATAGACTCCATATTTGGGCATGCCATATATGGAGCTGGCCTGTTCTGACATTACAACACTTCATATTTGGACATACCTGACACAGAACTCCATATATAGGAATAAAGGGACACAAAGAGACAGATACAGAAATCTATATGAAACTCCCCCTGTCAGGTGACAAAAAGCAGCTTGGACTCCTCATGCATAGAAGGAAGCATGAGGTCAGTCCGCTGTCCTCCCCAGGCTGGCAGAGGAAGTGTAGCGAGCCAGGATTACATTAGATAATTGACACTGCATGGTTAAAACAAAATAAAAAGGAAGAAAAAAATCAAAAAAAAATCACAGATTGCAATGGCATGGCTACGATTTGTGTTGTGAGTGACATCAGACAAGAGTTCTGGTCAGCCTATGTAAGGTGGTGTTGTTAGTTCTCTACCATATTGAAGTCAGATATGTGCGTCATGTTTAAATGCATATTAGTAGGTTCAGCAAGGCAGTGTTCCGACTCATGAGTGTAGTTCAGGTTACCAAGGCAACAATGGCTGAAATCCACAGAAGTTCTGGCTCCTCCTCTTTCACCCGGGTCAAAGGTGGAGCCACCACGGCAGCCATCCTTATCATCAGACGAGATTCTCAAGGGTCACACAGTAGACAGCAACAGTGTGTTTCTTTGTCATGCACTGAGAAAGCTGGGTGTGTGCGTTGAGCGTATTACGATAATCCCAGATGTGCCAGAGGTGATTGCCAGGGAGGTGGCACTCCTCTCCCCCCAGTACACCCACCTCCTCACCTCAGGAGGCATTGGCCCCACCCATGACGACGTCACCTTTCAAGTGTTGCCATGGCATTCCAAGAGGAGCTACACCCCCACCCAGAGCTGTCCCGGCTGGTAGAGGAGTCTTTTGGGGCGGTGGAGAAAGACAGTGCTGCTATGAAGCTAGCCATGGTACCACGCTCCGCTAAACTCAACTTCAGCAAGGACCCCCAAACTGAAAACCCCCTACGATACCCCCTAGTAAGTGTTCGTAATGTGTACATATTTCCTGGCATTCCCTCCCAGCTGCAGAGAACCTTCAACAGTGTGGAACATCTGTTTGCTGGTTCAGGTACCGTGTTTCACACAAGAGAGGTATTTGTGGATGCAGATGAGGTAGACATCGCCCCAGCTCTGACACGGCTCCAGGCCAGCTTGGGGAAGAGGGTATAAAGGCAGTGTGATTCCTCTGGTCACTGACCCTGTGTCCATCGCTCCAGCAGAGGTCCACAGATTGGCACAGGTTGTCCGCTGGGAGACAAAGTGTCTTCAGCTCTGAGGACAATAGAGGAGGCGATGGACCGTTACCCCTCTGAGGAGGTATGTGTTGGATTCAATGGAGGAAAAGACTGTACTGCTCTGATACATCTCTACTACGCCGCTCTGAAACAAAGGTGTCCAGATTGTAAAGACAAGTTAAAAGCTCTCTACATTCGTACCGTCTCTGCGTTTCCAGAAATGGAACACTTTATCCAGGACAGCATCAAGAGATACGACCTGGAGCTGATCTCAATGGAGGGCACTATTCGTCAGGCACTCAGTGAACTTAAGGAGAGGAGACCAGAACTCGAAGCAGTACTGATGGGAACCAGGAGAACTGACCCTTACTCACACACACTCACACGCATGTGTCCTACTGACCCTGGCTGGCCAGATTACATGAGAGTCAACCCTCTACTGGACTGGACTTATCATGACATCTGGTCTTTCCTCAGGACACTATATGTCCCCTACTGTGTACTCTATGATAAAGGGTACACCTCGGTGGGCAGTATGGAGAACACCCACCGAAACCCTGCCCTCCGGACAGTGGATTGTAGAGGTATGGCCCGCTACAGGCCTGCCCATCAGCTGGAGAATGAGGAAGAGGAACGCAACTCTCGTGCCTAATGATGAGGATGATGTCATGACCACCAACACAAAATTACTTTCTGCCAATTGGTTGCAGAATCCCGGTTCTCTGTGTCTGGTGGAAATACGGTTATAAGGAACTAATTGTAGTTCTTGAACTTTGTAGTTCAGGAGCCTTTGGTGGGCAAATGGCTTTAGTGCTTTTTGTTATTTCTCCCAAATCACAAACAGCCCCGGTTCTGTACACACGTGTACACGCACGCACGCACGCACGCACGCACGCACGCACGCACGCACGCACACACACACACACACACACACATTGATACATCGAATGGCACAATAAACCCCACCCCCTTTGAACAGACCAAACACTGGGTTGATGTGAGCTATGTAATGGCTTTTCTGAGAATTGTGGAAAAAAGAGTGACCTTCAGTAGACATGTATTTAACTGTATTCGAGTTATGTATAGGCCTAGTGGAAAACACAATTGTAACTTGCCCCCAAAACCTTTAACCCTAGAGCTCTTAGACACACAAAAAGCATGCTGTTCGTAGTTTGATGTCAATCTGACAATTTTCTGACAAAGTTTTGTTTGACATACTAACCAGTTGTGACCCGTATAATCTTGACCTGTATCTACTTTCATTTGTCTGTCTGTCTGTCTGTCTGACTGTCTGTCTGTCTGTCTGTGTTCAGATATTTTTTGCAGGATAATAATAAAAAAACCCTCTTATGCTTTGTGTGAGTTTGTCATAGGTTAAGGAAGAACTGATTAAATTGTATAAGCCAAATAGGCCAAAATCACAAAAAGGTGAATAACTTCTATACAAATTCATACAGCACCACAACAATCTTGGAACTTGGCACACCTGATTAACTTAATTAAGTTGAAGTTGACCAAATTCAGTTGGGCCAAATGGTATGGTGGTGAGCATTACAACATTTTGTGAACATTCTGCATTCTGATGGCACTTCTGAACACCTTTTCTAGTTCTAAATGTCTCAACATTGTATGAGGTTTTAAGTCATTATAATAACTCAATATCTTGTCATAACCACTAACGTTTTTGATAAAATAATGATTTGGCTATCACAGTTATCTGAAATTGACGGAACACAAGCCTGTGTTTATGCATATAAAAGGAAACTAGTGTAATGTGTCGATCGTGATCAACTCTCTCTCTCTCTCTCTCTCTCTCTCTCTAGAACTCCATACATGTATATGCATGGGCATAAAAGGGACACGGGTTCAACGGGAATTGCATAGCCTGGTGGGGCATGGATCTCCAACTTCCATCGTTACCAACTCTACAGCCAGGCACCGGTCTATAGTATATTGTAAGTTAAAGTAGTTATAATGTGCTGTTCCACTGAGCAATGCATTATGACCACTACTTATAATGCATTATATTCCTGGTCTTAAAACTGCATGTGGTCATAGGCTACATGATTATAAATCGTTATAACGAATCAACCCCAGGTTGAGAATGGCTTATCGACAATGATTGTCGATAAGATATTATCCAAATGAAAATTTGAGGTTTATTCTCTTGGAATTTTTATATCCAGCGTTTGGTGTGTGTGCACAAACTTTGTCCTACACAAACATTAAACAGACAATAAATGTATGTAATTAGCTATCAAATCCTATATGTCAGTACTATTGATAGGCAACTTTGGCTTTGAAATGTACTGCACTGTTATTGTATTCGTTGCAGGTATATTGAATGTATTGTAAACACTAGGAACATATCATTAAAGGTCAAAATTGAATATTCTGTATTATACTTGTAAAAGTCGACTTGAACCATGAATTGATTGATTGATTGATTGAAGAATTTATTAACAGTTTGCAGAATTACAGTACATTTCAAGCACAAACTCAATACAAAGGCTGTTAACTGTGAGTGGACGACCCAATTAAGCATTACACTTGTTTCCAATAGGGTCCACCATGTTCAAATCATCAAAACATTTAGAGACGTACAAATAGACACTTCTATAGACAGAACAGGAATTCATCATAAAGGAGGTAAAAAGGGAAAAGAAATATATACAGTGAGGGGAAAAAGGGGGGGGCGGTGGGGGGGGGATTCAGATTTTACGGGGGCCAGTTTCGAATTGCAGCCATCCGTAGGTGCCCTTTGAGAGCGGTTTTGAAGGAGTCAAGGGATTCGCATGTCTTAATGACAGTTGGTAGGGTGTTCCACATTTTGGTGGCATAGGAGCGAAAAGAATTTAGTCCCTTGTTTGTGCCGAATCTGGGTTGTACATGGTTCGTTGCACTCCCTCTGGTGTTGTGGGTGTGGACTTCGTTAACATTAAGGAAGTATCTAGACAGGTACATGGGTATCTTGGTGGTGTATCAAATCTTGTGGACCAGACCCATTGCAAGATGCTGTACTCTGTCGTCGACCCTAAGCCATTCCAGCCTGTCGAAGTGGGCAGGGGTGAGGTGGGTTCGGGGGGCTAGATCAAGTAGGAGCCTGACCAGTTTGTTTTGGGAAGTCTGGAGCCTGGTTTTAAGGGCCTTTGAGGTGCTGTGGTACCAGGAGGTGCATGCATAGTCAAAGAAACCCTGTACAAGGGCTCCTGTTAAGGTCTTCAAGGTGTTTTTGTTGACCAGTGAGGAGATCCTGTAGAGGAATCTTGTTCTATGGTTGACTTTTTTGATTACGTTGGTGGCCATTTTATCACCGGAAAGATTAGCCTCCAGGATGGAACCTAGGTAGGTAATTTCATCTTTACGTGTGATAACATTGTCACCCACTCTAACCAAGAAGCCATTTGCCTTGCTGAGATTACTAATAGAGCCAAAGAGAATGGATTCAGTTTTTCCCAGGTGTAAAGATAGTTTGTTATCAGCGAGCCAGGTGCAGATTCTACCGAGTTCAGAGCTGAGGGCATTTTCAACCTGCAGTTTGTCCCTGTCCGAGACCAGCAGTGCTGAGTCATCTGCGAACAGGAACAAGTTGCAGTCACAAGCTGAAGTCATGTCGTTTACATATATTAGGAACAGTAGAGGCCCTAGTATGCTTCCTTGTGGAACGCCACAGCTCACTGGGAGGGGGGGGGACAGTGTTCCGTTCACTTCCACCATCTGTTCTCTCCCCTCCAGGTAGGATTGCATCCAGCTCACTGATGTGCTATCGAAACCAATTGCTTTTAGCTTGTTAACCAGTATGGAGTGGTTCACGGTGTCAAAAGCCTTTTGGAGGTCCAGCATGACCATGCCGCAGTATTTGCCAGCGTCCACCTCTTGTTTGATGTGGTCGCTCAAATAGAGAAGGCATGTGTCAGTGGAGTGGGATGTTCTGAAGCCAGATTGGAACTCGTACAATAATTTATTAGTGGCAAGATACTTTTCAACCTGTTCATAGACTATTTTTTCCATCACTTTCGAGATGGAACTAAGAATAGAAATAGGGCGGTAGTTGCCGGGGTCTAATTTACTCCCTTTCTTGTGCAAGGGGGTTACTTTGGCCAGTTTGAAATCTTGGGGGACCTGTCCCTGTTTGATGGAGAGGTTTACTATGTGGGTGATGAATCACAAAGTGGGTGATGAATCAAGTGGGTGATGAATCACAAAGTACTGTCCTGATAAAAGCCCTTGAATCATGAATCACATGTCATGAACTGTCCTATTAAAGCCCTTGAATCATTCATCACACATACGTTCTTATTAAATCACCCTTACTGAATAGATTGGACAGTTGAGTACAGCAGAGCAAGATGCTAAATTGGATAAAGCAACAGTACACTGCAACTGAAGTGATCTGAAACTGTAAAACAACAAAATAGACAGGTAGGGGACCTATATCGCAAAAGAGGAGTAATATATTGAGAACTACAGAATTTACCTTGTACCGTTCGTGGTGCTGTCTGTAACATCAGCTCAGTTAGCTAGAGTCCACACCTCACATCTTGTCCTTTTGACTGAGACAGAGCTTGTCCTTGGAACCTCAGTGTCAGAGCCTCAGGATTGGCCACTAAAGTATAGTATCACAGCACTCCTCGCTCAGGGTCGGGCTTGTATAGCTGTGCATTGAAGAAAGTGGTCAACTTTTACATTTCCTTCCAATAACCTTTCTTTTGAATAATGATATTATGCTTTTGTAGAGTAATTGGAATAATGATCAGGAGTAATGATCAGAGGGATAACTGACCATGGCCTATATTAGTATACTACTAGTATACTATACTAGTATAATACTAGAATACTAGTAGTATACTAGTATACTACCAGTATACTGATACTGATAGTAGTCTAGATTATAACATTGATTCATTTTTTGAGGGGCGCTATAGACCCTCCTATATTCAGCTATTAGTGTAGATCTTCGTCTTACAGAAACCCATTCCCATTGACGATGAATGGAGAATTTACGTCATATGTGTCTGAGCAAATCAGATATTTTTGTCCTACACAAAGATTAAATTCCCATTGACAATGAATGGTGAATTTCACATCATAGTGTCTGAGCAAATAGACATGTTACGTCATGATGATGTATGATGATAAGAGCGCCCCTCACTTCACACGGGTGTGATTTAAAAAAAAAAGAAAGCAGCTATTGAAGCCACTGATAGCCCCATATCTAGTCAACCTGTAGTGTATTCTTACTAAACATACACAATAACTCAACTAAAATGTACAAAAGCCTCTATCCCTCCACCAGTGAGAATAAACAACACAGCAAGTCACACAGACTTTGTCAAAGTTATTATTGTAGAATACTTTGATAGTTTTTTTCTTTCATACAGACAAAAGGTGTTGGACTTATTCCCATTAAATTCTCATAGATTTCCATACAGTTTTAGTCTACAGTATACAGGTGTGTTCTTCCTCATATATATATATATTTATATATATATATATTTATATATATTTATTTGCTTAAATAACAGGCAGGTAACTCTTTTAATATATATTCAATGGTCTTAAGATTTTTTTTCTTCCTTTTTTCCATTTCAACACAGTTGAAGCCTGATTTATGCTCCGTCTTACGACGGTAGATCTACAAACTCAAAACACCACTCGTTGTGTGCTTGTAGATAGGCTATTTTCTGTGCACAACACTGTCATACGATGAAGTATAATGCAGGCTTAAGCCTGCATTTTCTGTCTGCGGAACAGCACAGCACTGCAATGTGCAAGAAGGGGGCCCATTCCACACAGAATATTTACAACTGTATATGATGGAGACCTTAACACCATCACGTCTTTCTGCCATTACAGCATGGCAGTAATACTTCGGAGCAGATCTACAAGGACAGCCTAATCAGATGCATGTGACCAATGCATTGCACTCTAGCTCTGCATTACCTTCCAGGGTTCCTATTGTCCTTACCGGGTCCCCTCTTGGGTCATGGTTGATCTACTGAGGTACATGTCTGTATATCCTCAATGGTGCTTGAAGAGACAAAGCATCTCTGCACACCTCAGGGGGCTGTTCAGTGGACAGAAAACGCAGTCCTGAGAGTACACTCGGGAGAAATGTGCAACTGTCCCTTTTCCATCAGTGGGAGCACCGGTGGATGAAATCAAGAATTAACATAATAACATAATAATAATAATAATAACAACAATAATAATATACAAGCGCTTCCATTTTGTTGTTCCGCTCTTTACAAAAAGCAATAGAATTAAAAGAAGAAGAAAAAATGTTACAGGAACCAAATAGCTGTAAATTAATGTGCGTATTTGGGGGCGATATGTACAGTAGTGGTGGAGTTGTACAATAATTTATAACTTTCATAGTAAATATATTCTAATATATTATTTTCACGTGTTTTCCCTCCTGTGAATTTGTCTCACAACATCACGAAGAAAAGTGGCAGGATGGAGGGACAGAGAGAGATGTTTGGAACTGGACTGTGGGATTTACACCATTACAGATTACAGGTGTGTGTGTGTGTGTGTGTGTGTGTGTGTGTGTGTGTGTGTGTGTGTGTGTGTGTGTGTGTGTGTGTGTGTGTGTGTGTGTGTATTGCAGCCAAAATTGTAGAGCTTTGCTAGACGGTGCTGAAATAGACTATAGGTTAGACATGGCCAGAATATGGTGTTTGTTTGCATGTATGTGTTAGTGTGTTGTATGTCTGTGTGAGAGAGCATGACAAGAGATATGGAGATTGAAGCACACAGACTATAGTATCTAGCCTAAATTATATTACACAAGACAGAAAGAGTGACATTAATGATACCAAATGCATGCTTCAAAAAGACCAACACAACTGCCACAGCCAGCCAGTTCATTGGCCGGTCAAGGGTGGTGACCATGATGACTAATGTGATGATGGGGCATTCTAGGAGATGACTAGTGTGATGATGGGGCATTCTAGGAGATGACTAATGTGATGATGGGGCATTCTAGGAGATGACTAGTGTGATGATGGGGCATTCTAGGAGATGACTAATGTGATGATGGGGCATTCTAGGAGATGACTAGTGTGATGATGGGGCATTCTAGGAGATGAGAGTTCTATACAGGTGAGGGTGTTTCCCAGAGAGCCCAGTGTGTAACTTGAAGTAGCGTTAGAAGGACGGACATGTTCTCTCTTCCTGTTGGCATGTAGACATTTCTACTTTGTACATTACGCATTTCTTATTCTAGGTCCAACTGCACTTGCTGACACAGCAGTCTGTTGCATATTGTTTGCCCCTGCCTTGTCTGGTGTGGTGATAGCAGTAGATCGGGATCATGGCAAGATATGGGAGGTGGAGGTCTGGAGGAGGAGGGTTGGGGGATGGGGAGGGGTCCAGGGCTGTAATTGCATTGTAGTCACACTCAGAGGCAACATAACATAAGCGATTCACCCACACCTAGTGCAACATGGGATACAAGAGGGGCGGGCACTCTCACACTTTAAATCTGGAATGTGATGACATCATTGGAATGTTCTTTTTTTTTAAAATGTGCCCATGGAATGTTAGGGTAGACAGAAGGCTCTAGAGATGAAGGTGGAATGTAATGTTAGTATGAGTGCTCCACCACGTGTTGTTGTGGGGAATGCATTTAGTGCATATGTTTTGTGTTGGCTTTGTTTGTGTAATGTGTTAGTGTGAGTATTTTTGGAGAGGTACAAGTCATATGATTCCCAGACAGTGAAGCACTGCATTTGGTGATGATGATGTGATGCGGACAGTTTTTGACATAGTATCAAAATGAAGATATGACAAGTGAGCTCTCATTGACATTGGTCAAATTATAGACCTGGTCAGGATGTGCAGTAGGAGCAAAAGTGATATAATCAGACAAGGACCTGATTGTGGGAATGGTGAGTGCTTGTACATCAGTAGTACATTGGTGTCCTAGCATCTTTCACCCAGTATGGAACAGAATGTTTGCATACATTCACAGTTGTGTTTCATGCGCAGATGAGAAGAGGACATTAACAACGGCAGTGGAGCAGAAGCAGGTAGTGAATGTAAGGTTTTAAAGGGCCATCAGATGTGCGTTCTGTGGTTGATGGCATTTAAAGGGTTAATGCTCCCAAAGCATTCTGCTTTAAAACCAACTTAAATACTAATGTCCATACGCTGACGACAAGAGGCCAAACAGTGAGACCTTTTGGGTGGGGATGGGAGAGTGCAAGTTAAAAGTCTTTACTGCATGGAGCAAAACTGTATATTTTATAGGCATATGCCTCAGTCTATGAATCCAGGTCATTTCATGCTCTTTGCCACCATGTCAGAATAGTGTGGGCCCTTGGGAATATGTATGTGGAGGCTTTCACGGGTTGGCCAGTCATGTTTGAGAAGCAATGGTGACCACAAGACTAGCTCTCTGGTCTCTGTCGTCACTGCTCAGACTTTGACACATTATTATACAGACATTCTCTTATGTATTTACGATTAGGTTTAAATGAACAGTATCCATTGTTGCAAGTTCTGTTTTTGATGTTTTTTGTCATTTTTCCCCCCAGAAGAGACAAGACAATACACATACAAACAGAGAAAGAGAGAGAAAGAGAGGAAGGAAAGCTAATAAATGAAATAAATACATTCTTTATTTTTTAATAAAATAAATAAAAATGAGCAGATAAAACAAAATCCTGCATGAGGTTGAAAAGAATAAAGAACACATGAACGTAATGAGAAGTAACTGAAGAAGTACAAATAAATAGAAATATGAATGAAACTAACCAACCACTCAACCAAATAAATGAGACTGTGGTTAAAGAAAGCACAAAGCATCACTTGTATCGCAAGCAACATAGTGGTTTCAAAAGCTTTAGAAAATAACTAGAGGAATTGTGATGTGAATGGCGGTGGGTAGGCAGACGAGAACACCATTTGGGAAACAGAATGAGTCTGCCCCCTTTGGCCCCCAATGCCTCTTGGGATGTGTAGTAGAGTTGCAGATTCATCGTGTCCATCCCCGCCTCCCCCCCCCCCCCCCCCCCACATGTGCATGGAGGAGTCTATGTGGTGGGAGGAGTTACAGGAGGGTAAAGGGGGTGGTTGGAGGTATTTGGAGGGGAGGGTCAGGCTTTGGGGCCTGGAGGGTGTCAAATAGAGGGAAACTCTTAATGTTCGCAAGGAGCCTCCAAGGGAAAGTCTTCAATTCAATTGTCCACCCCCTGTCCCTCACTCCTTCCTTGCTTTGAACTCTGATGAAACAGACTTTATACTCCACCCATCCACCCCCACACACCTCTCCCCTGTTGACCACCACTCTCCTCTTTAGTCTCAGTTATAAGGAGGTCTCTACGCAATAGAGGGTGGGGGCCAGGTGAGGGAAAGAGGGCACAGGGTTGGCTAGCCTGTCCCTGTCATGATAATGAAGATGATGAAGATGATGATGATGGTGATGGTAATGGGGCGGGTGGTAGGAGTTGTGGGGGTGGTGATGGTGGTGGTGGAAGGGATGGTAAGGGCTCCGGTCACTCTGACTTGGTACGCCATCATTGCTTCTGTTCATCGCTGAACTGCCGCCACCGCTGCTGTTACTGCTGCTGCTGTTGTTGTTGTTGTTCCTGTTGCACGGGGTCACCGGGAGGCTGTGCTGGCGGTAGGGGCGTGTGGGGCGGGTGCGAGTCGGGGGCGGGTGCTGGGCGGGTGGGGGTGGCGGCTTGCGCAGGGCCGGGTGCAGGTGCTGGTATCTGCTGAGCTCCGATTCGTCGTCCACGTCCGTGTCGTCGATCAGTGGGATGTTGTGGATGAGGTCGTTGATGAGGAACTCTGGGTGGGCCATGAAGTTGTGGATGGAGTTCCTTGACTCGGGCTTCTCCCGGCCCTCGTACAGCGAACTACGGAACGCTTTCACCACTCGCATCTGTGCCAGGAGAGAAAAGGAAAGGACAAAAAAGGGGGTAGGGGAAGAGTGCAAGAAAGAAGATAGTGAGAAGGTGAGAAAGGTAAGAAGACGGTGTGTGTGTGTGTGGGGCGGGGGGGATCAGGGAAACCCCCAGACAGAGAGACAGACAGACATACACGTCCTCCAGCAGACAAAAACAGTCTGACAGGTGGATGCTCAGACCCAGGTGGCAACAATCCATGTTTCCTCTGAAGGTATCTGCACAGTACAATCCTTATAGGTCCATTTGGTTATATTTCATAATATTTGTACACTCTCAAGGCCCTGACTGTCAGATGGTTGTTTTTACTGGCTGTAGTCAATCTGGAGGTGTCAAGTGGGCATGTCAAAACAGTATTTTATAGTTCATAGTTTTATTTTTGAGTGTCGACACGAGGTAGAGACTACCAAAATACAATGTGTGTAATGGCATTGACAAGTTATTTTTTGTTGTTGCAGTGTACAATGTTTGTGTTTTTAAGTGTATTTCTAAACTAAATAGGCAAAGGTCTGCACAGATCAGGGAAAATAATAGATTTGTCTGTGAAACTACACTAGTCCTTTGCATTAGCTCGAGTCGTGACTTCAGCAAACATAAAACATATGGGTGAGGAGAATTGGTACAAAAGTTCCCTGTTCTTTATGACGGTAAACTAGCCGAATATAAAGATAGAGACATTTTGACACCTCACGTTATCCCACCTTTGATGTGAACAAGTGGCCTCACGTGACATGCATCATTGACGTAGCTTTCTATTTATCAGAGCCTTCAGAGTCACAAACGGAGAAATGAATGCTGGGGATATTACTGTCCCTTTCACTGGTGTAAGAATTTGGTCAGGTCACATTGCATTGCTGGCAAGTCTCTAATGTTGCAGTGACACAGCTGCAGCTAAAAGTATATTTTTACATCTTAAAGAGGAACAACACCCTGTCAGTAAACTGCTGTACTATAGGTAAGGTTGCACTAACGGCTACACCCCAATCATGTAATAATTCCTGCTTTACGATTGAAACATCATACTATTACATCACGATTAACACAGTGCAGTGCAATCTAGTTGAACATAGTAGTGTGCCTTTTTTATAATGTGACTACGGGTGTATTTACTCTTTACAGCTGATGGTCGGAAAATCATCTCAGTCCTGACGCCAAAAATAAAGATGGGAATATATAAACTAATTCAATGTTTTACAAAGTGTCCACCTGAACCTGTGCATCTCAAAACAAGACCAAAATATATATAAAATATAGATTCTAAAAGGAGTTAATGGACACATGTTGTCAGTTCAGAGTTCCACCAGACCAAAGCATTCAGGAGCCACCATCACAAACACCACAAAAGCTGCACAACATTCATATCATACACACATATACAGTCTGCATGTGTGTGTGTGTGTGTGTGTGTGTGTGTGTGTGAGTGAGTGAGTGAGTGAGTGAGTTTGGGTGTGCGACTGTGCGTGTGCGTGTTTGGTTGGAAGGGGTTGGTGTTGTTTGGGACAGAGGGTGTAAAATCAGTGTAAATACACTCGCATGGAACACAACGCACACACGTGTTCACACACGCACGCACACACACACACACACACACACACACACACACACACACACACACACACACACACACACACACACACACACACACACACACACACACACACACACACACACAGAGATATGGATGTTTTATTAAAACAGATTGAGGAAGGAATGGCGACTGTGTTGGTTGGAAGCATGATGAACATTAAAGTGGAATGAACTTATAGCAATGGAACACATACAACACACGCACGCACACAAGGAACGCACGCACGCACACAAGGAATGCATGCACGCACGCACGCACGCACACACACGCGCACGCAAAATGTACTGTAATGTGGCCATGCAGCAGTGAAGACGGCAAGGATGATTGATGGTGATGATGATGATGATGGCAATAATGATGATGAAGCTGATTTTGGTGAAATTAATAATACAAATAAGAACAGTGGCATCACAGAGAAATCATGGGTTAAGACCATTGTGGGATTGGTTAGCTCGTTGGAAAATCGCATGTGATTTTGCTGAATGGTTGGAGCGCAGCTTGTCACACATAGAGAGGAAGTTAGGGGACATGCTGAATCACACCATTCTCAGTCGAGCCCACACGCACGCACGCACGCACGCACGCACGCACGCACGCACGCACGCACGCACGCACGCACGCACGCACGCACACACACACACACACACACACACACACACACACACACACAGCAGTGTTCATGGGTGCATTTCAAGGTGCTATGCAGTGTTTGTGTGCGTAATAATCACATTCTGTTGTCATGGCAGCATGTCGGTCCATGCACCCGCTTCCCCAAGGAGAAGAAGCGTTGTCCAAATGCAAACCAACAGACAGACGGGCACACACACGCTGGCAGAGCCATAGATAGAGACAGTTTGGCCAAGATGGTAGTTTTGCGATGACAGCGATAAGACAACCAACTAGAATCCAAAGTATGGATTATGAACGGATGAATTAAATATATACAGTATATATAGTCAGGCTGCCAATACTGCAGTTGGCCAAACTAGGAGTATGCTGTCTCTATATATGGCTCTGGCATACATTATGACAGACAGACAGACAGACAGACAGACAGACAGACAGACAGACAGACAGACAGACAGACAGACAGACAGACAGACAGACAGACAGACAGACAGACAGTCAAGCAGTAGGTTCAGTGCTTATCTGTTTTTCCAAAGAGCCTGTCAGATGATAGAAAAACACCTCATGCAGACTGCAGAAGGTTCCAGAATGATACTTGCTCACTTTGTTTTCATGTTTGGTTTGTTTTCATTTTGTCTCCATGGAAAACGGTAAACATTCGAGTATATGACGCCCACAGTGTGACCAGAGAGGCCTGTAGGCCAGGGCACTGCCGAGTTTGTTTTTATTTCTCTTTCTCCCATGACTCACTCTCTTTGCTCTCGCTCTCTCTCTCTCTCCCCCTCCCCCTCCCTCTCTCTCCCTGTCGGATGTTTTCAGCAGTGCATGATTGAATACTTTGATGGTTAAATTACGAGAAGCATAAAGAAGGCGTTCAGAGAAGTAGGAGGCTGCTGTGTGCAAAACACAGGCTGATGAGAAATAACAGCAACACAACCGTGGCCAGAAAGAAGCTGTACGTGAGGTAGATTAGTGCTTCTCAACCTTTTTAGGTGGCGACCGTGACCCCCAAAATAATAATTATTATTAAATATTTGAACTGGGGACCCCAACCCTGAGTTGAGACATTACATTTAGTTTCATTGTCTATTTTCTTTTGCCTCTTTCTTATATTAGGCAATTTTACAATTTGGCCAATGTTTGACCAGTTTTCGCAGTATCGTTTGTTGATTACACGTATGATGTAGTAATGGTCTTTTTTTCTTTTCTTTCTTTTTTGAGGTATTAAAAAGGTCATAAAAGTCCTTGAATTGTCACTTCACTGTCATCTGGGGACCCTTGTTACACAGGTTGAGAACCACTCAGGTAGATGACTGTAAATAACTCCAGTTCCCCCACCCGCCCCTTCTTCCCTAGCTTTACACTTCATTTTCTCACCCAAAACATCCGATCTACAAGGTCACAAACGTGCTACTGTCACATATTTTTTAGCTTCAAATATCAGCGAGCGGCACGGTCATACCACAAAGTATAATTCAGCCGTTAAAATTATTATATTGAAGCTTCGAAGATAGCCATGCACCAATAGCATAGCAATGATCTCTCCTCAGTTGGCTGCCGTAGCAGTCTGGGCTCCTAAGCTGCTAATGCCTGACAGCATGTCGCAGGTTTGAATCCCGATCCAGACGACCTTTCCTGCGTGTCCATCTCTCTCTCCCCATTTCCTGTCAGTCTACTGTATACTAACTAATAAAGGCAGAAAAAGACCCAATTTTATTTTTTTTAAATGAAAAAAAATAAAAATAAAGAACAAAATAAAGAACAAAATAAAATAATTAATCTTCAAGGGTGAAGTTTTTCTATTTTTGAAAATCAGTTATGTTTGGCGAGGGGCATCTTAACTGCTGCACATAGACGCAGACAGATCATGTTCAGATCATATAGTCACTACTACCAAAGGCCTATTCTGAGCTAGAAAAAAAACAAAAGAAAAAAACAAAGAAAAAAAAAAACTGATGTCTGATGCTTCAGCATAAACAGAAAAAATTCGACTTTAACTGACTTCATCTGAATTGAAATGTACATGAAAAAGGTTAGGTGTATGTTCCCTAACGGCTGAACTAATTATTTGTAAATCCTCAATCCTGATTGCCTTACTCAGGCCTGACTTGAAACATGACATGAATGTTAATTGAAGGATCTATTCCGTGCCACATTTAATTCCAAGTTAAATGCTTGTGCTTTGCCAAATTGCCATTACCACTTTCCAAAGCATTCATTTGCTTATTCACCATCAGAAACTGAGTCACAAGACGATCGATGACTTAAGGTCTAAATGAAAACATTTCACACAGTTGAGTAATAGATTCAACAACCAAATCTGTGGACTGTGGGAGTAATAGCAAGAAAGTATGCTTTTCCAAAATCTGCCACCTGGGCAAAGTGAAGTTTCACTGCAATTGGATGCTGTATTCATGATTTGAGGTATTTTGTTTAAAACTGACCACTCCTGCAAACTTTAGATTCCAATCAGGATGGAATATGAATAATCGGACAGATCCGTCTTGATTACCTGATTATATGATACGATTTGCGTGATGTTTGGACTAAATCTATAGGAGTAATAATAATGTGAAAAATGGGAAAGAGGTCTGGCTTCCAGGTAGTTTGTGTGCACAGTTTCACGTTGATCTGTGCCGGAGACTGTTGTCCACAGACTGACGGACGGACACACACATGGACAGACGGACGGACGGACAGATAGGGGGTCACACCTTTGGCCTGGCACTGGCAGAGACAATAACAAAGAGGTTGGGGGATGCTAACTTGAAACCATTAAACACTTTGTTGATCCCTTCGTCCCTGCCTTATGAGTTCTAGACTGGAGTCGCTAAGACAGAGCTTTACTTGGACTCTGGTGTCTATGAATTCTATGAACAGTGTAGCCTACGTGAAGCCATCGATAGTGTCTGCAGAGGAGGGAAACAACGATAGCATGGTGTCAGCAGTGCCCATGTGAGTCTGTCTGCATCTACTATACACCTACTGATGATAGCATAGTGAGAAGCAGGGGAGGGGTAAGTAAGGAGAAGCAACTCAGGAGACACAGTGAGTATACAGATGAGACAAGTAAATGAAGCTCACACACACACACGCACGCACGCACGCACGCACGCACACATACACACATACACACACACACACAGACGAACATACAAATACAGGTTCACACATACAGGTTCACACATTGGCACACAGACAGAGAAACATGAAACACACAGGGACCAGTCTCATCTGAAACATGAAACACACAGGGACCAGTCTCATCTGAAACATGAAACACACAGGGACCAGTCTCATCTGAAACATGAAACACACAGGGACCAGTCTCATCTGAAACATGAAACACACAGGGACCAGTCTCATCTGCGGCTTTCGTCACATCAGCTTTGCCATGCGCATACAAGCACTCATATACAGACACACGCAGAACTGACATAAAACTAAAATAGTAAAAATGGACGGAAAATTAAGGATGGTTTGACACTGTCCTACTAAGGAAGTGAAAGGATGTAGATGAAAGAAGAATGAGGGAACAAAATAAAAATATATACATATTTAAAGAATAAAAAAGAAGAGAAACGTTACTAAAAGGAATCTTATCAATATGCTGCCAGAGCCTGTATTTAGATCTGGTCAAATCTAAATACATTCAGAATCTCTACAAAACACCATCTCTACTCAGGATGAACAGATTACAACACAGTTCACACGTCTCTGTTGCCTTCAAGCCAACTGGGAACCTGCAACATCTCCCGAAAACAGAGTACAGAGGAGAAAGTGATAACTGTGATGGAAAGACAGAGAGAGAAGGGAGAAAGAGGGTTTGGAGACATCGGGGAGAGGTGAGAGAGCCAAACTTGTGACATCAGAGCTGTAGAATGCTGTTATGGGAGAGCAAGACAACAATTGACAACAATGGTGGCACCGAACTAAAATGAGAGGCATAGGCAGAAGAATCGCAGAAGGCCAGTGCGACAGAGGGTACTTCATGTGCGACAATCTAAAAAACAGCAGCGTATCACTGGGCTTTTATACTCGAAGGTTTACAGTTAAATGGAGCGTTGCATAAGCCATGTAGAAAGCCATTTGTGTTGTGATGAGTATGCATTCTACAGCACAGTGAAAATCAAATCATATAGGCTGTTATTTTGTTTTGTTTTTTCAAACTTAGGAGATGTTAATTAATTAATTCTATAACATTGCAATAATCACACACATCAATCACAATCAATTTTGTACAACAGTAGCCAACCATAGTAACCATGCTTGACCTCATAAACAGACAGGAAGTTACATATGGTGCAGGAAGGAGGTGTCATTCTTCTCTCTGATCTTTGGGCCGATGTCAACTTTTTGTTGACCATTTCATTTTTGTTATCCACTTCTCAGTGTTCTGTCCCTCTCATTTGAATATTTTTTAAACTTCGTTAACAGGCAGTTTTGGGTATAATTGAAAACTTTTCCACCTCGGGACACCATCACGGCCTCTTAGACAGAAAGAGAATGACAAGTTCTACCCCCCCCCCCTCCCCCCCCCCCCCCAACACCATTTAACATAGAACAAAACTCCAGGCTGGGAATGGACTAGGACTAGGACCAGACCAGACCAGACCAGACCAGACCAGACCAGACAAGACCAGACCAGTAAAGACCAGTAAAGACCAGGACAGATCCGTCCAGGACTGGGTGCTGTTTGATAAGGAGAGTAGAGAGGAGAGGAGACAACACACGCACACATATACGAGCAGCGAGCCACAACCATAAAGTATTACTGCAGTCCACGTGCCGTGCAGAAGTGTGTGTGTGTGTGTGTGTGTGTGTGTGTGTGTGTGTGTGTGTGTGTGTGTGTGTGTGTGTGCGTGCGTGCGTGCGTGCGTGCGTGCGTGCGTGCGTGCGTGCGTGCGTGCGTGCGTGCGTGCGTGCCCAGGAGAAGGAAAATGAATGCATGCATGTACAGTATATGTTTTGCGTGTATGTCCTTCATTGTGGTCACTGTCTGTGCGTATGCATCTATGTCAACGGTAGTCATGTGTACGGGGGTTCGGCTGACTCACTCCCAGGAGCGGGGCTGGTATTGGCTGTGGCGGTGGAGAGAGCTACATGAGAGGGGGTAGAGAGTGTGTTTACGTCGTGGAGTTGACTGAGCACGGAGGAGCGCCGCCTCACAGCAGCACCCTGAAACGAACCGCTTCGTTTGAACGTGCGTGCTACCTCCATCTGCAGGGCAGAGACAAAACAGCAACACTTAGTGAAGGGGGTTGGAAAAGTAGGTCTGGTGTGTGTGTGTGCCTGTACTGTAGGTGTATGTAACCTATATATTTAATATAGATGTACAGTACATTCAGGGATGTGTGTGTGTGTGTGTGTGTGTGTGTGTGTGTGTGTGTGTGTGCGTGCGTGCGTGCGTGCGTGCGTGCGTGCGTGCGTGCGTGCGTGCGTGCGTGCGTAACGTGCCTGTGCGTATGTGCGTGTGCGTATTGCAAATGTATACTTTTAGATGCACCAACAGGGATGTGTGTGCGCGTGCGCGTGCGTGTGTGTGTGTGTGTGTGTGTGTGTGTGTGTGTGTGCGTTTGTGTGTGTGAGTGTGTGTGTGTGTGTTTGTCCACACTCTCAGACAAAGCCCTTCTGATGAAGATTTTTGCAAATGTCCAAAACAAGAAGCACTTTTACTGGCATGTAAAAACAGTGTGAGAATCAAGCAGTCTGGAGCATCTGTATTTATCCTATCTCATAGGCTACACAAACACAGGTGTGTGCTCAAAGACAACCATAGACACTTTCACGCAAGTAGGATTTATTTGTCCCTCTCTTTTCATGAATGTCTAAAATATCAGTTGTTACAGTGGAGTTAGAGACTTGAGACGTTGAGCTGAACAGAACAGTTAGCTGTGTTTGGAGAGAAGTGGAATCATTACGTTTGGCACAAGTCAAAGTCAGTTAAAACAGAAAGAAAGGAGAGAGAGAGACATTCTAGGTTTTGAAAGACAGAGGAATAATTATGCAAATATACAGCTGGTTATGCTTATCTGTCAAACACAAAGAAAGGCACATTATCTAATACAGCTAAAAAGCATGATGACAGATGTGTTGTTATTATTATTATTATTATTTAATTCCAAAAGGCTCTCCATTTTGCTTCATGTTGGCATCTAAAAAGGCCACGATGTACTGTACTAGACATAGGGCTCCATTTTCGTCACCGCTAAAACCCTTATCCCTAAACTTCTTTGCCTTTTTTTTTTTACTATTTTGCTAAACATTTTTGAATAGTTAAAATGGCCAGTCTACAAGCTCACAATGTGTCAATGTAGATTGGCTAGTTGAACTATTAAAAAATGTTTTTCAAAATAGTAAAAAAAGGCAAAGAAGTTTAGGGATAAGGGGTTTAGCGGTGACGAAAATGGAGCCCATAGTCCCAATTGTCCACTGCAATTTGCAGTACTCATTTTTGACGTGTCTATAATTTGCTTGTGTACCACATGGCCATTTGAAGTATGCCACTTCTCATTAACAACCTAATGTTTGCATTTCCATTTCAACAGGAAGAGTGACTGAGTTCTCAGGGTGATCTCTGATAACAGTACCTGGGTCTGGATGCGGTTGAGGCCTCTGAACCAGAGGATCTGTCCACGGCGCAACTCTCGTTCGGCACAGTCAATCTCCTCCTCGTCATCCGCCATATCCTCTTCTTCCTCCCCCCCGGGCTCCAGGCCTAGCCCCGCCTCTTTCAGGCATGGCAATCGTTCAGTCGGCACCGTGGCGATCACCTGTTGGCCGGGTCACACACAGGAATAGTTTTCAGGTGACAGACAATCTCCAACCTAACTGCTAAATTCTGTAACCTTAGCAGAGATACTGAATACAGTCAGATAACTCATGAATAGATTGAACAAAAAATATTATAGAATGAGAATACAAGTGTGCATATAATATTTTATCTTGGCGTTCGGCTCTGCAACCTTTTCCCCCCATGGTGCAGAGCCCACCGGTGGTGCTGGGGTGGCGCATAACAGCACATAACAACAACCAGGAACCATATGCAGAAGGAAGGCTGGAAGAATGCAGTCTTATAGGTGTGCTTAAATACCCCGCCCAATTGGTCTGTTGATTGCCACATCAGCGTATGTGGGTCTTGCAAACACTGTATACACCCACATAGTAATGCAGCGTATTAACCCATCGAGTATATCTGACTGAACTAACTCTGCTTAGCTTAGCTACGTATCATTAGAATAGAATAGAACAATACAATAGCATGCAATCCCCCTATATATAATGGAAAACTTGGCGCACTTTCCACAATCGACAGGCCAAGTCACCGTGTGCTCGCCACGCGGAACACGCATAGACCACTGCACACTGCCTCTGACGTCACTCCTTACACCTCCGCGTTTCTCTGCCGGACCCCATTCAAATCACGCTGTCCGCAATCGACAGGCCTAGTCACCGTCATGCACCCACGTGTGCTCGGCAAGCGGAAGACCCATTTAAAACTGCGACACTGCCTCTGACGTCACTCCTCACACCTCTGCGTTTCTCAACTCTAAGGGAGCCTGCCTGTCTCTTTACGAGCAGCAACCGCTTGTCCGTAGTCAGGTCGCGGGGGCAACAGCTCCACCAGCAAGCTCCACACTTCCCTGTCCAGAGCAACTTTAATAACTTCCTCCTGGGGGATCCCCACACGTTCCAAGTCCAGTGAGTCGATGTGTTCCCTCCATCTGCGCCTTGACAGCCCTGCGGTCTCTCCCTAAACCTGTCTTTCCAAAGTTACATATGACTTGCCTAAACATACAGATACCATGTTACTTAAACTACCGTACAGTACACATACTATTTACCCTGGGTGTCTACGATGTGTAGCCATCCCTTACTACATGTGAAGGGCACAATACTGGGTTTAAAAACACAGCTGAAACATGAAGTGGAGGCTGTCAAATCCCGCAATTTCCTTCTTCCCATTGCGCTGCAACATAACGGTGAAATTCTAGTAGAATACAATACAATAGAATTGTGTGTGAGAGAAAATGTTCCCTTTAGCTTTGCCTGCGGAGAGGAAAAAAGTGTCTGTTTACTGTAAACAGACTATGCTGGATCAGCATGTGCAGTTTGTCTCTACAGCTTGAAGTACAGTACTTACCTGCCCCCAGAGCAGCTCTCCAACTCCCACAAACAGACACCAGAGCCACTGCTCTACATTAAGAGGGGCACAGCTGAAGGGCTTCCCTCCCCACTGCACTATCACGATCTGCAGGAGAAACACAGAAAGAGACATCGTTACTGTTATGCTTGCACCTGTACAACAGCTGTAAAGTAAGACATAACTATAAGCATCTTTAGTGAAGGCTTCTCCTCATTATTGCCAGGACAACTTGCAGTGGACAATACGGCTGCTAAAACCTTGTACACACAAGTTACACAACACACACTGCTACATGCCCCTACCGCCCTCCTACGCACGCACGCACGCACGCACGCACTGAGTGTGCTGCCCATATAAGAAGTTCCTCCCTGTCCCCAGTTAACCCTTCCTCCAATCATGATCGAGTGGGGGCGGGCCTTGGTGCACATCCTGTTGGCCTGTTGCACGTTCCCCCACTGTCTTGTTACCAGGGCGGACCGGGGGGGTTTCCAAATCACTGAATGCTCCTTTAAGTTACATACAGTACAGGTCATTTCAACCCCTTCTGCTCAGACACAAAAAGACATCCAGGACAAGTGCCTTGATTGAATGGTTTAATTTATTGGACAGTTTCATATACTCAAGAAAGAATAGGGACAGTCTTGCTATAACTGTACCATTAAACAGGTCACGCTGATAGCTGACTAGGCCACCAGGACATTTACCACATAATCGCAATGTACCTGTTTCGATTCCAGCTGCTGCGTATCTTCTCCTCTCACCCAAACTCCTGTCTCTCTACACTGTCTGGTATAAATAACAGCAAACATCTGCCTAAAATAAATTAACTTAATGAAAGCCCCTTGCACCATCAAACTAAAGGTCAGGATAACTCAGTATAGTCATTAACCACTTAAGCCTTACTTCATACTTTGATTTATGTATTATTATACATAGACCTTTATTTGTGTTTAGTGCAAATAGTGTGAACATTTCATATGAAGTCAGAAACAGAGAGAGAGTGGCAGTGCTGAAGACACACTTGATATGTCTAATGGCTAAAGGTCAGCGACGCAAAATAGAAGAGAAGAACACAGTCACTGGACCTTGTGACTATCCACATGAGATATTAAAGCAAACTCTAGCAAACTGCTAAAAAGAGTTGGACTCACTGTCTGGCGTGGAACATTACTTGTTAGGGACCAAGAAGTCACGCAAAACTTGCAAACTTGCAAACTTTGAACGTGCATATCTCATGAACCGTTTGACCGTTGGCAATGACACTTTGATACACATATGTGTCTCCTCATGCCGAACAACTTTCGTGTTCTGACTTTTGACCTCTGACCTTTAGATCACCCGCCATTTTGAATTATATGAAAAACAGTTCAAATGTAACTCCTCCCAGAATCTTTGCTCAAAATGCACAAAAACTTCTACACGTGAACTTTGGACCTATACGGACAAATAATCGTAGCACATTTTTTCTAAGTGAAAAAATGAAGTTTTTATGAACCAATAAAAATTGCTGGTTTGTGAAAATTATTCTTCTGCCTCTAATACACACATATGCTTATGTCACTTTACTATGCGAAGCCCATCACGATTGGCCAAATGGTGGCGCTATAGCACTCAATTGATGCAAAACTTGCAAACTTTGAACGTGCATATCTCATGAACTGTTTGACCGTTGGCAATAACACTTTGATACACATATGTGTCTCCTCATGCCGAACAACTTTCGTGTTCTGACTTTTGACCTCTGACCTTTAGATCACCCGCCATTTTGAATTATATGAAAAACAGTTCAAATGTAACTCCTCCCAGAATCTTTGCTCAAAATGCACGAAAACTTCTACACGTGAACTTTGGACAAATAATCGTAGCACATTTTTTCTAAGTGAAAAAATGAAGTTTTTATCAACCAATGAAAATTGCTGTTTAGTGAAACTTCTTCTGCACCTAATACCTATATGAATACTGAATGATGTTACTGTTTAGAATGAGTCAACTGACTGTGTCTGCATAGCTCAGTTGGTAGAGCTCTCGCCGTTGTAAAGACCACTCAGTGTATGCATTGTGTGCTGCAAGATTTGTGATGACTCAACTATAGAAATATTGAAGTAGATTACATTTGACCCATCAGGCACTAGGATATGGCATCACAATAATAGAGATACTAGTAACTGAAATAGTGTAATAAGTCTCATTTTGTAATAGTGTAATAAGTGTGTTTAGTGTAATAGTGTAATAGTAGTGTAATAGTGTAATACGTGTAATAGTAGTGTAATAGTATAATAGTGTAATAGTGTAATAGTGTAATAGTAGTGTAATAGTGTAATAGTGTAATAAGTGTATTTAGTGTAATAGTGTAATAGTGTAATATAGTAGAGGGTCATGCCAAATAGCACTGAAAGCGTACAAAGAGAAGTTTGTACGCACGCACGCACGCACGCACGCACGCACGCACGCACGCACGCACGCACGCACGCACGCACGCACGCACGCACGCACGCACGCACGCACACACACACACACACACACACACACACACACACACACACACACACACACTTTAACTGTGCGTGAAAACACACTGTAGTAATGGAAAGACATGCCCAAAATGAGGACACACCTTCTTGTTACCAAATCACTGAATGGTTTTACAGTTTACTATGTAGTCACAATGTTGTTTTTGTGTTTATTTTTCTTCTTCTTCTTCTTCCGCCAAAAATAGCTGTTCTGACTGAATGGTGCAGTCGGTTTTCGCGAAACGCGGTAATCTGGTAGAGGGCCATGCCAAACGGTGAATATGCGAAGCCCAAGACGATTGGCCAAATGGTGGCGCTATAGCGCTCAATTGAAAATGCTAACTTTGAACGTGCATAGCTCATGAACCGTTTGACCGTTGGCAATGACACTTTGATACCCATATGCGTCTCCTCATGCTGAACAACTTTCGTGTTCTGACTTTTGACCTCTGACCTTTAGATCACCCGCCATTTTGAATTATATGATCAGTACTTCTTCTCCTTCTCCTTCCACCAAAAATAGCTGTTCTGACTGAACCGTGTAGTCGGTTTTCACAAAACTTGTCAACATGATAGAGGACCATGCCAAACGGTGACTATGCGAAGCCCATCATGATTGGCCAAATGGTGGCGCTATAGCACTCAATTGATGCAAAACTTGCAAACTTGCAAACTTTGAACGTGCATATCTCATGAACCGTTTGACCGTTGGCAATGACACTTTGATACACATATGTGTCTCCTCATGCCGAACAACTTTCGTGTTCTGACTTTTGACCTCTGACCTTTAGATCACCCGCCATTTTGAATTATATGAAAAACAGTTCAAATGTCCCAGAATCTTTGCTCAAAATGCACGAAAACTTCTACACGTGAACTTTGGACCTATACGGACAAATAATCGTAGCACATTCTTTCTAAGTGAAAAAATGAAGTTTTTATGAACCAATGAAAATTGCTGTTTTGTGAAAATTATTCTTCTGCCTCTAATACACACATATGCTTATGTCACTTTACTATGCGAAGCCCATCACGATTGGCCAAATGGTGGCGCTATAGCACTCAATTGATGCAAAACTTGCAAACTTGCAAACTTTGAACGTGCATATCTCATGAACCGTTTGACCGTTGGCAATGACACTTTGATACACATATGTGTCTCCTCATGCCGAACAACTTTCGTGTTCTGACTTTTGACCTCTGACCTTTAGATCACCCGCCATTTTGAATTATATGAAAAACAGTTCAAATGTAACTCCTCCCAGAATCTTTGCTCAAAATGCACGAAAACTTCTACACGTGAACTTTGGACCTATACGGACAAATAATCGTAGCACATTTTTGTTAAGTGAAAAAATGAAGTTTTTATGAGCCAATGAAAATTGCGCGCGCACGCACACACACACACACACACACACACACACACACTAAAGTTTGAGTACTTATGCTGAACTAACACTGAATGATTTTCCTGTTAACAATGGAGTAACTGATTGTCTCCGTGTAGCTCAGTCAGTCGAGCTCTTGCCCTTGGACCGCAAGGTTGTGTGTTCAAATCCAGCTACTGGCAACTCAGCTTGTCAGTCTTATTTGTACATATTGTTGAACGCCCTGTGGGCTATATCAGTGAGATCAATAACTTTAAAGACTGGTGTGATAATAGCCACCTTATGTTAAACACCACAAAAACTAAAGAGATGATCTTCAATCCAAATCCATGGTTATGAACGATTGTCTGCCTAACACACACGCATGCAGCCACGCACGCACGCACGCACGCACGCACGCACGCACGCACGCACGCACGCACGCACGCACGCACGCACGCACGCACGCACGCACACACACACACACACACACACACATGCTGCCACGCATGCCGCGCACGCGCACACACACACGCATGCAGCCACGCATGCCACGCGCACACACACACACACACACACACACACACACACACACACACACACACACACACACACACACACACACACACACACACACACACACACACACACACACTTTAACTGTGCGTGAAAACACACTGTAGTAATGGAAAGACATGCCCAAAATGAGGACACACCTTCTTGTTACCAAATCACTGAATGGTTTTACAGTTTACAATGTAGTCATTGATTGTCTCTGTGTAGCTCAGTCAGTATAGCTCCCGACTTCGGTCCACAAGGTTGTGAGTTCAAATCCCGGCACCGACAACTCAGCTCGTCAGTCTCATTTGTGCATGTTGTTCTAATTGCGCATTGTTCTTCTTCTATCTTGGTCCCGCTTTATTGCTGCTTGCAGCTATATTTTATTATTATTATTTCCACACAACATCTCTAAGGTAGATTGACGATGTAGCTCAATGTTGTAAATTAGTGGTATTCCCTTCAATGGGAACTTAAGATATTCAGAAAGTGGGCTTCAAATCCAGCTGATATTCCTTGCCACTTGTGTAAATACACCATATTTGGGCATAGCTACGGTGGAAACTCCTTATATGGACATGCCAGGGCATAGTGACATCAGAGGGATGACATAATCATCTTACCAGACGGCAGTCACACGTAGGCCAGCTAACCTATATAAGTGCTGACCCACACAGTAGGACTGCATTCCTTCCAAGTCATTCATTCAAGGAATTCAGGACAGGATTATTTTACAGGGAGAAACCAATAAACTACTGTGTGAAATGCTTCGTTGGACGGTGCACCTAAAAGGGCTTCCAGAGACACCGTATGATGCTGCTGTAGCAGTGGACCACAAAGTGTACTGCTTTAGAGGAGACTTTATCGAGTCAGAGCGTCGGACTGAAGTGCATGTCTTCAACACAGTGTCTTTATGCTGGATCAAGTTGCCCCCAGAGAGACCTGGAAGAGGACAACGCCCCCTTGAGGTTCACCCCATGAAAACCAGCCGCACAGCTGTGCTGATCGACCCTTCCATCTACATCTGGGGGGGAGTTACTTACATAACTAAGTACAGCAAGGTGCTTTATGCATTTGATGTCGACGACCACAGAATGCTGACACCCAAGGTTTCTGGGACTGTTCCTGAGGGGAGGTGTGGCCACTCAGCCTGTGGCTTTGGGAAGGTCATGTTTATCTATGGAGGATGGCCTGATAGAGACACTAATGACTTCTACAAGTTGGACACCACCACAATGGTCTGGACTTTAATTAATACCAGAGGAACTCCTCCACCCGTTTCATTATGTAACTCTGCCACCATCATCGGGACAACAGTGTTTGTATTTGGGGACTGGGGGAACGGGGTCAACTACAACACCATCAGAGTGTTTGACACAGAGACCAACCTTTGGCTGAACACTTCTGCACAGCCTCTTCCAGAAGGACGCTACATTCATTCAGCCTTTTCCTACAATGGAGAGCTGTACATATTATGTGACTCCGATGATATGTGGAAATTCAGTCCAGTGTTTTTCACCTGGAAGAAGGTTGAGTCCAAAGGGAATGTTCCATGTTTAAGAACTTATTACGAAATATTTAATTACATGGTATGCTGTTGCATGGTGGGAGATCGTATCATCCTCTTTGGAGGACAAAGATCATACAACACAGTCAATGATGACCTGTATGTCCTAGACTTGAGTCCTAGTCTGAAGACCTTATGCAAGCTGGCAGTTATTCAGTACGGTCTGGATCAGTCTGAACTCCCACACAACATCAGGTGGGAACTGGCAGCCATGACAACCAACAGCCAATAAACAAGAGGATACAAATAAAAGTAAAAAAAGAGGCTACTAAAAAAGTAAAAAAAGCAGCAATCAACAAGTTGTGTCCACAGATTGTGAGACACATGGACGAAGAGAGCCCTGTGGTTTCTACAGACACATTTTGAAGACACTTAATTTTTTTGCCAAATTCAAATTCCTCTTTGAGGGGCCGCCCTAGTAGCGGTTAGAGCATACGCCTTTCATGCGGAAGGTTGTGGGTTCGAACCCCGCCTGGGGTCGACGTCAGCAAGGGCATGCGGTCGCAACGGGTTCCGAGGCACCCGTTACAGCAGGGGTCGGCAACCTTAGGCATTAGGTGGTATCTGCTGGCCAGATTCTGGGAGAATCTTTTTTTTTTCTTCTCAGTATTAAATTAATTGCAAGTCCCCTTGCATGTGCATGTTGTAAAATAAATTATACCTTCTGCAGTATTCATGCTGAGTTTTATACCTAGGTGCTGTTCACCTATATGCGACGCATTGTGAGCTTGTAGATCGGCTGTTTTCAACGTCATATTCGCAGGACAACGGTGTGTGACTGCATGTGCGACTGCACACATGTTGTTGTGGCTCCGTGTGAGAGAACATTGCAAAAATGGCTAAAGAGGCCAAATTAGATTCCCAAGCATTCCAGCCCACATGGAGAGATGAATATGGATTCGTTCTGCAGCAAGATTGCGCTGTCTGCGTTTTATGTCTTGAGAATGTTGTGTGTGTTTGAAACGAGACACGAAAAATCTTTCAAAGACACGGCAGACATGACAGAGGCAATAAAAAGGGCTTTGTCCACTTACGACAAGCAAACCAACACACTGAAAGCTTTCACCACTGCTAAACACCATGGCACTGAAGCAAGTTATCAAACTGCCCATTGCATCGCAAAACGTGGTAAGCCATTCACCGACGGTGAATACATCAAAGAGGCGTTCCAGTTAAGTGCAGATGCTTTGTTTGATGGCTTGCCAAATAAAGAGACAATCAAGTCCAGAATAAAATAAATTCCCACGTCAGCCAGAACTGTCCAGCGACACATAGAAGAAATGGCAGAAAATGTTAATTCACAGCAAATTGCTGTGTTGAAAGATGCCACTGTATTTAGTGTTGCACTTGAACGCACACTTGCACTTGAACACACACACACACACACACTAAAGTTTGAGTACTTATGCTGAACTAACACTGAATGATTTTCCTGTTAACAATGGAGTAACTGATTGTCTCCGTGTAGCTCAGTCAGTCGAGCTCTTGCCCTTGGACCGCAAGGTTGTGTGTTCAAATCCAGCTACTGACAACTCAGCTTGTCAGTCTTATTTGTACATATTGTTGAACGCCCTGTGGGCTATATCAGTGAGATCAATAACTTTAAAGACTGGTGTGATAATAGCCACCTTATGTTAAACACCACAAAAACTTCACGCACGCACGCACTCACACACACATACACACACACACACACACATACACACACACACACACACACATGCAGCCACGCATGCCACGCATGCGCACGCACACACACACACACACACACACACACACACACACACACACACTTCAACTGTGCGTGAAAATACACTGTAGTAATGGAAAGACATGCCCAAAATGAGGACACACCTTCTTGTTACCAAATCACTGAATGGTTTTACAGTTTACAATGTAGTCATTGATTGTCTCTGTGTAGCTCAGTCAGTATAGCTCCCGCCTTCGGTCCACAAGGTTGTGAGTTCAAATCCCGGCACCGACAACTCAGCTCGTCAGTCTCATTTGTGCATGTTGTTCTAATTGCGCATTGTTCTAATTGCGCATTGTTCTTCTTCTATCTTGGTCCCGCTTTATCGCTGCTTGCAGCTATATTTTTGATATTACTTTTACTTCATTGAGGTGGTTTCTTTGACGAACATGCTTTGGAAGTTTGTCGTGCCTGTGCTTGCGGCAATCTGTCCAATATGGATCGTACAAGCTGTAGGGGGCCCTATTGATGTAGATATCCATGATGAGGGGGTTAAAGGACCACTTCACCACTTTTCAACATCTCTTCATATAATTGGTCCTGATAAAACACCACCATTTTTTCCTACTCAGTCTGTGTCTCATAGGAGGGCTTTGGGCAGTTCGGACACCCGTCCACCAGTGACATCATCATTAGGCAGATTTGTTTTTAAACAAGATTTGTTTTAAAATATATTTAGATTTGTATTATCGTGAGAACGATGGCTTCAACTTTTGCATTGCAACTTTTCAGGAAAAGAAAGCCTGCCGTTTCTATTAGCTTGGATTCACCATCGATGATGTCACTGGTGGACGGGTTTCTGAACTGCCCACAGCCTTCCTATGAGACACAGACTGAGTAGGAAAAAATTGTGGCATTTTATCATGAACATTAGTTAGGACCAATTATAGGAAGAGAAGTTGAAAAGTGGTGAAGTGGTCCTTTAAGAACGCCTTTCCAGTATTCTGGTAGATTTGGGGAGTTTGATACTTGTATGATATCAGGCTTTACTAACATAGGATCCATTAAAAAGCTAAAAGCGTTTCAAGTGAAAATCTGTATTTTTTTGTGTGGCGGGTCGTTGACGTTGATTCATATAGGCCTATTGTTTTGCGGTGCAAAAAAAACAAACAGAACCATCTCTCTCTCTCTCCACACCCCCCCCCCTCCCCCAACTAAGGCACATAGTATTTAGCCTTTGAGTATAACTATGGCCCTAAACCTGCACCACCAGTTCTGAATCCATATTTCACCTGCTTCTGCCTTTAGATGCTTCTTGGCACCTCCGTCGGCCAGAAGTACATCATCACTGTGGAAATGGAAAGGACCGGCTGCAGGAGAGGCTTCTCTGAGAATGTCTGTCTTGGCGACATGTCAATGTTGAAATCTATGTGTATATTTATGTAGCCATCATGTCAATGTTGAAATCTATGTGTATATTTATGTAGCCATCATGTCAATGTTGAAATCTATGTGTATATTTATGTAGCCATCATGTCAATGTTGAAATCTATGTGTATATTTATGTAGCCATCATGTCAATGTTGAAATCTATGTGTATATTTATGTAGCCATCATGTCAATGTTGAAATCTATGTGTATGTAGCCATCATGTCAATGGTGAAATCTATGTGTATATTTATGTAGCCATCATGTCAATGTTGAAATCTATGTGTATATTTATGTAGCCATCATGTCAATGTTGAAATCTATGTGTATATTTATGTAGCCATCATGTCAATGTTGAAATCTATGTGTATATTTATGTAGCCATCATGTCAATGTTGAAATCTATGTGTATATTTATGTAGCCATCATGTCAATGGTGAAATCTATGTGTATATTTATGTAGCCATTTGTTCCAAAGCTCCTTTTATAATGTTAAATATAATAGTGAAGGAACTCTCACATAGACAATAATAATATGGCTAATAAATAATAATAATAATAATTTAGATTTTTATTTTGTTAAGTTTAGGCAACACGTTACAGATAAATGTGCCGTATTTTTGGTCTGTGAGCTTTTCTTTTTCTCTCTATACTTTTACAATTTCCATTTCCAGCATCTATCCTACTTTTCCTCCCACAGCATTACGTGTGCAAATTTACTGTGTGGACCTGGATAATGTTGGGGGACGGGCCGGCCAGTTCATCTGAGGACTGCAAGGTGCTAAACAATCTTTGCTAGCTTTTGTGTCTTAAAAAGGAAGTGAATCTTGTGTCAGTGTCAAGACAGTTGACTGCAGCATATTGAATTGAATGACCGCTCTCAAAGGGCACCTACGGATGGCTGCAATTCGAAACTGGCCCCCGTAAAATCTGAATCCCCCCCCCCCCTTTTCCCTCACTGTATATGTTTATTTTCCCTTTTTACCTCCATTATGATGAATTCCTGTTCTGTTCTTTGTCTATATAGAAGTGTCTATTTGTACGTCTCTAAATGTTTTGATGAATTGAACATGGTGGACCCTCTTGTAAACAAGTGTAATGCTTAATTGGGTCGTCCACTCACAGTTAACAGCCTTTGTATTGAGTTCGTGCTTGAAATGTACTGTAATTCTGCAAACTGTTAATAAATATTTCAATAAATCAATCAATCAATCAATGCCATGAAAGTTGTACGATTTGTCACACACGTTACCGCAGTGAAATTTGTTCTCTGCATTTGACCCATCTCTTGGAGCGGTGAGCCGCAGCCATGGAGCGGTGAGCTGCAGCCGTGCCGCGCTCGGGAATCATTTGATTAGTAGATTTGACCCCCCAATCCAACCCTTTGATGCTGAGTGTCAAGCAGGGAGGCATTGGGTCCCATTTTTACAGTCTTTGGTATGACCTCCCAGTTTCAGGGCGGACACTCTAACCACAAGGCCACTGAGCTGGTTCAGCAATGTTACCTACCTGGCCTGTTTGAATGCCACCTGAAGACTTGTTACAGTGCATGTGCCTTTCTACTTCCCTCCCAACTGTCTCATAGTTTACAAAAATGCTAATAGAAATGGAGAGATAGTCGTAAAGAAATAATTGTATGTCAAAATTGAAAGACCCGAGAGAGAGAGAGAGAGAGAGAGAGAGAGAGAGAGTACCAATTTGCGTGATATTTGGACAAAATCTGTAGGAGTTAGGGCATTAAGCAACTAGTCGACTAGTTTACTAGTCGACTAAATCCAGTCGAGTAAATCCACTAGTCGACCTTGTTGGTACTAGTTGACTAGTTTTTTCTCCCGATTTTGTAGGCCTCAAGATCAGGTAGATTATAGTTATAGTCACCATGTACACAGTTTTTCAATGTACAAATATTTATTTCCCAATATTTATTTTTTACATAATAGGTAGTTAAACAACTAGTCGACTAGTCAACTAGTAAACTAGGCAACTAGTCAACTAGTAAAAATGACTAGAAGTGAATGCCCTAGTAGGAGTACTGTCAAAAAATGTGTTTTGTAAAAATCGCCTCCTGGTGGCGCTATAACAGGCCCATGTGAGCAACTTGGGGCAGAGGTTCAGCTCTGGCATCCAGAGCGTGTATGTGCAGAGTTTGGCAATCAAGCCAACGGTGCCAGAGATTAGCTGTTCACAGACGGACGGACACACACACGGACGGATGGACGGAGTGCAAAACATACTGTACTCTCCCCATGCCTTCGGCCTGGTGGAGACAATAAGTGCTTCTGGATTGGTCAACTATGAGGAGTGGGAAAAGATCGGCCAGGTTTCCCAAACGCATATGGTGTAAGACTTGCTTGTGCTGCACATGCTCAGATGCTCCTCTAGGCCGCACACAGAAGCCTGTGAACATAGACATTTTGTGCATAGATGTGCCACGCAATGGTAGGCCTCAGGCCTACCATACCTATATATATATATATATATATATATATATATATATATATATATATATATATATATATATATTTTTTTTTTTAAGAGTCGTGCCAGGATGAAAATGTTCAAGAGCTATATTTCCACTGTAGTGTACTGTATACAACATGGTCAACAGTTTCCGCAGGACACTCTATACTCTGTTGTAGGGGGACAACATTTTGAATGCGATCATTTACATCAGGAAATAAACAAGGCTTATCAGAGTGACAGTGTCACCACAACATAAATACAGCACAGTCATAAATCTCTACACAATGTATCACATATTGTAATTCTACCCTTCTCTTTCTCTCTCTGTCTCTCTCTCTCCTTTCCTCTCAGTCCGTCTCACTTCACCTCTTGTGCCATTCATTCTCTCTCTCATTCCCTTCTTTTTTACTCGTCCTCTGCATGGCAAAGGTCTCTGGTGCCATGGGAACAGGCTGAGGCTGGAGCTAATCACAGATTAACTAAAAGGACAACCACAGACTTCTTTCCTTTCTCTGCAAATGAAGATTCCAACAACTCCACTCCACGCACACACAGACAAACCACTCCCACAGTGTGACTTACCTGAATAAGGAAGGTCCCTAGGACAATGGAGCAGAAGATAGGGTTGCGGAAAATACCATCGAAGACATTGCGCTCGCCGTGTATCTTGCGCGCGTTGATCTCGTTGAAGAGCTGCATGAGCACGAAGGTGTTGAATATGATGGTGTAGTGCTCGGACGGCGGGGAGTGGAGCGGTGCGTAGCGGCCGCAGTCGATGTTGAAGATGTGCTCGCCTGGCAGGGAGAGGAGTGGAGGGACTTGGACATGGTCTTTCATTAGTGGTAGTGGAAGGGGATTGGGACGTACTGTAACTGGTGTGTGTGTGTGTGTGTGTGTGTGTGTGTGTGTGTGTGTGTGTGTGTGTGTGTGTGTGTGTGTGTGTGTGTGTGTGTGTGCGTGCGTGCGTGTGTGTGTGTGCGTGTGTTGCGGTAACATGCGTGCGTTTTTTGTGTCTGCGTCTGTTTGTGTGTACAGTACCTACGAACAGCAGGGTAAAGATGATGACCAGTTGGTACACCCCATGGCCCAGGATGTTCTTCATCATGGTCAGGGAGATGAGGGGGTTGTTGCGGCCATACGGCTTCCTCATCAGCAGGGCCTCAGTGGGGGGCTCGGTGGCCAGGGCCAGAGATGCAAACGTGTCCATGATCAGATTGACCCACAGCATTTGTACTGCCTTCAGAGGAGAATCCTGGAGAGGGATAAAGAAGGAGGCAGGGAAAGGGGGGGGTGGGGGGGGGCAACATTGCGATGGTTTAGGTTATTGATATTTACGGGTGCTACTGGAACATCTTCTACTGTATGCCAGGCACTCCGTCACTATGCCAATTGCTCAGTCTCCAGTCCACCTGAAATCCACGTAGTCAATGCAATCCCCACGTTGAGCGGCAGTGTACCTGAGTGATGCACGCCCCAGTGATGTACCTGAGTGATGCACGCCCCAGTGATGTACCTGAGTGATGTACGCCCCAGTGAGCGGCAGTGTACCTGAGTGATGCACGCCCCAGTGATGTACCTGAGTGATGTACGCCCCAGTGAGCGGCAGTGTACCTGAGTGATGTACGCCCCAGTGATGTACCTGAGTGATGTACGCCCCAGTGATGTACCTGAGTGATGTACGCCCCAGTGATGTACCTGAGTGATGTACGCCCCAGTGATGTACCTGAGTGATGCACGCCCCAGTGATGTACCTGAGTGATGCACGCCCCAGTGATGTACCTGAGTGATGCACGCCCCAGTGATGTACCTGAGTGATGTACGCCCCAGTGAGCGGCAGTGTACCTGAGTGATGTACGCCCCAGTGATGTACCTGAGTGATGTACGCCCCAGTGATGTACCTGAGTGATGCACGCCCCAGTGATGTACCTGAGTGATGCACGCCCCAGTGATGTACCTGAGTGATGCACGCCCCAGTGAAGGCCACGATAACGGCCACCACGTTGACGGTCAGCTGAAACTGGAGAAACTTGGAGATGCTGTCGTAGACGTTGCGTCCCCACATCACTGCTTTGACAATGCTGCTGAAGTTGTCATCGGTCAAGATGATGTCTGACGCTTCCTTGGCCACGTCTGTCCCTGCAATACCCTGAGAGACAGAGGTCGGGTTTAAACATGTAGGGAGAATGTAACCGAGAGGAAAGATGTGTTGATTGCAGTTGATAGCAGTGGTTCTCAAACATTGTCGAGGACCCACCATTGATATGCATTTGGCCACGGACCCCCACCTGAAAAGATTCTGTGCCAGGGACCTCCATAAGAGATTTTTATTTTTTGCTAAGAATTTAAAACTTATTCCACCTTTTTCAAGCTTTTCCCAGATGTTTTGAATCTATGTTGTTTCGGATCTTGTTTCGGATCTCACAACTCGTTATGTGAGGCATTGCGGGCTTGTAGATTTGCTATTTAGAATAGAAGAAGTCTAACATATGGTTAAAGTGGTTAAACTGATTTTATATGAACTAATTTAACTAGTTACCCCTGGACCCCCCTCAAGAACTCGTGGGGGTGCGGCACCCCCTCTTTGAGAACCACTGTAATGAAGTAGATGCAGGATAAAGGTTCATGCAGCAAAAAACTAGGATAACAAAGCAATGCTTCAACCCGACATGGCCTTCATGGACATCCTATTTGGTTGAAACATTGTTTCTCTTTAGTAAGACCTTTTTTTTTTTTTTACATTTAAAAACAAGAAGTTACCATGGCAAAGCCCACATCGGCCTTTTTCAGTGCTGGCCCATCATTGGTTCCGTCCCCTGTTACCGCGACGACCTGCCTCTGCTCTAAGACGGTGCTGTCAATGATACCTGAACAAAATTGAGGAAATCAGGTGTAACTGTGTGTGTGTGTGTGTGTGTGTGTGTGTGTGTGTGTGTGTGTGTGTGTGTGTGTGTGTGTGTGTGTGTGTGCGTGCGTGTGCGTGCGTGTGCGTGTGCGTGTGTGTATGTGTGTGCTTGTGTGTGGGTGAGTATGAGAACGTGTCTGTATGTACAGTATGTACACTGTACAGTATGTGTATCAAAGGTTTGAGTACATGAGGATACAGTATAAACACAGGTATATCGTCGGATGAATGATTCACTCATGCTCACGATCATGACTCTGGCGTTTTGGCTCATGGGCTACTGGGATTTTCACTGCCATCGATTCATAATTAGAGCCCTGCTAAGGCAACTTGCTATAAATGCTTTTCACTGTGTGAATAGGTTGTATATTCCTCATTTTACTCAATGTAGATTTATGGTCCATATTTATGATGCTGTACAGATATATAGTCCATATATACCACTTAGGCTAAATAATGTGAATTTCTTATCGGATAAATAATAATAATAATAATAAAACTTTATTTGTATAGCACCTTTCATGACATGAAATGCAGCTCAAAGTGCTTTACAGAGCAATGGAGAAAAAAAAGAAAGAAAAGCAAGGCATAAACATTAAAAAAAACAAGAGCAGTAATGCAATACAGTGAGGACGTGAATAACAAAAAATTAAAAGATCAATTAAAAGCAAGAGTGTAGAAGTGAGTCTTGAGCTGCGCTTTAAAAATGTCTACAGAGGCTGCCTGTCGAAGGTACAGTGGGAGTTTGTTCCACGCCGTCGGCCCGTAAAGATTATATTTTGCTCATTATCCACCATGGACTGACCCTACAGTACAGTTTATTGCCCATAGTCCTGGGGATAGATTGTTCATGTACACTAACTACATTTACATTTATGCCTGTTAATCGCTCATAACATCCTCTGTGGTCCCAGTGCAAAGGGCCAAGCAAGATCTCATTTGGTTTTTGGTACTTTATTACTAATCCCAGACAGTACATTACTACCTGTTTAATCGTATCTGTTTTCATATATTTGTTCAATTCTTGAAGCTTTGATCTCTTTTTTCGGTATTTGTTAGTTATTTGTTAGTTTCATACTATAGTACTGCTATGAAGAATTCATTTCAATAAAGCTATCTCTATCTATGTGCGCTTCTCTTTGGAAATAGCAAAACCTGCAGCTCACCTTTGACCAGTGTGTGTTTGTCAGTTGGCGAGGAGCGAGCCAGCACACGGAGTCTGGGCCAGATCTTGTCAATTCGTTCCTGTTCAATCTGTCAGTTAGATGGAGAGGGAGGGGTTTAGTGTGTGACAGTGGTAAATAATGATCATCATCAGAGACCTACAGTAGATCGCCCTCTGTGATTTCAGCTGATGTCACAATACAGTACGGACTAAATGCTTATCAAGAAAAGACAATCTCCTGTGCAGACAGAAGCAAAATGGAGTATACTCTTGATTAGAGTATGAACTTGAATGCATAGGGGAATGCTGTGTCATGGCACCAAATAACTAATGTGACAACGACCCTGGACACAAATTATTTAGAGCGCATTATGCACCACGTAAAGTACCATGTGCGTATATGCATACGCTGATGAAATGGCCACAGATTGAATATTTTATATGGATAATTGGATATTATTTTCATTTATGAAAATAAAAACTGTGGTCCGGCATTTTTTGTTTCAAGGACAGATCTGTAATGTAGCTTTGAGAGAATGTGATTGAATTGGTGAGTTCTTATTTGGAAGCCTTGCTTGGATATTAGTCGGGATCGGGATTCGAACCAGGATATGCGTCCGGGCAAAAGACCATGTTTTTGCGGCATTGCAGAAGGCTGAGCCATCTACAAACAGGACTGCATGTATACAGTATTTACAGTACAGTATGTATGACCCCAGGAAAATAGACAAATTACAGTTGTTTTTGTTTTTAACAGGTTAGCAGAGGAATGGGAAACGGAGCAGAGGGGGAATGTCTTCAGGCAGAATCAAACCGAGGACGTTGCAATTGCGTCGTCGACGCACTGTCCGATCAGCAATTTTGTAGCGCCACAAATTCAAACTCATTTCCTTTACAAATAACCTTCCTGATGGAAGTGACTTTGACTCTGTGCACAATGCACATCCCACTCACCTCTCCTTTCTCATTCCTGATTCGTCGGTTGAATTCTTTGCCTTCTATGCAGATAAAGTCGTCCCCAGGTTGAAGGATGCCACATTTGGCAGCTATGGCCCTGGCTGTGTTGATGTTGTCACCAGTCACCATGCGCACAGTGATGCCTGCTTGCTGGCATTTAAGAATGGCATCAGGCACCTTAGAGAGAGAATGTTGCTTTAACAAAACTCACTGATATTCTAGAATCACTGATATTCCGCACGCACGCGCGCGCACACACACACACACACACACACACACACACACACACACACACACACACACACACACACACACACACACACACACACACACACACACACACACACACACACACACACACGCACACACGCACACACGCACACACGCACGCACACCACACGCTTCCACCATACACTACCTCAGGTCGTACAGGGTCCTCTATCCCCACCACAGTGAGACAGGTCAGCTCGGTCAGTATGCCTGCCTCATTCTCCCAGTCTGGCTCCGGACTACCCGACAGCTCACGGTATGCAACGCAGATGGTCCTCAAGCCCTCGCATGCCATTGGCTCAATCACCTGCCAATCAATCAATAAAAGTTGTTCAGGAAGCAGTTTACCACCCTGTGAGCCGTGAGGCATAATTCAGTTACTGTATTTAAGCCTACTTGTATCTTACTTTGCTGTGTATAAAGAGTGCAGAAGCTAGAGAAAGCAAAACGTTATCCTAGCAGCTCACCTGTTTGACCATGTCGTCTCTGTCGCGTGGGCGGAAAGTGCGAGCCTCACCATTGTTATCCAGTATGTAGGAACACCTGGAGAGAGATTACAATTAATTTCAATGTATAATTTAGACATCTTATCCAAGGAGATTTACAGTGTGAAATCTGAGTAAATTGCATGAACCCTAGTCAACAAAGAAAAACTATTTGTAAGAAATCCTGTATCTTAGATACTGTACAGGATCAATCCTAGCATTTTGTCTACAAACTACTGTTTAACATTATTAGAATTTGTGGTCAAGCAAACAGTATGTTTTCTATACTGTAAATAACATATCTGACCAATTAACCAACATACCATACTATATCCATAGTAGTAATAACATATCTGACCAAATAACATATCTGACCAATTAACCAACATACCATACTATATCCATAGTAGTAATAATCTATAAAAAATAGCCATCAAGGAGGATATAAGGAAAAGGTTCCATTGAGTAATTTGCATTACTGTCTGTTATCTGGATAATGTCTTATAATAAAATTGTAATATTCCCTGCTTGTTTAAACTACAAGCCACCTTTTAACCTTTTACAGATCTACTGCGAACTTCCCTTCCTTCTTCTCTGACTTATGTCAATACCCTACCACACGTGGTAGCAACATGCTGATGGCCAATGTAAACGCCACCCATCCCTCTCCATAGCACTCACTTCTTGAGCAGGATCTCAGAAGCTCCTTTGCTGTAGAGACGGAAGGAGCCATCAGGCAGCTTGATCACCGTACTCATGTTCTTACGCGTTGAGTTGAATGTATACACCTAAGAGAGAGAGAGAGAGAGAGAGAGAGAGAGAGTCAGAGAGACAGAGAGAGAATTATGTTAAAACAGATCCAGCAGTATCTTGCAGAAAACAACATTAACTTAGATCTACGGCATGCAGACAAAGCAGGTTACTCTGCAGAAGCAGTGCACTGACATGCTGATGAGTGGTTCAAACAGATTGACAGGAAGTCAGTTGTCGGGGGGGGTGCTCTTCAGCACAGCCTTTGATATAATAGACAGATCATGAGATACTGTACTACTCATAGGCTATTTAGTGAACATGCAACAATGTGTTATGTTCAATGGCTCCGTTTCAAACATTGAGACACTTCAGTGTGGAATTCCTCAGGGAAACTGCCTTGGCCCCCTCTATATTCTATTTTTGTAAATGATATGCCATATTGTGAATTAAAAAAATGCAGGAATGGGATTTATGCAGATGACACGACTATGTCTGTAGCGTCAGAGAGCATTGAACACATTAATAAGGTGCTTCAACTAGAGATACAGCTGGTTTCCTAATGGATCATGGAAAAGAAACTGAAGTTGAATGTCTTACAAACTAAACGCATGGAAATAGGCCCTAAATATGCTCTCAGGATAGATCAGAAATTAAGCATTTATTTTCAGGGTGCTACTATTGAGCAGGTTAAAGAAGTCAAACTGCTGTGAGTCACTTGATGAAACACTGGTATGGTCCACTCAGTGGTCAGAATGAGTAATGGCATATACAGTTGGGTGCCACCGATATTGTCCCTTATCATTTGACCCATTTAGGCCTGACCTCAACATTTTAAAAAATCCTTCTAAATCCTCCAGTTTTCTGAAATAAATATTTTCACGATTTTTCAAAAATAGCAGACCTACAAGCTCGTAGCGCGCCACCGATCTGCTATTTTTCAATAGCTAAATTATAACAATGTTTAAAACACCAAAAGGGGTTCCCGCCCAAAATGGGTTAACTGTCCTTTTGTGCAGATCACGCAAACCTCAGCAAAAAGAAAAGGACAATATCGATGGCCTCCAACTGTATGCCATTAGAAGGAGAGCTCATCTGCTAACGAACACAACAATTAGACTAGTCATACAATCTCTAGTTCTGTCAAATCTGGACTGCTGTCCTGTTATCTGGTCTAATGCATCAAAGCAAGAACTTGGTAGACTTCAGAAGTTCAGGTTGCTCAGAACAGTGAGGCAATACTAGCACTTCACTGCTCTATCAGGACTGGAGTAGTGTGGATGCTATGCATGCCATTTGCTCACACCAAACTGTTTTGCTACAATGTGTGGAACTTTAATTTGGGACGTCTCTAAGGTGAACAGTGAACACATTGACAATTAGAAACCCTTTATTTTCTTTGTATGGAAACCTGCACAATTTACAGTATATTGCATGTTTTCTATTATATTCATTGTGAAGCAAGTTGAGCATCTATGAAATGTGCTAAGTGACAGACAAGTGATTACTTTGAAGGATGTCTGTGAATAGTTCCCTAATCCCTACCTTGTAGAGGCTCTCCTCAGGGACCTGCTCTCTGACTGGAGCGTAGTCCTGCTGCAAGTCCAACACAAAGCCCAGAAGACCGCACTCTGTCTTGTTGCCCACCTGCTTCGGCAGACCCCCTTCCGCATCAGGTGGCTGAGAGAGAGAGAGAGAGAGAGAGAGAGAGAGAGAGAGAGAGAGAGAGAGAGAGAGAGAGAGAGAGAGAGAGAGAGAGAGAGAGAAAGAGAGAGAGAGAGAGAGAGAGAGAGAGAGAGAGAGAGAGAGAGAGAAAGAGAGAGAGAGACAGAGGACAAAGAGTGAAGAATAAGATTTAATGCACCTCTACATCAATACATTTATGTCTGTATAACTGTCGTGCGTGCGTGCGTGCGTGCGTGCGTGCGTGCAAGCGTGTGTGCGTGCGTGCGTAGGTAATTATAATGCCTCTCTCTACTTCCCCTGATGGCAGCAGCAGTTAAGATTGCACTATTCAACATCCCACACTACATACACCACCATGTGTGGTATGTTTTAGTTGTTTAGTTCATAAATAAATTATTACTTTGTGCACTTCTAAAACCTTCCTCCACTTCCTCCTTTTTGTTATGGCCTTACGAGCCAGGTCGTAACAATCACTCACCAAGATCTTGGAGGTGTAGGCGCTGTTGATAGCGATGGCATTGACTATTAGATCCAGAGTCTTGGGGTTGACTTGCCCTGGGTCTGGGACCTCCCGGTGATGCACATCACCTGGGCCACATCAAATAGAACTTAAATCACATTGGCAGTAAAAAATATGTCATCGTCGTCTTCTCATCATTTATTAGATGGGGGTGAGGGGTGGGCAATTATAAATTGCATTACAAAACAAAATACCGGACCCCAGACTCTTGACATTACTGCTGACCACTTTCCAAAGCATACCATGGTTTGTTTGATTTCCAAGGAAGCCACTGGATTCCGTTCATTTCAGTTATTAAGTTATTATGTCTCCAAGTCTGAAAAGTCAGGTTTAAGTGACTTGCACCAACCTATGAAAGACTGCACTACAGTCATGCGGTTGGTGGTGAGGGTCCCAGTCTTGTCCGAGCAGATGGCTGTGGCATTCCCCATGGTCTCGCACGCGTCCAGGTGGCGCACAAGGTTGTTATCCTTCATCATTTTCTACAGGAGACAGTGACAGAGAGCAGGCGGTAATTGGGCGAACGGCAGATTGGGACACAGGGACAGAGAGAAGAAGAATGGGAGAGATGGATTGAGGACAGAAAGGAGTGAGTGGGGGTGGGGTTGCAGTCATTATTGTTCATTTGACACACACAAGTTTAATGAGACGGAGTAACAGAGGCCATGCAATATCCCTGTTATACTTGGTTGTGTGCAATGTTGTGCTCACACCTTATAGATCTGCAATTTTCGGTGCACACAACTGGTGCGCAACCAAGTATTAATCACATCATATTAGTCACATGATCAGAGACACGCTCACACAGACACATACTGTAGATCTGGGTCAGGCAATTCTTAGCATTTCTAACCTACTTGGGGCACCAGACGGTGGCTGCAACATCGGATGAAATTAATTGGCTTTCAAACAGCCTAAACTTTGTGGCACTCATTTCACTGCATGCATTGCTGGCATTTCATTAAGCTTTTGCTAGTAGAAAAATAGGAAAATTTTCAATTATTTGCACTATTTGAACCAGATCTGACACACGCACCGACACAAACAGGGCATGCGCGCACGCGCACACACACACGCACGCTTACACACACACACACACACACACACACACACACACACACACACACAGTCACACACACACACACACACACACACACACACACACACACACACACACACACACACACACACACACACACACACACACACAAACATGTGCATACCTTAACAGAATAAGCCAGAGAGATAGTGACAGCAAGTGGGAGGCCCTCAGGCACAGCGACTACCAGCACGGTGACTCCGATGATGAAGAACTTGACAAAGTATTGTACATAGACCGGAGTGCACTCTGCCATCCACACACGACCTGTAGCAACACAAACACAACATAAATCTATCCGACTCTAACATAAAACTTTGACTACTTTAAACAGCTTGGAGCCTACAACTTGTAATGATTTGTTATTACGCTTAATTATAAACATTTGACAGCACACTGAGCACAGTAAAAAAAAAAGTTTACATTCATATTACTGACAGCTAGGGAAAGCTTATGAGTCCATGCGTGCGTGTGCATGCGTGTGATGTGTCTGTGTGTCTGTGTGTCTGTGTGTGCGTGCGTGCGTGCGTGCGTGCGTGCATGCGTGCGTGCGTGCGTGCGTGCGTGCGTGTATTCTTGCACATGCCAAATTCAAATGGACATACCTTCCACGACAAACGTCTCGATGACAAAGTAAAGAACCAGGATGATCACTGTGATTGCTGACATCACCAGGCCTGTTTAGAGATATACAGAGAGGATTGGTCAGTCACAATCTTGCCCATTCTCTCTTGCACAATACAATTTACAATTTACAATTTAGGCATTTAGCAGACGCTCTTAATCCAGAGCGACTTACATTAAGCAATAACAAAAAGCATGGCATACATCACATGTATAAAAAGTAGTTATCATGAATCATGCGTAAACTAAGAACGTAACATTGGAGTATCTATGTAAACTATACATACTATACTATATAATATATTATACATGTGTACTATAAAGTGCTATGACTACATAAAGTGCAATTCTAGAGCTGTCTACATAACAAGCTATAAGTCTGTTTAAAATACTATCTAAGTCTACATAATGTGCTATCTAAGGGGCTAGGCTAGGGCAAGTGCTACGGGCCATGGTGGAGTCTGAAGAGGTGGGTTTTCAGACTACGGCGGAAGATTGGGAGTGAGGCTGCAGTTCTGACTGCAATGGGAAGTGCATTCCATAGTTTTGGAGCCAGAAGGGAGAAGAGTTTGGGACGTGTGGAGCGTTGTCCCGGCGTTTTTAGTGAAGGTACCTCCAGCTTCCCTGCGTTGGCTGATCTGAGTGAGCGGGAGGGTTTGTAGGGTACGATCATACTTGTGAGATATGGGGGGGGCATGCCTTTGGTTGCTTTGAATGCCAGCATCAGAGTTTTGTATTCTGTGCGGGCAGCGACCGGGAGCCAATGGAGCGAGCGGAGAAGGGGGGAGACGTGTGAGAATTTTGGCTGGTTGAAGACCAAGCGTGCTGCGGCATTTTGGATCAGTTGGAGGGGCTTAAGTCCACATGCCGGTAGGCCAGTAAGGAGGGAGTTACAATAGTCAAGTTTTGACAAGACTGTTGTCTGGATTAGGAGCTGGGCTGACTCCTGGGTGAGGAACGGTCTAATTCGTCGTATGTTGTAGAGTGTAAACCTACAGGATCTAGTGACAGCTGTGATGTGTGTTTTGAACGAGAGCTGACTGTCCAGGACAACACCAAGGTTCCTGGCTGTCGGGACAGACTTTACCAGGGCGTTGTCTACGGAGATAGTTAGCTCCCGCATAGGGCAGGACTTACAAGTAGGCAGTGTGGTGTGGAACAAGCTTTGGCTAACGGTCATGAAAAACATTGAAAATTCACATCCTGTAAACCAAGCATCCAATAATATTTCTGTATAACTTTATGTCTAATATATTGGACGATTTCATAAACACGTGACCCGGTCACAGTTTTGTGTTTCTGTCCACATAAAAGAAAACAGCTGATCTACAGTGGGATGAATTGTCACATTTTTTGGCATTCATCAGTGATTTTTCCAGATAGTAAACGTTTGTGGCTTGCAGTTGTACAGTAATTAGCGTGTGAGTGGCTGTAGATGCCAATATTAATTTATAGCATTTTCACTGTCAATTAAAACAATGTTCATTTAAAGCTGTAATCCATAAAATGACTGAAAGCTCATTTGGACAGAGGTGATATTACACTTTGAGCTTCATGCAATACGTCAACCAGGAATAGGCCTACTCAACCACAGGATTCAAAAGAAAAGAAGAGCTGAGAGAAACGTTTCTAACCTCAGCCCCAGAAAGCTAACCTGACTTCGCCAGATGGGGCAGCAGAGAGTACTCTCTGCTGCCCCATCTGGGGGAGTCAGGTTACCAGAAAGCAGCTTTGCTACCAAGTGTTTTTAGTTTCTAACCCCAGCCCCAGAAAGTGTTTTTTGTTACTTATGTGCTAATAATGTATCTTTTTTTGTCACTTAAAAATGTATTCATTTTTTGAAACAATCAACAACATTAAAAAAAAGATGGAACAAAACAAAAAGGAAAACACACTCAGAAAAACAAAAACAAAACGCAAAATAAAAAAGTCGACATTGCAGATTAAAACTTCCATACTACATCATATAGTCCTTTTTGTTCATAGTCACCCATACCCTTAATCTTTATGTCCGGCCTTGAATATTGTCCATTTCAACCATTTATCATTAATTTGTTCTTCTTGCAAGTCTCAATCGATGTGTCAGTTTCTCCATGAGATATATTTCTACAATCAACTCCTCCCATTGTCCCTGTGTTGGAGGTTCCATCTGCCCCTATTTGCTTTCCTGCTGCCAATACATTTTTTACCAGATATCTATCCTCTTCTTGTATCTTTTCCTCCATCAAGTTTCCTAAATTCAACACTTTGCACTCCATTGGTACATTTTGGGACATTTCCAAAACACATGTGAGTGGTCCACATTTACATCTCCACATCCTCTCCAACATTGTATCTGTTTCTTTACCTGTTTTACTCTTAATTTTTGGTGTTATAAAAATATGCATAGATTTTTCCAAGAGAACTCCCTCCATATCTGTGAATTGGTAGTTTATTGGTGTATTTTCCACATATGTATCCATTCAGCTACTTTTTGTTTTTATAGTATTATTGGTTGCTTTTGTTGGCTGGCACCTCCGTATTGGTTCAATACCATGTTGTCACGAAAAGAGTCTGAAAATGTTTCCGTTCGGATAGGCTTTACAAACTGTTGGGAGACTCAGGACATCTGCAGGTGCACAAGTTCAATTTGTAGTTATATCACCACTCTTTAGGTCAGAAGGAGCATGGACTGGGCTTATCTCTGAGAGAACAAATTAACCTCATGGTCCTGCCACCCCTAAAGCACTTTGGCTTCTGCATACAACACAGCTGCAATACAAATCAAAACAATATAACAGTATCAAAGTAAATAAAGTTTAGTTTTTAGCATGGACTCACCGGCTTTGCAATCTGAACAGCCAGTTTGGTGAGTTTTCCCTGAAGGACACTCTTCTCTTTCTTGGCAACATTGGTCTTCTTCTTCTCTCTGTCTTCCACTTCCCCTCCCTCCGCACTCTTCAGAGGCTGCATCTCCATGGCAACACCCCCGTCTTGCTTCTTGGCTGAAACGGGCACGCACGTCACACACATGTACAGACGGATACAGATGTGCGGACAACCATATGTGTGCGCACACACATACACGCACGCGCACACACACACACACACACACACACACACACACACACACACACACACACACACACACACACACACACACACACACACACACACACACACACACACACACACACACACATGCACAATACATATAACTGATACCTGAATAATTGTAACTGTATGAAAAGGTGTCATATAATCCATTGAGGGATGGCCCACGAGGTGGCATGACACTTAAATAAATTCATTCATTCATTCATTCATTCATTCATTCATTCATATATATACACACACGCACGCACACACGCACGCACGCACGCATGCACGCACGCACGCACGTGCACACACACACACACAAACACACACACACACACACACACACACACAGAAGTCAAGAGCTTTAGTACCTTTGTTCTGATTATTCTCCACAGCTCCATCAGGTTGTTTTCCTGAGAGAGAGAAGGGGAGAGAGAGAGAGTTAGAGAGAGAGAGAGAGAGAGAGAGAGAGAGAGAGGAGAGAGAGAGAGAGAGAGAGAGAGAGAGAGAGAGAGAGAGAGAGAGAGAGAGAGAGAGAGAGAGAGAGAGAGAGAGAGAGAGAGAGAGAGAGAGAGAGAGAGAGAGAGAGAGAGAGAGAGAGGGAGAGAGAGAGAGAGAGAGAGAGAAATTGTGGAGTAAGGGTATTCAGAGATGCATATGTCTACAAACCCTAATCCTAAATACTTGAATAGTATTTCTGATCTGAGGACACTTTCAAACAAAACTGCCAAAAATTAAACAACAGCCCACTTCACAACAAGGGATACAGGTAACAGGGTCAAAAGCAAACGACGGACATACATTATAATGTTTATGTAGGGATTTGGTTTGGTCAATGTCACTGCACGGTTCACTGGGGTTCACTCATTGGCTTAGGAGTGTGAAAGGGCAGGACATATAGCTGGATAATCTAACATACCATTGGTCACTGTGCTGTGACAGTCATCTGTAGCGCAGAGAAACTCAGACTTTTCCTCTGTGGGATGGGCGGGGTGGTATAGAGAACGTGTGAAAAAGCAGGGGATTCGGGGGTTCATGTGAGAAGATAATGTTAAGCGCGAAAGACTCAAATGTTTGAATTTTGTAGTGCGACTACATTAAAGGAAACATTTATGGCAGCAGATTTCCTCCATTTTGAATAGAAAGGCTGAGCAAAGGGGCAACAACACCACACAGTCCTGTAGCAATTAAAGATCCTCTACATGAAGAAAAAGTTGTGACATTTCTAGAGATCCTATGAATTATGGAACATCTCCAGTAAATGAGTGTCTTAACAGTCCTGTCCTGCTGCTGCGCTGAGTGCGCCGCAAACAATTTCCCACCATTCATTAATTGTTTATTATTACAGGGACAGCCCACTATTAAAAGTGATTGCAGCAGAGTTAGTTAGCTAGCTAATTTGCCTCTCGTCCCAGGGCAGGGAGACAAAAAGCAACCACAAAACAGCAAATACACACACAAAAAACCCACACAATACGTAACAGCCCATCAGTGTGAGATAAAATAATGAATATGACAAATATAGCATGTCAATATCAATCAGGATCAATATGTCAAAGTTTTTTTGTTTTTTTTCTGTATATGTAGATGGGTGTGCATGTGGGTGTGCGTGGGTTTGAAGGGAGGATGGGTCACTTGCTAACCTTTCCTCTATTTCTGAATGCCAATGCATTCTCCTGCACGTGGGCAACAAGTACTGCGGTATATGATATGGATGGAGGTGAGTGCACCAGTAATGGCATCAACATTTAAGTGCCTTTTATAATGTGTGTGTGTAAAAATCACCACCACTATTGCTTGCTGAGGCTGGTCTGAATGTGGTCTGCAATGTGCATCTCCACTCTGGCCATGTTGACTTGCAGAACAAAGGCTAATGCCGCCTTCCCTGAATCTCTCTCTCTCTCTCTCTCTCTCTAGCTACCTATCTCTCTCTCTCTCTCTCTCTCTCTCTAGCTAGCTCTCTCTCTCTCTCTCTCTCTCTCTCTCTAGCTAGCTCTCTCTCTCTCTCTCTCTCTCTCTCTCTCTCTCTCTCTCTCTCTCTCTCAATCTGCAGCCTCATTCTCAGATGGGAGGGGGGGTAGCAGCTCGTAGAGCAGAACAGAGGAAAGAAGAGTAAGGAGAGAGTGACAGAGAAAGAGGGGTATAAAATAATTAGTGGAGACAGACAGACAGACAGACAGACAGACAGACAGACAGACAGACAGACAGAGTGTGTGTGTGTGTGTGTGTGTGTGTGTGTGTGTGTGTGTGTGTGTGTGTGTGTGTGTGTGTGTGTGTGTGTGTGTGTGTGTGCGCGCGCGTGTGTGTGTGTGTGTGTGTGTGTGTGTGTGTGTTAAATTAAATTAACCATGAGGTTAAACTGGTGTGTTTACTGTTGAAGCTCTTATTTGACATCAGTCAGGCATGTGCACATACAATCTCTTTATCTCTCCCCCTTTTCTCTTTCTCTCTCTCGCCCTCTTTCTCACATGCACACATGCACACACACACTTGCACGCACGCACGCATGCACGCACGCACGCATGCACGCAGATATGCGTGTCAAATGACTAGAACATTTGGGAGAGCAGTTTGCAGTATTCATGGGGGGATGGTGGAGACATGTGAGGAGAGAGTCAGTATCTAAATGTCAGCTCTCTGTCGGCACCTTGTGCACGTTCAGATAAGACCTCTTAGTCAGTTCTCCTTCCGTCCGTCCCACTTGGAGAACAAAGACATTTATCCTTGTGATGCATTAACAAATGCAAAATCTATACAACAACGTGAAACGCAGGCAGATTGAAAACGATCGCAGGAGACGAGACAAGCTACCCGGAACTCTGCAGTGCAAAGGATTGTCTCCCACTTTTGGCTCACTCACTCATGTTTTCAATTCAGCAGCATGAATGATGGATGAACAATTTTGCCATAGCACACACAAAAATACCATCAATTCTATACAATATATAAATAATCACAGTAGATGCACAATGAAGTCCTGAGAGTTCATTGCATTATTTATTCATTATGAACACTCAGGATTTGATTGTGTAATATAAAAAATAGATGTGAGGAAGTGGAGTGTATTGCCAATACCCAGATTTCCTGTCTTTCTCACCTTTCTTTTCTTTACTTTCTTCCTCCTCTATCTCTCCGGCACCCAGCAGTGTGAAAATTATGCCTGTCTGAGAGTTGACTCCCACAGCGGTCACCAGCATCCTCCCCGAGCCCTCCATCACATGGGTACCTAAACACAATACATGCACGTACGTTCAGGTTTATTTATACCAGCGTAGTAAGTGGTCGGGGGTTCAATCCCCAGGGCTGGGTCATACCAAAGACTATACAAATGGGGCCCAATGCCTCCCTGCTTGGCCCTCAGCATCAAGGGTTGGAATGGGGGAAAGGTGATACAGTTTTTGAGGGGCACTAGCCCCTCCTATAAACAGATTTAATGTTTGTTGAACCAGCACGCCGGAACCGGCCTGGCCCCCTGGGCGCATTCCTGTGGGTCTGGATGTTCCGGGGACCCTCCAGGGACCTCCGGGGACCCCCACATGGTAACTCTGTCATTTCTCTACCGTTTCGGACACGGGGTGGATCGCCGGAACCGGGCCGGCACCCTGGGTGACCCTGTGGGTCTGGAATGAATCAATGAATAGTGAATACACGTTTAAGCAATAAAACATTGTTTTGTAGTAATAATAGGGGTAATAATAATATCTCAAATTTAATAATGTATGATAGAGCGTTTCTGAGTACCCAAAGATGCTTTACAAGGGGGACATGAGAAATCAAAAACAACTTTATTAGGGGAAAAACACTAAGAAATTAAATAGCTGGGGAAAGCAACATTGAAGGTTTGGATGGTGGGGGCATGTCTCTGAGTTTGGCTTGGTGCAGCAAATATGTGACATGACCATGTCACATGTGTTTCTTCCGTGGACATACAGTAACAGCCATAACAGATTTCACATTTTAGTTGGCCATAACCAATTAGTTAGAAACCATGTCATCTGGACGGGTCCTTGAACTGCTACTGGGAGTTGGAATAACGTTAGCTCTGATCCATAGTGTTAGAAGGAGGAAAGTAGGCTTTCAACATGTGCTAAAAACGAGGGGCTGCACAGCCTGTACTTCCACGAGTGTGAGGGGAAAGGATCAAATTAAGTACCATAGAACTCCTCCTGTCCTGAGTCCTAACTACGCTATGGACCAGAGCTAGAGTTGTTGACGCTAGCTTCCAGGCTAGGCTCGGTGCAACATGTTTCGCATCGAGCCGATACTGGAGGCTTGACGAGGTGCGGCGATATGCGATATATTGAATAATTACACACAACTGTGCTGTAATCCACGCTATCATCGGATAGTCTTTTAAATCCTATTTCCAATCCACGGGGACAAGCAAAGTCATCTCAGCGGCTTCCCCTGGTCTGGTGAACTGTCTGGTGGCACTGGTGTTATTGTCTGAAGAGGACACGGACACTCCACTCAGCGCACTGGGTGGTGCGCAGGTCCGTCTGAAACTCGTCCAGTGACAACGTTCCGCAGTGAAAAAAATAGTGCGATTAAAATGCGTTAATCTTTTTAACGCGATAATGTTTCTGTAGTTAATTAATCTCAATACAATGCAATAAAGCCAGCGGCTTGTTTTGTGTAAAGTTTGGTTCAACAAATGGATACTTTTACATTAAGCATCATAACAATACTTAAACAATGCAATAAAGAAATCTTCAAAGAGTTTAAAAAGATTTCACAATTTAAGACACCTTGAATGCACCGGGATTTTTAAAAATAATGGCACTATAGGCCTAAGTCAGAAATGAACAACCGTTTTGATCAAAACCATGGAGAGCGCCGTAGATTTAGAGAGAAGAGACACAGTTTAGTCGGGCCGTAAACAAGGAAGTGAAGGGCAGTGCGCATGCGTGAAACATGTGTAGGATCGCTGAAGAAGGAAAGGAAAAAATATATACATTTCAGCGATCCCGTTTGATATCATTAAAAAGGACCTAAAGACGCCTATACACGTCATAGGAACACCGGGGTTTGATTAGAAAAGATGTGTATACCAGTGGCGTATCCAGGAATTACGTTTTGGCCAGGCAAGATATGTTAATTGTCGTCTCCCCGCGCACAATCGTAGCACTAAAGGTTTTCAAAGAGATATACCTGCCAGACGAGTGGGATACAAAGGCTGAAAGGCATGCATTTACATTCCAATGGGTGACTGAGGGTCGCGCTCTACCGCAACGGCCAATCAGCTGTCCATTTTAATAGTTCTCAGGTCTTGTTTTTGTCCTCTCTTTTCTCATTGTATGGATTTTGGCCAGGCCAGAAATGGATTTGGACAGGCGGACGCCTGCCCTCGCCTTATTGTAGATACGCCTCTGGTGTATACACGTCCATAGCACAAAAGGTGTTATAATAACAACTCAGAAAATATTGAAATCAATTCAATACGACACATTGTGCGCTAGGTAGGTGTCTTCATCACAACACAGTTGTATGATGAATAGTCTCGCCACTATTCCACAATCTCCAAATGCTATATAGAATCTGGAACTACACCTCCCGAAATCCGAGACAGGAAGCTATTATCTGTTTGTATATATATATATATGAATTTGATTTTTATTCAGATAGATTTGTGTGACTGTAAAGATGAAACGGACGTGGGAAGGTGTCCGCTTTATATCACTTGATCATTTTCAGAGCTTTAGTGATCCTGACGTATGACGGAAACAGTTGAAAATTGTGGGAGGCAACAGTTTGGCTTGGGAGACTGATTAACTAATAATGTATGGCTTGAGTGGGGAAGTGCGGAACCTATAGTCTAGGTTTGGTTTTGTTGCGTTCAGTCACCCTATGTAAAATTAGGTTTAATGTATGCTGTGCACAGACCTAAACACAGTTTATACAAGGCACTTCCTGACACCAAATATTATATATTACCTGTAATATCAAGCTACAAAATAATTGTGGAAAAGTATTGATTGGAACCAACCTGAGAGGAGCATGGGGTCCTTGTCTGCTGACTTTCTGACATGGTCAGACTCTCCGGTGAGGGAGCTCTCATCTATCTGCAGATCGTTGCCCTGGACCAAGACACCATCAGCTGGCAACAGGTCCCCTGGAAAAAGATGGTGAGATCAGAGTAAGATTATAACTTTAAACCCTAAACCTGTGCCCGTCGCCGCCGGCCACCGGCCTACTGGGGAACGATGCAAGTTGGGAAGCTGGTATGCAATACCCGTTGTCATAGAAACTGTTTTAACCGTCTGTCTGTCTGTCTGTCTGTCTGTCTGTCTGTCTGTCTGTCTGTCTGTCTGTCTGTCTGTCTGTCTGTCTGTCTGTCTGTCTGTCTGTCTGTCTGTCTGTCCGTGTACCTTTTATGCCCATACTGTATGGAGATCTCTGTATCCGTCTGATCTGCCTGTGTCTGAAGAGTGCAAACTGACTGTGAAAGGTGGACTGGTTAAGACCTAATGGCAGGTTTGGGGTTGCTAAGCAGGCATTCAATTGGCAGAGGCTGGGAATTCTACAGATGAGGGGACTTATAATTAGGCTCATTAGGTCCACTGACAGAGCCTGACCTGCAGAGCCTTTTGTAGTGGTTCTGGACAACCGTCTATCCGACCAACTCGAGGCCGGGCACTGCGCTCCCTGTCGTGGTGTGGAACGCGTGTGTAAAATTGAAGTCGGTGGGGCAAACTGTTCTCGGGTTACGTGGATTACAGACATACAGACGTATTACAGTTTTGGTGCATTTATAGTTAAGAAGATAGATTGAAGATAGTAGGCTAGTATTAGTAACACATTTATATTATTAGTATTTTTTATTTTGTTGGATAATAGTTGAGGGGGCATACACTGTAGCTGCACAGGTGATGTGCAGATGGTGCAGTAGATGCAGGTGCCATGAGGTAGCATAGAAAAGTTGAGCCTGGATACATTATCTGTAGTATGGGTTTCTGTAGCACAAGGGTTCCCAAACGTTTCAGGCCGCTACCACCCAAAATAATCATATTTGAACTGGGGACCCCCCCCCCCCCCCCCCCACACCGACAAGCACTTAGAATTGTAGGAGTTGAGGCATGATGAAGCTTGTAGATTGGCTATTTTCAAAATTATTATAGGTAATATTTGACAATTTAGCCAATTTGATATTAACCCATTTTGGACTGAGGCCGATTCGATTCTAAAAACTTCAAATATTTATAGCAGCATTTTCTTTTAATACTGTATACTGTACACTACAGAACCCCAAGAGGGGTTCCTGTCCAGAAGGGTTAGAACACCAAAAGGTGTTCCGCCCAGAATGGGTTAAAAAGGTCTTAAAAGTCATTAAATTGTCACTTTAGAAATGTGCAGATAACCTGTATGCACTTCTCACTCACTGTTGAGTGAGAAAACAATGTTGCACATTAAGATAATCATCTGAGGGCCCCACAAAATAATTTGGGGGAGTCCCGACCCCCAATTTGGGAAACACTGCTATAGTAAACAGGACATCCGTTGGATCATCCGGTTCCTACCGTATTTGATTTGGGCCATGTCTCCCACCACCAGGTCAGCGACGGGGATCTGGATGACGTTTCCTTTGCGCACCACGGTGAACTTCTGCTCCTGCTCGATCCGGCTCTGCAGACCCCGGAACTGCTTCTCCTTGGACCAGTCATTGAACGCCGTGACCAGGACTACACACACCACCGAGAGCAAGATGGCTGCACCCTCAATCCAACCGGCCTCCGCCTCACCCTCGTCCTCGGCACCCGCTTCCGCCTGCCCACACGCTGGGGAGACAGACAGACAGACGGAAGGATGAATTTCAGCTCCTGTCTCTCTAACATTCTCTGCACTTCCCAGACAGTTGAAGACATAATAGAGGCTGCTTGAGATTCATTCTGCTTCTCCTCTATCCTCCCTCATTCATGTGGGTTCTACTTTTGAATAATTTTGTTTCAAACCTATGATCTAAACTTATTTTGTTGTTTTGGCAACATCGCTAGCCTATAGCACCCGAGGTTATTTTGGAATGCGACAACAAGTTGACATAAACAGTATTATGTATTAACTGTAAAATACATTTTCAAGGGTGTTTAGAGAAGTTGTCAAAAAACTTTTATATGGAATGGTTATTGTGAAAAATAGACCAGTGAAAGATGAATCATTAACTGTCAGGAGGAAACCACCTAAATCCATTTTTGAGGTTTATTATTATTTTCATAAATCAATGCTATTGAACACCCTTTACATCTGTGTGTTGGATAAAAAAAAAGAAAAGTATCAAAAAGTGCTTGGGACAAAACCTCTAACTCCATTGGACCCTCAAACTGTCTGCTAAAGCAGCTAACTCCACCACCTCTCCCCCTCTCATGCAAGTAATTGATAATAAGTCAAAATACCAACTTTGATGGGGCAGTATTGCATTGTTTTAAACTTTATAAGGTTTTCTTCATTTTCTGAAAAACATATTTTTCATTTTCCTGAAAAATGAACATTTTGGAGTTAGGTGGTTTCTTCCTGACAGCAGAGATATACAAATAGCTTAGTTTAACTAGTTGAATTGAAAAGGTGCTGTAAGGAAGGCAATGTTGGTCCCTGTCATTCCGTGTTGGACTGACAGGGACCAACATTGCCTTCCTTGGTCCTCCTAAAATAGATAGATTGAAATCTAGTGACTGGATTGCTATGGAATTTACCATGCAGAGGATGAACCCTATACTGATTTTGAGTGCCACCCATGACAAAAGAATCTCAGGGTGGATTACCATGAAACATGAATATTTCTAACGCCACACTCTTGCCAAAGTTTAAACAAAATGTCATTATAATCTAATAGCAGATTGCAGGATGGACCCTATACTGATTTTGGTGAACCTTTCCTCTACTGTCACCCTTCAGCAGAGGTTGTAAGGGTGTAAGGAGCAGCACAGCCTCAATGGGGGATGCTAGCGGGGCTTTTAGACTTTCCATTCAGTTGTTTGTGAAAGGAAAGCTGGTATCCAACCTCCTCCCCAAGGCTTTCCGTCCTGCTCCTCCTTCCCTTCTTCACTCACCCTCGCTCTCGTCCCCAGGAGGCTGGTAGAAGGAGAGGCCCAGGGAGATGATGGCAGCTATCTCCAGGATGATGAGCGTCACATCCTGCAGGGCCTCCCACACCAGCTCCATGAACGTCTTGGGCTGCTTTGGTGGAATGAAGTTCTGGCCAAACACCTGGACCCTACGTTCCAGATCTGCTGGGTCCCCACTCAGACCTGGGACGGACGGATGGGCGGACAGACGGACAGACGGACAGACGGACAGACAGACAGACAGACAGACAGACAGACAGACAGACAGACAGACAGACAGACAGACAGACAGACAGACAGACAGACAGACAGACAGACAGACAGACAGACAGACAGACAGTTATTATCACACACTGAGCAACACACTGACTCAATCACAGACATACCAAAGGCAGGCCAAAGTTCTAGTTTACCAGTATGAAGAAAATAAACATCCCTCACTATTTGTTTTACTTCAACAACCGGCTTAGTTCACTCTCACCTCAAGACCCCTCACCTTATCTACTTCCGTCTACCCTCACTCCCCCTTACCACCTCACCCCTGCGCTGAGTCAGTTTCCATGGAGATGACAATATAGGTCCTGGGCTTCCTTCCTGCCCCTGGGTGATTCTGCCCAGCAACAGGTGATGTCACTCCACCACAGCTCTGGACTTTGGAGCTGGATTTTACGATTGGTTGTGTGTGTGTGTGTGTGTGTGTGTGTGTGTGTGTGTGTGTGTGTGTGTGTGTGTGTGTGTGTGTGTGTGTGTGTGTGTGTGTGTGTGTGTGTGTGTGTGTGTGTGTGTGTGTGTGCGTGCGTGCGTGCGTGCGTGCGTGCGTGCGTGCGTGCGTGCGTGCGTGCGTGCGTGCGTGCGTGCGTGCGTGCGTGCACTGAGACATCATCCTAGGATGACTCCATGCTTGACTGCATGGAGTCATCCGTCATTGCCAGTGTTTCTGGGGACTTTGTGTGGCAATATGACAGCTTTGACAGGCTTCAGAAAGAGGAGAGAGACACAGAGAGAGAGAGAGAGAGAGAGAGAGAGAGAGAGACAGAGGTAGAAAGAGAACTGTCCCTACAGTATGTTAAGTAATGGGAGCTTGCTGCATCCTGCCTTCAGTACACTCTCCGTTGCCGTTCCTCTCCCTCCGTTTCTCTTCATCTGTCCCTCCATGCTCGCTGTGCTCCTTTTTCCACTATCTCTCACATTTTGCAACCCCCCCCCCCCCCCCCCCCATCTCTCTTTCTCTCTCGTTCTCCCTCTCTCAATCTCCCCTTGATGTGTCCTTGACAATGCGGCAAGCTGTTCTAGCTTTTCTTCACCCCCCCTCTCCACCACCACCACTCTCATCATCATTTCTCCTCCTCCTTTCTATCTCTCTTAAATGTGTGTATAATGGTCTTACACTGCAGTGCCGGGGTATCCATATCGGTGAACATGTGCACGCGCGTGTGTGTGGGATCTCATCCTCCGTATTGGTTTATCCAATTGATTGTCCACTCCGTTCTGCGTGTCATATTTCTGTTGTTGTTCAGTGTTAGTCCTGTTTACGCGAGTCAGGACTGCATGTTAGACCCCACTGTATACACAATACAGTATGTAGTTCTGTGTGGCGTTTTGAAATGATGTGTATAAAGGTTCAAGTTTTATTTTCATTAATCCATTCGAGTATGTAAATTCTTCCTAATCTGTATGGTAGAGTATGTTAACTAATCATTTTGGTAATGTCCTCAAACTTTGAGGGTGGAATTGGTGCCCAAAGGTGCCGAAAAATGCCCATGTATGGCACCGAAATCGCCGTTGCAATTGGCCGCTGTCATTGGCTGGAAGGTGTGCCATTCTGCACTGTGATTGGCTAACACCCGTTATATATAAGTGTCAGATGCGAATGAGAGAGAGAGAGCCGAGAGAGAGGTATATATGTCATATCTCCGAACGGGTATGGACTAGTACATACTACATATGGGGTGGTTGTATTTGGTCTCCATGCTCTTCTATTGAGACATTTAGATCCTGAGTCTGGTTTGACATGACTGGTTGACAAGTGGTATTGCCTGCCCGAAGGTCAAAATCACATTTCTCCTGCGAACAAGCAGGCAGGCTCTATTAGCTCAGAGGTCAAATGTCTGCACTTGTGCAGGATACGTGGGTTCGAATCGGGGGGTAGAACATGAAAGTTCTAACCCCCGGAGTAGCTGATCTACAAGCTCACAACATGTCGCAATGAGACGCAATGTCAGCTATTTTTGGCAAATGTTAACTGATTTTCTCAAATGTTTGCTTATAATGACATGCCCGGAATAAGGATGCTATAGGGTTCATGTGGTGAATTGATTAATCCAACTGGCTTATATGTGAGAACCTTGAATGAGGAATTTCATTGACAGAATTCCCAGGGCATAATCTGCAAGGCCTATTGCAAGCTGGAGCGCATGGAATTATCGAATAATTGGATGATCCATTTGGTTACAGGCCTATTTGGTTCCATCTGTACACTCTTTGTAATTAAATTAACACTGGGATCTTGCCAACGTTTCTACTTTTAATTTTGTTGCAACAAAATACTGTACACTATTTTGTAGTTTGTGAAAAATGAGACTGTTTACTGTGTGTGTATTTGTGGGGTGTTTGCCAACTGTGCAATGTAACAACGGGTGTGTGTGTGTGTGTGTGTGTGTGTGTGTGTGTGTGTGTGCGTGCGTGCGTGCGTGCGTGCGTGCGTGCGTGCGTGCGTGCGTGCGTGCGTGCGTGCGTGCGTGCGTGCGTGCGTGCGTGCGTGCGTGCGTGCGTGCGTGCGCAGCGTGTGTGCACCTGTGTCTGTGTCTGTGCGTGCGTGCGTGTAGGTGTGCATGCTTGGGCTGTGGAGGTCTGTATCAAATTAACAACACTCAACACAGACTTGCTGTAACCATATACCAATCAACTCTCTGTCTCTCAGTCTACCCATCCCCCTCTCTGCCTCCCCTGACTATAACCTGCATGCACAAAAGTCTCATACAGTATACTGTACATATGCATTATGGTCAAGTAGACACATTCAACCACACTATTTTTTCCCATTTTATGTACATACTGTATTTGTCATCAGTCTCTCTTTCTCTCTCTCTCTCCCCGCAGCCAACATCTCTCTTAGCTGTAGTGTTGCTAGGTTACACATTAGTTGACAAAGTGTGGTGAGTGATTATCACACCTCAGACCTGTGTGTTTGTTTGTGTGTGTGTGTGTGTGTGTGTGTGTGTGTGTGTGTGTGTGTGTGTGTGTGTGTGTGTGTGTGTGTGTGTGTGTGTGTGTGTGTGTGTGTGTGTGTGTGTGTGTGTGTGTGTGTGTGTGCGCGCTTACGTGTGTGCGTGTGTGTACGTGTGCATATGCATACATGCATGCTTGTGAAGTGTGAAACTTGTGTTTATCGACCAAATACTTAAGTATTTATGATTTGAATATGAAGCGATACATCATTATCAGACCTACATTTACCCTTCAACTTATTGTTTAAATGGCATAATGACTGCCTGGGAATCCATGGGTTTTGTAGCAATTGTTGAAATATTACTATATAGGCCTTAAATGTTCAATCATGTTGAATCATCATCATGTATACTTAATATTATTTCAGACCATCCATTTTCCAAAGCATACATTTATTCTTTATTTTTTTACATTTTGGAAAAAATAGTCAAGACATCTCAGGTGCCCCTGCCCACTCATCTGGTTGCCGTTTCGTCGGCTCGCACCCAGATAACTTGTATGTCTGTGATTGGCTAGATCCGGGTCATATAGCCTTCAGAGAGAAGCTTATCCCATAGTCTGGATGCATAATTACTCTGCAATTATATCATTCAAACATAGCTGTTGTGACCGATTTGAAGAATATATTTGAGAGAATTCAGGTCCATGGCCTGCTGTTACCTTTGAGGAAATATTGTCATGGGGCAAAGACGAACTGATTAACTTTTCATGCTGATTGGCCAAAAGGGGTCAGGCATGGCCTGCCACAAGACATGCATTACTTCTGAATTGCATTTGCTTGGCAGTGAGTCAGCCCATTTACATCTGGACAATTTGTGGAATGTCAACTGGCAATGACGTGTCGGTTGACTATTACGGCCATGCACACACGCAAGAATATACAGTATTAACATAAAGTAAATGAATGAATAAAATATTATACAATTTGCTATTTTAAAGCATAATCTTGAACCTTTTTCTAAAAGGGGGTATGGTATGGATGCATGTCACGGCTTGGCGGAGGACTGCACTCTGATTAACTCAGTTTAATTGGATTAAATTATAAACTTTGCACTCAAAAATGATCAGAGTCAAGTCCAACGTCATATAATAAATCAAGTACAAATAAGCCACACCCACAGCTGAGGGAAGTAGGGGTGCTGGGGGGGCTGGAGCTTCCCCTCCCCCCAGGCACTGCCCTAACCTCGGACAGGAGAGGAAAAATAATAATAATTTAATTCTGTTACTAGGCCTAATAAATATGCTGTATCACAGTATCGGTGCTTTATCCTGGTTAGTTGCCGTGTCAGTTTGTTCATATATAACTTGCGTGTGGAGAGGGAAAGTAAAAGCCACTTTTCCGCGTGTTAGCACGCGCACCCCCTCCTAAACGTTCAGCACCTCCTACTGTAAATATCTTCCCGTGGCTCTGGGCACCAAACACTTTTTACTGTAAATACCTTCCCGTGGCCCTGGGCACCAAACACTTTTTACTGTAAATACCTTCCCGTGGCTCTGGGCACCAAACACTTTTACTGTAAATACCTTCCCGTGGCTCTGGGCACCAAACACTTTTACTGTAAATACCTTCCCGTGGCTCTGGGCACCAAACACTTTTGACTGTAAATACCTTCCCGTGGCTCTGGGCACCAAACACTTTTTACTGTAAATACCTTCCCGTGGCCCTGGGCACCAAACACTTTTACTGTAAATACCTTCCTGTTAGCCTGGCTCCAGCCCTGAATCGCTAGCCACGGCCATTAAGAAAATATGTTCTGGCGATTCTTGAGATTCAGACTGAGTGTCAGGCTACCTTCCCGTGGCCCTGCAGGGTACCAAACACTTTTGACTGTAAATACCTTCCCGTGGCTCTGGGCACCAAACACTTTTGACTGTAAATACCTTCCCGTGGCCCTGGGCACCAAACACTTTTTACTGTAAATACCTTCCCGTGGCCCTGGGCACCAAACACTTTTACTGTAAATACCTTCCTGTTAGCCTGGCTCCAGCCCTGAATCGCTAGCCACGGCCATTAAGAAAATATGTTCTGGCGATTCTTGAGATTCAGACTGAGTGTCAGGCTACCTTCCCGTGGCCCTGCAGGGTACCAAACACTTTTGACTGTAAATACCTTCCTGTGGCCCTGGGTACCAAACACTTTTTACTGTAAATACCTTCCCGTGGCATCTGTCTGTTCATCCATCCATCCATCCATCCATCCATCCATCCATCCATCCATCCATCCATCCATCCATCATTCTACTTTATAACCTTCCCATCCATCCTCCAATCCGGCACTCAGTCAATCATCCATCCATGTAACCAACCACCCACCTGGTATCCTTCCACCCATCCATGTACCCACTCATCCATCCATTTAGTGTCTAGTGTCTACTCACCATCAATGGTATTGGACTGTATTCTCTGGCAGAGGCCCTCTGTGTCTCCATAGTTCTCCTGGATGGTCTGGATGGCATCTGGGCCTCGTAGCTCCATCAGCTCACGTAGCTCCATCACCGTGACCCCGAACTCTCCCCCTGTTTTTCCATTCCCATCCGCCCGCCCTCCACCTCCCCTTTTCCCCTTGGGGTAGAATTCCACCGCGCTGTTCGCCATCTCCCCCATAGTGGCTGTCGTTGACATGCTGACGGGATCTCTCTAGTTCACTCCTCCTCTCTCCTTGTAGTCCTATATGAAAGTCACTGTACCTGTGGTTTGGCTGGTGAAGGTTCTGCTTGTGTATCTCATCTGTTAAACGCACAGCCCGCGCGCTCTCGCTCACATGCAAACACACGTGCACACACACGCATACATGCACGCACGCACGCACGCACGCAAGCACGCGCGCGCACACACACACACACACACACACACACACACACACACACACACACACACACACACACACACACACACACACACACACACACACACACACACACACACACACACACACACACACACACACACACACTCTCTCTCTTCTCTCTGACTTTCTCACTCTTTTCACTCAAAAGTGAAGTGTGTGAGGTCTTGGGTGAACACTTTCTTCTCTGCAGTTGGGTGTGGGGATTTGGTCTTAATGTGTTTGCGTTCTTCTTCCACTATTCGTCTCCTCTTCGCCTCTCTGCCTCTATTTCTCCATCGGAGGAGGAGGGTGAGGGGGATGAAGGACAATGATGCAGAGTGGTTTGGAAGGGTGCCGTCTGGATGAATCCAGCTTTTCTTCTGTTTCAGCTTTTCCTCTCGCCGTCTCGCCGTCTCCTTTACTTCCTTTTGTTCACCCTCAGCGACTAGCACAAAGAGGGGAGAGGGAGGGAGGGAGGGGCAGCTGCTGAAACATCAGTCAGGTCAGGGGTCAGCGTTTTCTGTACCACAGGAAGCTGGAGAGAGAGGAAGACACACAAGACAGAAGGTGACCTTAAGGTAAGTGATGTTTTTGAGGGGAGCTAGCCACTCCAATGCCTGGCTTTTGAAATCTCATAGGGCAGCAGTTATAACAAACACTTCAAATAAGTGTTGAATAGCTCCATATTCTGATAGTACTCATTGATATTTGATATACCGTATAATGTCTATTCAGTAACAGAAGTCTCCCTGTCTCTTCTTGGCTCTTTCGTACGCAGAAAATGCATTTTCAGGTCGGGATACCTATTTTGTCCAATCAAAGAACTCGCACAGGATACAGATTAAAACAAGTGAAATTGGTTGTGATTACACAAATAAATGAGCAGATAACAAAACGTGTTTTAACCAAAAAAGATCACTTACACTACCTTTAAGCCAATTTATATTTCAATTCATGATAAATTAGCAATTTGATGACTATTACACACTGACCTATGAACCACACAGCCAACAGTAATTTGGAGCCAGTAAGTGGCTAAGTCATGAGGAGTTAGAAAAGGAGCAAATAAACATAGTTCAGTATATAACTCACGCATAGAATGAACCAATATTTGCGAGCGTAGGTCGCATTTACTATGAAAACCTGCATTTCCGTGTGTCACGACACACCTCCATATATGGTCACGCCTCGTGACATCACGCCTCCATCTCCATATATGGAGCTGACCTGTTCTAACATTCCATATGTTGATCCTTCCCCCTTCCTCTTTGATGTCTCCCTTTGGACTGATACCTGTCCATTCAAACTCTAGTCTAGATGGGCCTGCCCCAAAGTTATTAGTGCAGCCACGCCCAGCAGACGTTCTCAACAGGCCCGAAACGTAAGGCCCGGCCCTACCTGGGCCCTCATCAAACCCTGTTACACTCAAGACACTGCCCCCACTGCCATCCTTAGATCTCCATATATGGAGCTAACCGGTTCTGATTATGTTGATGTGACCTCATCAAACCCTCTACACTCAAGACACTGCCCTCACTGCCACCCTTAGATCTCCATATATGGAGCAGGACATTCCTTATGTTGATCTGACCTTATCAAACCCTGTACACTCAAGACACGCTCCATATATGGCCAGTTCAGAATTCATTCCATATGTTGATCTGACTCCCCATGCCAAAGCGCCAGCGCTCGCCCAGCAGTCTGCCGTCACCCAGGCGGATGGGTGCACGCGACCTACTGGTATATAGAGGGTATGCGCGTGACATCATCATCATACCCGGAGGTTATGCGGGAACGCCTACTGAGTGGCAAAACAACTTTCTAGCCTATACATCCAAACAGAAAAGTCCTATCTAATTGCATTAAACGACGTTAAACGATATTAAACTCACTTTGCAACTCACTTTGCACTTGATTTGCCACTCACTTTATGTATGCGCATACCCTCTATTATAGAATATGAATACAACTGTGGATATATTTTATATTGGTGTTCAGGCTCTGCTACATCTTTCTCCCTTGCCACGTCAGCATATGACGTATGGGACTTGCAGAACACTGTATAATGGAGTGAAATGAAATGAAAGTGTCCAGAATGAGAATGAGAGTGTCAGGCTGGAGTCCATTCAATTCAAATAAACATGACACCGAGTTGTATGCTGTGGTGGAAAAGACTGTCTCCCTTTCATTCGACCACGTTAAGACAACAATTCATTCCAAATTGGTAATTAGAGATGACTGTACCGTAACCTGACATCATAATGTAGGCCGAATCCATGCACTCTGGCATTTCATGGCAATGAAATGAAAATAAACCATCACAACTAATCGTATTCACTCGTCTCCCTCTTTTGCTTACCACCAGTTGTCTTCTGTCTTTCTTCTCTGTCCATTGATTTAGTGTATGTTGATGTTTAATGGACCACAATTCCCCCCCCCCTGGCTTTTTTGTGGTATACTTTTGGCATTGTGTTTGCTGTACTGCTGTACTGTTTCCAAGCTGCTAATGTCATGTTCTGGTGAGGACCCAAAAGCAGGACAGCCAGGCAGGTGGTGATCAAACCCATGGTGTTTTAATATAGGTGAACAGAACAGATAATACAATAATACAATCTTAATCACACAAAAATACCTTTAGTTACTCCACCGATATTGCCAAGAGAACCTCATAGACAAGATTTTTCCTTCCGGTGAAATAAAATCCCTTTCTGGCCAAAAACGTACATTTTATACGTGTGGTGGGGGGCTCAGAGTGCGTCCACTAAGGAAAGTATAGGCTTTGTAATGACACAACCTGTCTTTGTATTGGTGAGTAGAAAACTCACCATAGCCTTAATGCAACGGCAGCAAGGGCATTAGGGCTATGGACCAGAGCTACATAGGACCATGAAAACAGGTAACAATACATAGGAATGCAAGACCTAGAATCTACAACGAAAGACACAAAGGTCTGTGACTGTGACAGCTAATAAAGTATTCAATCAATCAACATCCCTCTTTACACAGTAAAATCCTGAGTGTTCATTTAACTGACAAATGTAACCAAATGCTGCACAGATATAAAGTGTACTGACTGTGTTAGTTCAAGCATGAGTCACTCTGCATTGCTTATTAAATCCCCTGTCTTTCCTACATACTGTATCTGTCTGTTAGGGATCCAGTATGTAGCCACCAGCATTTATGTGTCTATATAGGCCTATTCTAAAGGTGGATAGATAGCCTCTGTTAAAGGAGCATTCAGTGATTCGGGTGATTTGGAAAAAACCCTGGTCCGCCCGGTAGCAAGATGTGCACATGCACGCACTACAGTAGGGGGGGGGATGCGACAGGCCAACAGCACACACACCAAGGCCCGCCCCTGCTCGATAATGATTGGTGGAAGGCCCCTTTCTATCCTGATTGGATGAAGGCTGGGCCACCTAGCCAAAACAGGACTCTATAGTAGGGAGGATTATCACAACAAAACAAAAAATAAGTGATATTTGAATTAAGTGAGATCACTGAAAATACCTTTATAACAATTTGATGCTCGATAAGGTGTGGGTATTACAAGTGTATAGTGGACTTTCTGACTATAAGTCTATCTCTCTATATCTAATTATCTTTGCTGTCTACCTGGCTTAACCTTCAATGCATTCTTAGTTGTTTTAGTTTTTTTCTCTCACTCTCTCCTGAGTAACTCATTTTGACTGAAGTCCTTTTTTGCTTGGTCTCACTCTGTGCCACATGTCTGCTTCCTGCTACTGCAATCATTTATTTACTCAGCCAGTCGTGCATTTTCTGCTCCACCCCGGTCTCTCACTGACTGCCTCTGTCGGATTTCATAACGCTCAGCCAGAACACATTCTCCCATCACTTAAGTTCAGCCAGGGTTATACGTTGTCGTGCAACAATGTCTTGTGGCGAAAATAGTCAATCTCCATGAAGCTCACAACGCAGTGCAGACACGTGTTGTGAGCTTGTAGATCTTCTAATCTATTGTCTGTCGTACCACAGAGTATATTTGTGCTGATATCATTCTTCCCAGTTCCCAAGTATTGCAACTATATCTTCTGGTATCATCCGATTTCTCTCTCACTCTCTCGGTTTACTCAGGGCTTATTGGGCGTAATATGCTGTGCGTGTGTTTGCACTCTGCAGCATTACATAAACTACAAAACATGCCCACGGTTTCTTTTGCTCACACATTCTATCACACACACATGCTCTCAATTCTCATTCGCTCATTCACTTTTGTCACGACACGTAGGCCTCATTGTGATGCATGCATGCATGCATGCATCACAATGATGATACATGATGCAAATCTAAACATTCTACCCCAGTGATCAGCTTCACTCGCACACACAGAAGCAGGAATGCACACACGCAGGAATGGACACATGTGTGCATGCACGCACACACACACAAACATGCACAAACAAACACACATGAAAAAAAGAGTCAGACAGACAAAAGGTCAGCATTATCTTCAGTGGACTGCCCATCTGTCCTGAATAGCATGTGTTTCTCAGCATGTCATCCTTGAGGGGGTCAGAGCAATTTGAGCCTTTTAAAAGGGGAGTGAACAGTCCACTCTCTCAGGTCATTTCTATACAGAGGCAGCATGAAGGATGAGAT
>NC_136807.1:21790860-21808360 GCF_951216825.1 Electrona antarctica | reverse complement strand
CACACACACACACACACACACACACACACACACACACACACACACACACACACACAGTGTTCTTTTGTGTGGACTCATGGCTTCCTCTTGAAGCACAGCGTTAAGCTGTGTGTAAGCAGATGAAAGGCATGCAGTGAAGAGATGATCACATAGGGACAGAGTGCTGAAGTGTTGAGGGCTGATCAATCTTCATCGTACATCGTGTCGCTCACTGAAAACAATATATTTTCAACTGAAAGGTGTCACACACAATCTTTCTCCCTCCCTAGTCCCTATCTTTGCTTCTAACTTTTGTACACCCAAACTGCACCCCCCTACAATTCAATCCCTCTCCGACTTCTTCTCTCCCTATACCTTCCCATCTGCTGGTTTATTCATGGAGTCTGGCTGAACATGCACCTTCTTCATTATTAATATATAGCATTAGGGAGACAGAGAATGAGGGAGGGGTGAGAGACGAGAGGTGGACAGGTAGATGGGGAGAGAGGGAGACCAGTAGAGGCAGAGAAGAGAGGGGAGGAAGGAGTGATGATGGGGAGAGGAGAGGGAGACAGGACAAGGAAAGGAAGGCAGAGAGAGGCGAGGAAAGGGGATAGAAATAGGAATGAGGGTGAAGTAAAATCAATCCACTGGACTGTAGTTTTGTTAGTGTTTGTTTTCAATTCCTTAGATGCCTATAGATGTTTGTTTTTATTATAAATCCATGGGTGTTGACACCAAGGGTTGCCCACCTGCCCCAGGCAGGTAAATAAAACTTTGGGCAGGTGGAGTTTGCTTTCAGGTTGCCTGACCGCGCAAGTGCTTGTTTGAGGGGACACAACCGTCTACACCAGAACATGGCCAGAGCGCTGTCTTCTGGTCTGTGGAATGTAAAATAAGAGCACTGTTTACCTATAATGTGCCGTTTTTGCTGTTGATACACAAAAGAATCACACCCGTGTGAACTGAGTGGTGCAAGGTCTTATATAGCCTGATCAGCTGTGGTCTGACGTAATGTCAGTGACCATAGTAACCACACACACTAACCATAGCAACCATGCTCACCTGTATGTGGCCCCACGTACAGGTACACACATACATAGACACATAGATACAGACAAAGCTGGTTATTGGAGTGGTTTGCACCACTCAAAAATATAAAACAAGTGTGAACCCATAGTCATATTCATAGCTATGTACAGTAGGTATACACATTGAGGTATGAATTTTTTTGTATCGCACATGCCCAGGAAGTAAAAGTAAAAGTAGATGAAGTGCCCCTCTGGGCACAGGTCTCCACCATGAGGGAACGTCAGGTTGTGACCTCCTGGTGGCGCTATAATAAGCCAATGTGAAAAGGGTGCCATTTCTTCTTACACCTTGGATAGCAATTGGATAATTTGAGACATTTTGTTCCAAAAATGTGTTTTGCAAAAATCCACCTGTTGGTGGCACTATAACAGGCCAATATGAAAAGGGTGGGATATATTCCTCAGCCTAGTAGGAAATGCCATGAAAGATTTCACGTAAATTGCACGCTGCGTTCATGATTTGAGGCTTTTTGTTCAAAACGGGCCAATCCTGCAAACTTTGCTAGCCAATTAGGATGGAATATGAACACACATGACTATAGAGATAGTGTGTAATGATTTGCGGAACTTTTGGACAGAATCTGGAGGAGTAATATCAAAAAATGTGTTTTTCAAAAGTCGGCCTCCTGGTGGCGCTAGAACAGGCCGCTCTGGAAATTTTGGGGCAGAGGTTCATCGTTAGCATCCATGAGTGTGTGTGCAAAATTTGGCACCGACCGTGTTAACGGTGCCTGAGATTAGCTGTTCAAACGGACGGATGGACACACAGACGGATCGCAAAACATACTCTCTCTCCATGCCTTCGGCCTGGTGGAGACAATAAGTGTTAAATTGAACGGTAATTCAAAATTTACCTACCATCTATATTATAGACAGTGGGAGTTAAGACACATGGGTATAAAAACTAAAATGTCCAGTGTTAGTTCAACAACTTTAAACCTGGCATCCCTATTTTGGGCACATTTTCAAAGAAAGACAAACATTCTCATTTGTTTATTTTATTTTCTAAAATAGCAGGGAAAAGGGTAGATCTACAAGCTCTCAATGCATCGTGGTGTGACATATTAAACTTTTACAGCAATGCCCTTATTTCAATCCAGGTAGCACTGGGGGTGGGCTTCATAGCTACCGTGGCACTGAACAATTGTTCCACAATGGTGCAACACACACACCACACCACACCACACCCCCACACCCACACCCACACCCACACACACACACACACACACACACACCTTAAGACCTTTACCCACCAAATATTGACATAATGATTATTGGTGTGGAATTTCAAGTTGTACAAAATGCATCACTTAAACCTTGCAAGTGAACAGTGGGAAACAATTGCGTATTGTTTAATGACACTAACACTTCACAAAACATCACCACACAGGGACGGAGAGAAATGGTACCCCCATAACAGCCTCAACACCGATGCACAAAGTATACTTACTGTTACTGGGGCAACATACTGTAACATCACTCTCTCACACACACGTATACAGGCATACATATGCATGCTGCACACAAATACACACAGGCATGTACATACCGTGTGCACAGACAGCACACTTCAGCATAAATACACCTGCATGCACACCATTAGAGACACAGTGGGGTCACACATACAGTAATGAACTAAACCCCATTCGTCCCCTGTGGGCTGGTGTAATAGGCATGTCCTTCAGATACACTTGGCCTCCATGTCGTAGAGCTGGAGAAGGTCTGAGATGACGGCATCGATGTCTGCTTTGGTCATATCCTCACACAGCACCTGCACATACACAAAAAAGGAACCAATATCCTGTCATAATTAAGCTGTTATTTACCTTAAGCTTATGAATGGGATGCCAGGTTAAGAAAAATGCATTTTCTGAGAAAGTAGTATTTGTAAAATACACTTCTGTTTCATATGATAGAACTTGTCTCCTCCAAACCTCCAAAAAATATTTTTGATAAAATCAAATGAACTATTACCTTACACTCAAATTCCCAGTGTTGGGGAACGTTACATACAGTATTCAGTTAAGTTCAGGATTACCGCAATTAAAAGGTATTCCCCTACGTTAGAAAAATAAAAACCTACCTGCGAAGAAGTTTGGCAAAAAAAGAAAGAATCAACCTATTAAATACGGTAGATTACAATGATTACGCCATAGATATAAAAACCTAGATGCCTCATTGGCCACTGCAGTTCATTGGAGCGACCTGTATCGCAACGTCAGATGGATTCTTTTTTCTTTGTGGCAACAGAGAGAACCGGGAAATATAGGGTGTTAAATGTAACTAAGTAGCGCCATTGTTTTGGAAAAAGTAAATAAGTAACTGATTACTCTAATTGCAAACTAATCCATCAGGTTACTCCGTTACCCAAAAAAGTATTCTGTTACAGTAATGCCGTTATTTGTAACACCATTACCCCCAACACTGCTTACAAACCGAATGAAACTTAAAGATGGAGTGCCACAATTTTTTTCCACCCTAAAACATGATCATCAGGGTATTATTACAATATAAGGGGGAAGAACTTATTCCAAATAGTGTACAGTATTTGTTAAAATCATGCTTTTATGTGGACACGCCCACCAGTTCATTAAGTATGCCTGGTTTGCCTGGTTGGTGATGGGTGGTGATCCACCTGAACTGAAGCCGCACCCACAGCTGTAGTTGTATGATAAAGGGGGAGGGGTTAGGGGAAGGGCTGATAGTGTGGTCACTATATTACTGTTTACTTCATTGGCCTGTTTGACTGTCAAGGGTTCAGCCTCCAGGAAGAAACCCTAAATACAAAGTTAATACACCATTGCACATAAAAACAACTCCAGGGTGTCTAATGAAGTACTGTCACCTCATAGACACATGAAAAACTGGAAAAATACAAAAATTGTGGCACACAATCTTTAAACACACACACACACTACCTGCCACCACTCCTTCTCCCCTAGAGGCAGCTCCACCCCGTAGCTGTTCAGCGCTAGGTACAGCGTTGCTATGGCGATGTGTTGGGGTGCATGGATGATGCACATGGGACCGTGATAACAGTCTCTCAGCAACGCCCAGGCAGTCTCCGCGACAGGGGTTCGAGACCAGGCATGGCGATTCACCAATGACCACACGGATGACAAGTAGTGTAGTAGATACTGCAGAGACAGAACATTAGATAATGTACATTATATTGATTACACAAGCTATCGCTTGTTAGTAGAATTTATAACTTTAAACTGCTAAGTGGGCTGTTTCAAGCCATCAGAGTATGCCATGTAATTTCTCTGATGCTTTTGTCTGCCTCAGAATTAGCCAGAATTTACAGTTGAGCAGTTGTGATAGCTGTCTCATTGTATGATGCAAAGAGCATGCTGATAACTCAACTGCTACACGCACTCAGGCGCGATTCATACTCCTATTTTAGAGCCGAATAAAAGTCGGTTTCGGCTCTGTAGAGCCTACAATGTGACGTCATTTGAGGTTCGGGGGGGGGGGGGGGGGCACTACAGTGCCGAAACAGCGGTAAAATAGTAGTATGAATCGGCCCTAACTCCTCCTCTAACATCCAAGCCATGTCTCTACACCTTCATCCTGAAAAGGTTTGGGACGACGATAGCCATGGATGACGATGGCCCCTCCATGTGTCGTGGAACCGAACTGGATTCACAACTACACACGCGTGTCCAAAGGCTATCGGCGTCCCAGGGCTCGTCAGACCATTTGCTGCATGTAACTCCCAGCTCGTGCTCTCCTTGTTTCTTGTCTCTCCAATGCACTCAATAAAGGCAAGAAAAGCCCCTAAAATCGAATGCAATACACACACACACCACCGTTTGAATTCTGCAAACATACACAAATGCCAATAAAAACTCTTTACACACATACAGGCAGAAATAAAGAAAACATATCACACACACACACAGACACACACACCTTGTGCGGGTGTTGAAAAGCGACATGAAAGTTGAGTTGCCGGAGGATGAGCAGCTCACACTGTATCACACTGTCTTTTAGCTCCCAGAAGTCCTTGTCACATTCCAGTGGAGAACTACCACTATTGAAATATCTGGAGGGTGAGAGGAAACAAAGCGAGAGAAGGAAAGGAAGGAGACAGTACAGGCAGTAGTAAAAGGACAAAGGGACAGGGAGACTAAGTCAGGCGATGCAATATATGACAAAACCAAACACACAAGGTAGCAGTACATTCGCCTCCAACAAAACATCTGAAACTTTAACTTGTTACCTGTGGCTGACGTTGATGATGTCACGTGCCCTGAGGTGCTGCTCCTCCACCTTGCCGGCCAGGTAGACACAGCTCATGGCCACCAGGTACGGCTCATACACCTGCACGCTCACGTGCTGGAAGAAACGGTGGTACAGTACGCACGCCGTGGCCACAGGGACCGAACTCATACCCAGCCGCACTCCTGGAAGAGGTGAGGGTGGGTGAAGTGAGAGCATGATGATGAGCTTTTTTTGTTACCTGAAATGTTCACCTGTACTCTATCTGTACTTATTGCGACCGCAGGTCACAGTTAGGGATGTCCCGATGTCCGACTTTTTTCGTTCCCGATCCGATCCCGATATCATAATTTCTGTGTTAGCCGATACCGAATGCCGATACCATTTATATATATTTATAATAATTTAAAAAAGAAAATTACTTATTTTATCTTGTGTTGTTTATAGCAGACTCCTCACTCAATGTGCACTTGGAGTTTGGGCAACTCCAAAGCAAACTCCACATGCCCCAACATTTTATTTACCTGCCATAGTGTCAACCCCTTACCTCTGTGTTGGATCTGTGGTTAGACTGGCATATTCGCCAATACCGATATGACCCGATATGCCCAAAAAGGTCCAATAGCGATACTTTTCCGATACCGATACAGTATCGGGACATCTCTAGTCACAGTTACTATGAAAACGTGCAGGAAGCCTGTAATGCTTCCATCCTTCACACGCTCTGAACGCAGAAGCAGTCACGTTTTCCTGTAACGCTGCTTCCATCACGCTGCTACCTGTAATGCTTGCCTGTTACTCTCCATGGTTACTCTTGCCTGTAATGCTGCCCTTTTCCTCCTCACGTGTGCTTTGAAGAGCCTTGGCTTGTAAGTTTTCATGCTTTAGTTGTACTTATACTGTTGCATTTCTGTATTTTGTGCGAAAGTGCATTGAGAAATGTCCTCAGAAACGGCCTTGTTTCTGTACATTTCGAGAAGTTTATTTGTACGGAGGCATCCCTCAAAGTGACAGGAGCACAACTTTTTCATATTGCGTCAAATAAGAACTGTGTTCCAAAAATAAACAAATGATCGCGGTGGTTTGACTCATATGGATTAAATAATCAACTGACTGAGAGAAAACGCTAATGTTACTGCCAACGAATTATTAAAAACTTCGCTATAAAAAGATGCTATCAAATATCACTGACTGACTGTTGGGACGACACAGAGACACCTCCCTGACAATATTGCTGAGACCGTTCATTTATTTTTGGACCACAATGCTTATATGAGGCAATTTGGAGATTTCACCGTCTGTCCGCTCCGCTGTAGTGCTGACACAATGAATTGACATTATTCCGGAAGTGCCCTGCGGTCGCTTCTCGCCTTTAAGGCGGCATACTGGTATACTCTATAAGCACTGCAGAGATGCATGAACACTACACAGCAAAATCCTGTGTCAATCTATCCATTTGTAACTCAGTGTACAAATGAAACCAAAATTTACCTATTCCATTTGGTACAGTAAGTGATATTATTTTGTTTCAATGAATGTTAAATAGTCTATAGTGTGATAGTAATCATTGCTATAGTGTTTGAGCAGAAACATCACGTCTCCAGCTCTTTCTTTAGTAAACAGGAAATACATTTAGAGGGCGGGATACCAATTTCATCCAGTCAGGAAGGAAGGAATAGAACTCATACAGGATACTGGATAAACAAGTGAAATTGGCAGACTTATTTTTGTAAATAGAACACTACAAATATTAAGTCAATAAATGGGCTTTTTTTCCTGACTGGGTGAAATTGGCAAAGTATTTCTTGTTCTCTCTAAAGAAGATCTAAATCTAAAGATCTCTAAAAGACAAGACATATAATGTTTGTGTTAGGGACAAGATGATGTAAATTTTCCCTTCATTGTCAATGGCGTTTTTAAAACAAACATTAAATTAAAAACAAACATTAAACCTGTAGGCTAGCGCCCCTCAAAAATCACACCTGTGTGTAGCGAGAGGCGCTCTTATCATCAATAATACATCATCTCATTCTGGCCAATCACAATTCCTCACTTTTGTCTTCAATATTTGTGTTTACACACTTTTGTCTGGACTTCAATATTTGTTTACACAGACCCTCAAAGCTGGACATAGGAGGTACTAGCGCCCCGCAAAAATATATATCACAGGCAGGTGAGGACCGTGAGGTTACTGGTTAATAGGTTACCTGTCTCCATGATGAACCGACACACGCGAAAGTGCGTCTTGGTGTCTCTGGAGAGGCCAGTCTCTGCTTCCCCGGCAGACCCTCTCCTGCCCGCCGGGGGGCGAGAGGATGACGATGGCCCCTCCATGTGTCGTGGAACCGAACTGGATTCACAACTACACACTCGTGTTCTTTCGTGAAGATGTCTTGGAAGAATCTGAATGGAATCGAGCTAGAGATTCGGGACGTGCAGACCGTGTCTCATCTGCACCATGTTGCACACGAACCGACAGACAGGCAGGACATCCCACCTGTACAACACACCACGCTGCGCTAACGTCTCCCTGAAAACGTAGATTATGGGCTAAATAATAAAAACACCAGCTAAGCTTTAGTAAACTATTTATGTTTTCCAAGATGCTCTCCGTTTGATAACAACGTGCTTCTCCTCTAGCCTAACTTGTTCCGTTGTTTGTTGTTGTGACTTTTTGCAGAGCACTGAGCTCTTACTTACTTCCGCCAACACATTCTTCCTCTGAGTGGCCTGCCCTACAGCTTCAAGTACCTGACAACCACCTACTGCCACCTAGCGTCGATATACATATTCCACTATAATGTAAAACAAAAATGTTTCATGTCTACTGTATTTTATGCATTGCTATTTGCTCACCTATTACTAATACTAACAAAGCCCCACAATTCAATTTACATTGTAAACTTCTTAAGCCGTGGAAACCAAACATCCTGAGCTTGTATCTGTTTCACTTGAAAACTAACTCACTTGAGCATTTTGGGAGTTTCTGTTGTTGCTTCAGTTGCTATGCAACGAATCAACATAACAGACTGGCTAGCACAGTAGGCTACGTGCATGTCATTCATCTCGCCAAGATGTCATCCAGTTACTCAGCAAACCAGGTAAATATTTGAAATAATCTTGTCAAACAACAATGTAAAAAAAACTAAACAAAACGATTACTGTTACCGCTCATCCACTTTTTGTATTTACAGTATGAAAGTGCTTTCAGCTCGCAGAAGCTGCAGAATTGGTGTGTGTCCAAACAATGCAAAGAGGTATAGTTGAGCTGCAGAATGTGTGTGTTTAAAACACAATTGAGGTATTGTTTACATTAAATCAGCATCATTGTTGTAATGGTGTGTGTGTGTGTGTGTGTGTGTGTGTGTGTGTGTGTGTGTGTGTGTGTGTGTGTGTGTGTGTGTGTGTGTGTGTGTGTGTGTGTGTGTGTGTGTGTGTGTGTGTGTGTGCGTGCGTGCGTGCGTGCGTGCGTGCGCTCACGTGCAGAGGCCTAATGCAGTTGAGGGTCGCACCACATTTATTGCCAATGATAGAGGACATCTGTTCCCAGAAATGACCAAGGTGAATGGAATGCATATCACAAATATATAATAATAATATAGCTTAGAGCTTTTCATGGTACTCAAAGACGCTTTACATGTGTGAGGACCAGGGGGGACATAAGAAAGAATACCGTACATGTTACCATAAGGAATAGGACAACTTTATTAGAAAAAGCAAATAAAATAAGAATTAAAACCAATAAAACAGTACATATAACAAGTTAAAAACACGGAATCATGGAAATGCTATTCTAAACAGGTGGGTTTTCAGTGCAGTTTTGAAGGTGGGGAGGGAGGGAGGCAGGGAGCATCCCTGATGTGTTTGGGGGAGTGCTTTCCAGAGGGTAGGGGCGGCCACAGAGAAGGCCCTGTCACCCCAAGGTTTTGAGCCGGATCTTCTTGGGGAACACAAGGACAGTATATCCTCTCTCTCTCTCAGTGTCTGCAATAATTGTTGACTATAACACTAAGTGCTGTGCACATGTGATGTGCGTGTGCACGTGCGCGCGCGCGCGCGCGCGTGTGTGTGTGTGTGTGTGTGTGTGTGTGTGTGTGTGTGTGTGTGTGTGTGTGTGTGTGTGTGTGTGTGTGTGTGTGTGTGTGCGTGCGTGCGTGCGTGCGTGCGTGCGTGCGTGCGTGCGTGCGTGCGTGCGTGCGTGTGTGCGTGCGTGTGTGTGATCTGCGGGACAGAAGGGCAGTGCGTGGCCAGAGTTCAAGGGGACCTGGGACCTGCCAGTTCGCCTCCCTGCATGCAGCATCAACCCCACCAGCCGATCTACAGAGGGCTGTAGAAGGCTTGGGGCTTGGGGCCTGGACCCACAGCGCACCTCCAGCCCCCAGCCACACAGAGGCAGCAAAGGCACAGCCAGACTGCCGGCTGCCAACAAACAGGTTTGTCATCTGAAATATTAAAGATGATTACAGATGACATAGAACTCACTACACACAGGTACATTAAACACCCACACACAAACACATACAGCACATATCGTTTTAATACTGGAAATCTGGAGTATTAATTCAACTGTATTTGTCCTCACAGGCTCACACACATGCTTAATAAACAGTGATTTATACTTGTGTACCACAAATAGCAGATTTACAAGCTCACACCTCACAACACGCCGCAGTGCACATCGTGTGAGGTTGCTAATCACCTATTTTGGTGCACGACGCAAGAATAATTAGGCTTCAGTGTTCAACATGTGAGTTTGTCTCTACTGCTCTCTCAGGTCAATGGGGACTTGCAGCAAGACAGTGCTGCCCCGCCATCCCGAGCCCCAAGCAGACACACAGCCGCTCTTACTGCAGCACTACCAGGAACCCAAACCCACGCTCTCACTGAAGGACAGAGATCTAGCAGCCGAAGTCAGTTCTCCCAAGCAGCTGAAGAAGGACCAGTCACCCAACCCATTGAAGAGAAGCCAGCTCTTTTGGCTATGGGAGACGAAAGGCCAGTGATACACTGCTCCCAGGTGGGAGGTGAGCATTTGGGAGATAGGCCAGCTACTGCTGAGGAGAGATCAGTGACTGGTTTGGCAAGACCAATGAGCCAGGTGTCAGGGAGATCTGTGGCAAGCCCACATGCACCCTCCTGCAACCAGAGACAAAGGAGCACCCCGTTGGACAACTGAGAGCTTGTTCTCTCTTTATAGTATACAACTCAAACATACACACACCCACCGCCTCTCTTTTCTCTCTTTATAGTACAACTCAAATGTATACACACACCCACCTCCTCTCTTATGTTTCTCTCAAGTGGTGTGTAAGGGATAATTTCTCTTTCATTCATGGTATCACATTGACCTCTGAAGAATAACATACAATTGTGAGCCGACTACATTTTTAGAATAGCTGCATCATTAAATGAATGAGCAGTACTTTATCCTGAATGTTTATTCAGAATTATATTTTAAAATAAACCATGAGTATTTACAGTATGTGATATATTTTTTTAAACAAAACAACCTTATCTTTATAACATCGGATTTAATAGATTAACATCAGCCGCCCTTGTCGTCAAAGGCCGTGGTCAAAGGTTGAGCAATGTTGATTACATTGCTCAACCTTTGACCACACTACGCCAGGCAGCTTTTCTTACTGTATTTACAGTCTCGACATTATTCTCTCTGACAATTCTGACATTATCATTGCTTATGTAAAACAAAAGCAAACACAAGCTGCACCCACTCAACCTATCCCCAAAACGATGCTAAACCTGGAAAACCTGATTCATCTGTTCAACTATTGTTTTTGTTCTGCTCCAATAATTCATCATCGTTCTTACTAGGCTTTCATTGATCCATGAAGCCATCCCCCAAGTAAGCCAGTCTCCAGTTTCTTAGAACACTGTTACACTTCTGTTGATGCCAATGGGCTTGGATGCTTTTACTGCTTGCAGCTGTTGTTGCAGGAGGTGTCTACTTTCTCTCATTCGATTGTCATATTTTAGTGTCATATATTAGTGACTGAGAGTGCTCAGAGCACTCTCAAATAGTTCTGTGCTTATCCAATCAGGATAGTGAGCGCAGTCAGGAATCAGAGACTCCTTTTTATTTTAGGTTTGTTTTAGGCATTTCTGCCTTTATTGATAGATACAAGTGAAGATTGACAGGAAAGGGGGAGAGAGAGAGATGGGAGGGAGACATGCAGCCAGGGACTCGAACACGCGACACGCTGTCAGGTGAGACCTTTCTACGGCATGTGCAATGGACCACTAGGCCAGCGGGCACCCATGGAGACTCCTGTTACTGAACAAACACTCTATAGCAATGAGTACTGTAAAGGCCAATTTTCACCTTCCAGTGTCCTATTGTCTTGGCACTTTACTTCACAGGTATGGTAGAGTACTACGCAGTACACAGAAACAGATGTCCAAGCAAAGATTCCAGTTTGAGGGTATTTATTGAATAGTTTGATGCAGTTGAAATGAACAAACATACCAGTGATATTGTAGCTAGTCTCAATTCTGTCTGTCTGTCTCTGCTGCTGGCTCCCCATTCCCTGTGTCTAACCTGAATCACTGTACCTGTGTGCCCTCTAAATACACAACCAGTGCTGTCACTTTAAAGCCGGCCACCAAGTGTTCAAAAATAATATGCCAACATAACCAATAATATAGCACCATCATGGCTCCTACAAGTACTATGACAATATAGAGCTATTTAACCCTTTTATTTATAATTGTTTTTTATCCCACGATTTTGTAACCCATTTTTCACCCCTGTGTCAATTATCTAATGTGATCCTGGGCTCTACACACCCTCCGCCAACCTGGGGAGAGCAACGGACTTGAACTCATGCTTCCTTCATGCATGAGTGTTCAAGTTGCTCCTTTACACATGAAAGGGGGGATTTCCCTGGTTGGATGTAGCGCGTGGAAGGAACACGTTATTCCAACCAGTTCCCTTCCCCTCCATCAGGCGCCCCGGCTGGTCAGGGGGAGGCAGTTTAGAGACCAGGATTACTGCATGTTTTTTGTGAGGGTACCTACCCTAGGGGACATGAGGAGAACATGCAAACGCCACACAGAAAGGCCCTTTCGCCAACCCCGCCTCGGGTATGGGCACTGATGACGCGGAGGAGAGAGCACGCCGCCAGCACCCACAGCATCCCTAGCGGGAATCGAACCCAGGACCTTCTAGCTGTGAGGCGACAGCACTACCAACTGTGCCACCGTGCCCCCTTAACACTTATTTGAACCAAAGAAAATCACTTACCCTACCCTATGCTTTTATTGCTTGCAGCTGTTGTTGCAGGAGGTGTCTACTTTCTCTCATTCGATTGTCATATATTAGTGTCATATATTAGTGACTGAGAGTGCTCAGAGCACTCTCAGTCTTATATACACAGGACAAAAACAAACATCTATAGTGCAAAGAAATCTGGTGTCAAGGTAAACCACCTGTAAGCAAGGCAATGGAGCTCATAGTGGACTTCTGGTAAGAAGCGACTGGCAACATGTTCCTGTTCAATGGGCAGGCCTGGAAATAGTTCTGTGCTTATCCAATCAGGATAGTGAGCGCAGTCAGGAATCAGAGACTCCTTTTTATTTTAGGTTTGTTTTAGGCATTTCTGCCTTTATTGATACTAGATACAAGTGAAGATTGACAGGAAAGGGGGAGAGAGAGAGATGGGAGGGAGACATGCAGCCAGGGACTCGAACACGCGACACGCTGTCAGGTGAGACCTTTCTACGGCATGTGCAATGGACCACTAGGCCAGCGGGCACCCATGGAGACTCCTGTTACTGAACAAACACTCTATAGCAATGAGTACTGTAAAGGCCAATGTTCACCTTCCAGTGTCCTATTGTCTTGGCACTTTACTTCACAGGTATGGTAGAGTACTACGCAGTACACAGAAACAGATGTCCAAGCAAAGATTCCAGTTTGAGGGTATTTATTGAATAGTTTGATGCAGTTGAAATGAACAAACATACCAGTGATATTGTAGCTAGTCTCAATTCTGTCTGTCTGTCTCTGCTGCTGGCTCCCCATTCCCTGTGTCTAACCTGAATCACTGTACCCTCTAAATACACAACCAGTGCTGTCACTTTAAAGCCGGCCACCAAGTGTTCAAAAATAATATACCAACATAACCAATAATATAGCACCATCATGGCTCCTACAAGTACTATGACAATATAGAGCTATTTAACCCTTTTTTTTATAATTGTTTTTTATCCCACGATTTTGTAACCCATTTTTCACCCCTGTGTCAATTATCTAATGTGATCCTGGGCTCTACACACCCTCCGCCAACCTGGGGAGAGCAACGGACTTGAACTCATGCTTCCTTCATGCATGAGTGTCCAAGTTGCTCCTTTACACATGAAAGGGGGGATTTCCCTGGTTGGATGTAGCGCGTGGAAGGAACACGTTATTCCAACCAGTTCCTTTCCCCTCCATCAGGCGCCCCGGCTGGTCAGGGGGAGGCAGTTTAGAGACCAGGATTACTGCATGTTTTTTGTGAGGGTACCTACCCTAGGGGACATGGGGAGAACATGCAAACGCCACACAGAAAGGCCCTTTCGCCAACCCCGCCTCGGGTATGGGCACTGATGACGCGGAGGAGAGAGCACGCCGCCAGCACCCACAGCGTCCCTAGCGGGAATCGAACCCAGGACCTTCTAGCTGTGAGGCGACAGCACTACCAACTGTGCCACCGTGCCCCCTTAACACTTATTTTAACCAAAGAAAATCACTTACCCTACCTTTGAAGCCTTAAATTGTGCCAAAGTCTTTATGGTGTCGTCCACTCACTGTTAACATTTTTTGTATTGAGTTGTACTTGAAATGTACTGTAATTCTGCAAACTGTTAATAAATAAATCAACCAATCAGCTTGTAAAAGTCCAGGTGTGGGCAGTGGGCACCTTCAGTGTATGCATCATCCTTATTTGATAAAGGACAGCTGCAATCAAACAATGTAATACCTGTAATACCTGTACCTATAGTACAGGTATAATTTATAAATCACACCCAGTGTGAAGTAAGCTACAGTACGTGCATGTGCTTGCATGTCTTAAACCCGCTTAGAAATACAATAGTATTTATAACATACAGTACATGTATTCCCTGACTTCATATATTCAGAACTATATATATACAGTAAACCAAAGTCCAATCTCCAGTAGACATACAGTTGGAGGCCATCGATATTGTCCTTTTCTTTTTGCTGAGGTTTGCGTGATCTGCGCAAAAGGACAGTTAACCCATTTTGGGCGGGAACCCCTTTTGGTGTTTTAAACATTATGTTATAATTTAGCTATTGAAAAATAGCAGATCTACAAGCTCATAGCGCGCCACTCGGTGGCGCGCTATGAGCTTGTAGGTCTATGAGCTTGTAGGTCTGCTATTTTTGAAAAATCGTGAAAATATTTATTTCAGAAAACTGGAGGATTTAGAAGGATTTTTTTTTAATTTTGAGGTCAGGCCTAAATGGGTCAAATGATAAGGGACAATATCGGTGGCACCCAACTGTAGCCTACACAAAGACATACCCTGTCACTGACATGCAAATCATGAAAGGTGCAGTAAGGAATGTTTTGTGTTATAGTCTAGTAATCATTACTAGATCACACTGTGTTTGTTCAGTAATAGGGGGGAGGAGGTCTCCCAGTTTCTCAAGCACTTTGGTAAACAGAAAATGCATTTTCAGGTCGGGTTATCAATCAGGAAAACGAACAGCATAGGCCTACGCCCTACAGGATAAACAAGTGAAATAGGCAGTGATGACGAAGAAACGAGCAGACAAAATTGAAACTGAAACACTGTAAAATTGAAGCTGATGATATAGTCTCATCTGATTGGTTGAAATTGGCAAAATGGCAACACTATTTTCTATTTATTAAAGAGATGGAGAGACAGGGAGACCCAATACCCCTGCTGTTGAACAAACACTCTACAGCAATGATTACTATCAGACAATAGAGCTATAACCTTTTCACCAAAACCCAAAATAATATCACTTACACTACCTTTAAACATGAACAGGTTTGCCATAAAGTATTCCTGTTATAATAAGAGGTTGACCAATAAGGTGAAGGACATAATAGACCGAAACACGTTGGCTTTCTAATAGACTTTTTCCATGCACCCTGCTAGTGGGCGAACCTATTTTAATAGAAATCGAGCATCTCTTTGCACCTCAAAAAATAAATCCATACAATATAAAACAGAAATTCATGGATAATGTTCAGCATTTTCAGGCTTCAGATACTGTTGGAGAGTGTAAAGAGACAGGAAACAAAGGGCAGAGAGGAGGAACATGCAAAATAACATTCAAACTTGTTGACCCTGATGAAGGCCCATGCAGGCCGAAACACGTTGTTCGTTTTTTAACCCTTGTTGTTTTTAATCATCATGAAATAAAGGATTTTTCTACTTCTACTGCACAGAGCTGCAGAACCTGTATAGAACCTTTAAAGAACTTGTGTGCTGTATTATTTGAAACCCTCTCCAAAGTGCTTCTTATTTTCTTTTTTCTTAACATTCAAACTTAATTTGGTCCGTACTGAGCAGATGGTCTGTGTGCGCACCAACTGGCTGAGCCACCAGTCACAACAGATGTATATATTATAAATGAGCAGGCAACTAGAAAAATAAATGGACTCCCTCCTGTACTGTACTACCAAGAAAGAAGTCAACTTAATTCAATTCTTACAGCATCAGCATCTCTTTGGAAATTCGAATCATTGTTGCCATGTCCGCTTATTATAAGCACCTTGTTTTTCTGTAAAGTTGCTTATAAATATTGCGTGTTGAGTGGAGTTGCTTCTTTCTCAAACATTTTCATGTCAAGGATCCCATCTGAAAATATTTTGAGATTGTAGATATATTTTCAAATAGCCAATGTATCTGGGATTAGAGTTGTTAAAGAATAAGTCATCAGAAACTGTTATTTCTTAATGATATGGTGATACATTTCTGGGACATTTCCAATAAGCGTCCCAAGAACTTTTCATTAAAGCCTGAGATCACCCCAAGGTGTGATCTCAGGCTAATCTCCAAATTTGTCTAATATGGCCACTTTGTCATAGCCAGACATGGCATGGCCAGACTAATATCATTGCGTAGATATTAGTCTGGAATCTCTGTATGCATCTCTGTATTCGAGCGACGTTTAAAAAAATGCCTTTGGTTATAAGCCCGCCCTATATTTGCACACAGCCCTAATTGGTGCCCCACAACTCGGGGGAAGGGAAATCCAATCACAATCGAACGGGGCCAGACCAAGTCTGCCGAGGGCTATTAAAAACAAAATTGCACTGGAGGAATTGCCTGGTTTGCAGGCGATTTTAGTCAAAGGTGATGCTTTGGGTGAGAATGTGTTGGTTGCATATCATTCTCTCTCTCAGCACTCCTCTTCCTCTTCCTCTTTACTGTACATTCTATGGCAGAAACGGGCACAAATATTCTAAAAAAAAAGAAAGTGACCAGATAAATGACCAGTCTGGTTTGAATTCAAATTGAACCTGTAAAGTTCCTGGTGTTGAGGCAATCCTTTATGTTGTCACCCTGATTCTCTGGATCACAACCCAGTCATTCTGATCAGCTGTGACTTGTATCCTCAGACAGGAAGATGCAGAGCTGTGCTGCTTCTCCACATCCTTCATGACAAACCGCCCTTTCTCCATGGACCCCAACAGATGGAATGTTTTACAACTTTTCACTCCATTCTCTGTTGTGACAGACTCACGGCCGAGCTCCACCACTGCCGACTGCAGCAGGTCTTTCCCTGAGGACCCTGTTTCTACTAAAATTCCTTTCACCACAACAGGGTCTTTAAAGACCACTGTCAGGTAATTTCCTTTGATTGGGGAACGACCCCAGAAGAATCCAGTTCCGGGATTCCAGGCCTCGCTGGGGACGTGGTTCACATAGACGGACATGTCAGTGAAGACCTCTGCTGAGGGATTAGAGTAGGGTAACTCATCAAAGTCCTTATCCTTTAACTTGTTGTAGTTGCCATTAAAGGAGGAGAACATTCCCATGTGCTGGAATAGCGAGGGCTTCAAACGGATAGGCTCGCTCTGGGTCATCAACCTGTGGAAGTGAGTCAGCAGCCAATCACAGGGCATTTCCTGGTAGAAGACGAAGAGTAAGCGTGCCAACTGAGGGAGGTCGGCAGAACGGTAAAGTTTTCCAATGTAGCCTAGCGC
>NC_136807.1:21415860-21788360 GCF_951216825.1 Electrona antarctica | reverse complement strand
TACAGTTTACTGTAGAGAACTGGAGAGTTACACAGGGACAGTAACAGGATGTTCTTCTACCAGTCTGTATTGGCCAGTGTCCAGTTCTCTACAGTACAGTACAGAACTGGAGAGTTACACATGTTCTTCTACCAGTCTGTATTGGCCAGTGTCCAGTTCTCTACAGTTTACTGTAGAGAACTGGAGAGTTACACATGTTCTTCTACCAGTCTGTATTGGCCAGTGTCCAGTTCTCTACAGTTTACTGTAGAGAACTGGAGAGTTACACAGGGACAGTAACAGGATGTTCTTCTACCAGTCTGTATTGGCCAGTGTCCAGTTCTCTACAGTACAGTACAGAACTGGAGAGTTACACAGGGACAGTAACAGGATGTTCTTCTACCAGTCTGTATTGGCCAGTGTCCAGTTCTCTACAGTTTACTGTAGAGAACTGGAGAGTTACACATGTTCTTCTACCAGTCTGTATTGGCCAGTGTCCAGTTCTCTACAGTTTACTGGAGAGAACTGGAGAGTTACACAGGGACAGTAACAGGATGTTCTTCTACCAGTCTGTATTGGCCAGTGTCCAGTTCTCTACAGTACAGTACAGAACTGGAGAGTTACACAGGGACAGTAACAGGATGTTCTTCTACCAGTCTGTATTGGCCAGTGTCCAGTTCTCTACAGTACAGTACAGAACTGGAGAGTTACACATGTTCTTCTACCAGTCTGTATTGGCCAGTGTCCAGTTCTCTACAGTTTACTGTAGAGAACTGGAGAGTTACACATGTTCTTCTACCAGTCTGTATTGGCCAGTGTCCAGTTCTCTACAGTTTACTGTAGAGAACTGGAGAGTTACACAGGGACAGTAACAGGATGTTCTTCTACCAGTCTGTATTGGCCAGTGTCCAGTTCTCTACAGTACAGTACAGAACTGGAGAGTTACACAGGGACAGTAACAGGATGTTCTTCTACCAGTCTGTATTGGCCAGTGTCCAGTTCTCTACAGTTTACTGTAGAGAACTGGAGAGTTACACATGTTCTTCTACCAGTCTGTATTGGCCAGTGTCCAGTTCTCTACAGTTTACTGTAGAGAACTGGAGCGTTACACATGTTCTTCTACCAGTCTGTATTGGCCAGTGTCCAGTTCTCTACAGTTTACTGTAGTTCTCTACAGTTTACTGTAGAGAACTGGAGAGTTACACAGGGACAGTAACAGACTAGACAAGTCTTGTGAAGAAGGCAGGCTCTGTTGTTGGTGCTAAAGGATGCAAAGCCTCGCAAAGCACACTGCCCCGGGCAGCGCACCCCCGCGCCTCTGCGTTCTTCTGCCTCTTTTTCCATACGGTTGTCCCGTTTTCCTTTTACTTTATACCTGATGTAAAGAAGCCTTAGTGCTTTTCTGGTTTTATCCTCGTGACCTATATTTACAAATGTCAATCAAGCTTGTTTGTTAAATGTAGGCTATATAATTGTACATATGCGGTAGAATATATTAATTTCTGTAGTTATTAATGCCTATAGTTATATGTACATAGCCTACTTTATCCACGGGATTCAGCGTTTTAGCCAAAGCGATAATTTAAGCATAATAACAATATAATTTGAAAATGTATATTGATGTCTCTTCAACAAATGCATGGGAGGCTGGCTTTTTCCAATTGCGGTCCTTCCAGTGTTTTAGGCAAAGCAATGCAGGCCTAATTATTATATTATGTTCATTCCATACCAAAACTCTGTCGCGTGCGCGCGAGTGTGTGTGTGTGTGACTGTGTGTGTGTTATTCTGATCTGTCATCTCTGCGTGTGTTGACACTATACACACACGCAGAAGAACTGGGAGGCGGAGGCATGTGGGTGCGCTGCCCGGGGCAGTGTGCTTTGGGAGTCTTCGCCTAAAGGATGGTGTGGAGGTGATGGCGGAGGTGAGAACAATTAAGGAAGAAGCTGCAAGCTATCATGGCTAACCCCTCCCACACCCTCCAGAAAGAGATAGTAGGGCTGCCTATCAGTGGCATATGCAGATTCACGCCTTCCACCACGGAGGACCAGTGGACTCGGTTAGTCCTTCTCTTGAGACTCTTGCTCATCCCAATCACTCTTTTTGTTTTTATGCGCTTGGCCTTTTTATTTTTTAATTGTTATCTCTCCTGTGTTTTTGTATGACAGCTGAGCTGTATGTCACCTAACTGTAGATGTGTGTAAAGGAAATTACTGTGTGCATGTGTTCATATACTGTAGCGCAATACAGAGGGAAGTAGGGGTGCTGAGGGGGTGGCAGCCTGTCCCGTCCAGGTTCCGCCCCATTCAGGCTCCATCCCCCCTCGGAGGTGTGGGGTATGATGATAAAATAAAATAAAAAACCTGTCACGTTATTTATATAAATAAAGAAATGCGAGGGGCATAGAGAGGATCAATGGAGAGACTAATTTTGGTCTCTGATTTGATTGATAAAGCCTCTGATAGAGATTGACTATACAATATTGTTTCCCATGGGAATTCTCCCATTATTGTTCTCTTACACAACCACTGCTGAAAGACATGAACATGTAATTCACTCTGTCAAATGAATGGTAATGTTGTTCTCCATACATACAACACCTATTTGCACTCCCTCTCTTCATTGCAGACTCAACTGAACAATAGGAATCTCACTCACAGGCTATTGTCTGGCAGTTGGACTGACGGGAGATTTTAGAAACCAATGTGTGTGTCTTACTCACTGTGCCTGCTAGCTGGCACTCCAGCCAGGAGCTGATAAGAGATGTTGAACGGCAAGTAACCTCCCTGTTCGATCCAAGAGTCCTTGCTGCTCAACCTCATAGTGGACAGCCATGTCAAATCTGGCAATGCATTTGCCAAGTCCTGTCACACGCACGCACGCACGCACGCACGCACGCACGCACGCACGCACGCACGCACGCAGGCAGGCAGGCAGGCAGGCAGGCAGGCAGGCAGGCACGCACGCACGCACACACACACACACACACACACACACACACACACACACACACACACACACACACACACACACACACACACACACACACACACACACACACACACACAAAGTTATACTATGGTACAAGTAGTCGGAGATCATTCTTTCTGCTTGCCTAGAATTGCCGAGGTTATCGCATGGCAAATGTCCAGTCCAGGGGCATATCTGCCTGCAAGTCTGTCTATCTGTGGTGGCACAGATACAGACGCACAATTTAGTACCTCAATTTCACTAATTTATTTTTTAAATGCTGTACTGGGAGAGCAATCAATGTATCAACAAAATTCTTCTTAAAAAGACCAATATAATGTAAATCACAGATAAAACTATACAAAAGTCAAATACTACAATTTCTGAAGTAGTTACAATATGTAAGTAAAGTAAGTAAAATACAAATTCTAAACTAATTCGACTACTTCTCGACCTGGGGTCCATGACCCACCTTTTTGCAACCCATTTTGATAGCCTAGGTTGGCTCCGAGTAGAAGACAGACATACTATTACCTGACCAAAAAGAAGTGAGCGATGTGAACAATACTAGAGGGAGCAAGAACAACAATCTGGTACCACTCACTTTTAGAACAAAGATGGGTAAATTCTCCTTCTACCGCACTGCCACCCAAGTGTGGAATGCCCCAACCCCTTCCTTAAAAAAATGCAAACACTGGTTTCCTTTAAAACAGGCCTGAAAATCCACTTTTCAGCAGGCCAAAGGGAGAGGAAATGATCACTCCTCGAGTCCTCCTTTAGACAAGTAACCACCCTTACCTCTTTATCTGTTCTGTTTTCATTTCTGTCTAAAAGATATTCAATCAATCAAACCTCCCATGCCTTCCGCATTGGTGGTTTGCAGCCTTCATTTAAAGGAATGCAGTGTCACAATAGTTTTTTTTTGTCAAATAGGTTTTTATTGAGAACAGATTATAAATTGTTGTAGATTAAACATTGTGAAATTAATTATATTTTTCTTTTATAAAAAACAAAAAATGAAAGAATAAATACAAGGACAAACTAGAAAAAGTGCCCTTCTGGGCACAGGTCTCCACCAGGAGGATAGGAGTGTGTGTGATGTTTGGAAAAAAATGTTTAGGAGTAATATAAACATGTTTATTTGGGTTTTGTGTGTGTGTGTGTGTGTGTGTGTGTGTGTGTGTGTGTGTGTGTGTGTGTGTGTGTGTGTGTGTGTGTGTGTGTGTGTGTGTGTGTGAGACGCGACTTGTCCTGTTGTAGCGCCACCATGAGGCTGATTTGAAAACTGTCAAGTGGCATTTCTTCCTCAGCCTAGTAGTGGGAATAGGCATGCACAGTTTCACCGCAATCGGACGCTGCGTTGAGGAGTTGTGGCGATTTGTACAAAACGGGCTACTCCTGAAAACTTTCGAAGCCAATCGTAGCCAATCAGGATGGATAATTATGAGAAATCAAACAAATCACATGATCACATGACTATGGAGAGCATGCGTACCGATTTGCATGAAATTTGGATAAAATCTGAAGGAGTAATATTAGAAAATGTGTTTTACATATGTCGGCCTCCTGGTGGCGCTATAAAGAGCAGATGTGAAAAATTCCAGGCAAAGGTTTTTCCTTGGCCTCTAGGGAGTGTGCATACATGGTTTTACACAGATCGGTGCAGTTATAGGTAAAAACACAAATCGGCCAGTTATAGCGCCACCATGAGGCTGAGTTGAAAATATTCAAGTGGCATTTCTTCCTTGGCCTAGTGGGAATGTGCGTGCAAAATTTCACGGAAATCACACGATGTGTTCATGATTTGCAGCATTTTGTTTGAAACGGAGCACTCCTGCGAACTTTGGAAGCCAATCGTAGCCAATCAGGATGGAGTCTGAGAAATCTGAAAGACCCGTTTCGTTGAATGGCTCTAGAGAGACTGTGTACCAATTTGCGTAATGTTTGGACAAAATCTGTGGGTGTACCGTCAAAACATTTGTTTTGCACAAAGCGGCCTCCTGGTGGCGCTATAACAGGCCAATGTGAAAACTTTGGAGCAGAGGTTCAGCTCTGGCATCCAGGGAGTGTGTGTGCAGAGTATGGCTGCGATCAAGCCAACGGTGCCAGAGATTAGCTGTTCACAGACGGACGGACGGACACACGGACGGACACACGGACGGACGGACGGACACACGGACACACGGACGGACGGACGGACGGAGTGCAAAACATACTCTCTCCCCATGCCTTCGGCCTGGTGGAGACAAAAAGAGAAAGAAAACCCTCAACCCTCCCACCCATACTGCTCAGTGACACCGCATACTATAGAATAAAATAGTAATTTGAGAAAAAGTTTTACAAGACCTGGGGCCCATTTATGACATTCTACCACAACACACAAACTGCATAGTGTGCCGTGCCTATACCTCGGCCAACGCCAAACCACAACAGAAACAAAATCTGCTCTATGAAAAATCTGCTTTTTATTTTATTATATTTTTATTTTTTGTAGTTATGTATGCATGTATTTTGTGTATGTGTGTATATATATATATATTTATTTTATTTCCTCCAGACTGTTCCGACTATCCTTGGGATTGTGGGTGGGGGGAGGGTGGGATAGGGGATTGAGTTTTATTTTTATATTTTATATGTCCGTCTAATACTTGCCCCTGGGCTACTGTCGAAAAACCTGAATAAAAAGATTTTGAAAAGAAAATAGTAATTTGAAAAATGGAAAAGAAAATGTCGTACACTCAACCACATTAGTGGTATCCTGTCTATGAATTGTTTCTACTCAAGTAATGGACAAGGGGCAGCCAAACCTTATCAAATTGTTTCTCCCTGTTTCTCAGGAAATACCTTATTCTCTCAAGATGAAGCGTACTAGTCATTTCATTTAGCCAATGCTTAAATGCAATGTCACAATAGTTTGATTAAGGTGTCTAACCTTGATCAGAGGTGAGGAGGAGGTCTGTGTATCAAGGGTTTCCATGAATTATGCGTGTTGAGTGTTATTGTTGAGTGTAACCGCACGCAAGCCGTCAGGCTGGGCAAATACACCTCATCCACTCTGTCCCTCAGCACTGGTGCTCCGCAGGGGTGCGTGCTCAGCCCACTATTATACACCCTGCTCACACATGACTGTTCTCCCTCCTTCTCCTCCAATCACATCATAAAATTTGCAGATGACACCACAGTTGTGGGGCTCATAAGGAACAACGATGAGTCTGCTTATCGGAGAGAGGTGGAAGGCCTGACAGCTTGGTGTGCTAACAACAATCTGCAGCTCAACATAAAGAAGACTGACTTACTGTGTGTCTGTGTGGTTCTCCAGCTGCACAAAGGCAGAGCAGGAGGCCCTACAGAGGGTGGTGAAGGCGGCAGGTAGGATCATCGGGTCCCCTCTACCATCTATCACCTCCGTCTTCACCTCCCGCTGCCTCGGCCTCTCCCACCATATCATCAGAGACCAGTCACACCCAGCATGTTATCTCTTTCACCTCCTTCCCTCAGGGAGGAGATACCAGTCCATCAGTGCTAGTAGCTCAAGACTGACAAACAGCTTTTTCCCCTACGCAGTCAGACTGCTAAACGAATGACATGAGCATTGACTGTCCCCTCATATGCATCATGCATTCTGACTCTAATTGGACTGTGATAATTTATTGGTTCCCTTTTCATCCATCATGCACTTTAAAATATCACCATGCACTTTACTTTGTGTTGTATGTTATGTGTTATGTTGTGTTTATGTACTACGGTTATGTGGGAGCTCCCTTGAAATTTCGTTGTATGCTCAGTGTATGCTTGGTGTGCAATGACAAATAAAAGTCTATTCTATTCTATTATACTGTAATTTAGTTGTTGACGAAGATTAGATTTACTTCCAGAACTTCCAGTTCTGCCCTCTTTTGTCTTAGTGCTCCATCTCAACAGATGTCATGCCATGTTTTCTCTTTTCCACTGTGGTCAGTTGACTTGACTCACACATACTACAGTACCATACGTGGTACTTGACAGTACCACTATCACGTACAATACCACAAATCTCCTGCAACATATTAATGAGCATGTCATCCTGGCACTATTTATAATTATTCAAACACATTTAAGATTAGTTTGTGTTTGTGAATATTTAAAAAATATACATACGAAAAACGGTCACTGGAGCAGTGGAACCCATGTTTTGTTGTTGGTGCTTGTGTTGTTGTGGAGCATTTGCTATAACAAAGTAGAGATAGACTAGACCCCAGTAGTTACTAGTGACATTGCTGTAACTTTATCTGGAATGTGAGTGATGCTGTTGCTGGGTGAACTTTGGGTAGCATTATAGTATAATGGTGATGCCTTATAGCCCCCCCAGGCCCCCACCCCAAATCACCACCAGCCCCCACTGCCTATTTTCAATTAATGTTAGGCTATAGGTTTATGCAAGATTGTCTACATCTAGATTTTGGGTCACAATGTGTGGGTTTGTGAGTGCTTACAAGTCTAGAAGAAGGGACCTTGTTGAGAATAGCCAATGCCACTAGAAACAAAACTCCCACAGCAACTGTCTGCTTCAAATGACACCGCATTTCCTTTACAAGCACCTACGAGAGAGAGAGGGGGCGGGGTGGAGGGTCACAAAGAGAGAATAGGTCTTTAATTTCGTCAAGGTGTAACTCAGTCAGCACGGTAGTAAATAATTCAACAAAACAGCCATGTTTCAGGGTAACAATCTAGTTTAGTAGATTAGAGTAAACACACACACACACACACACACACACACACAAACACGCGTGCGTGCGTGCGTGCGTGCGTGCGTGCGTGCGTGCGTGCGTGCGTGTGTGCGTGCGTGCGTGCGTGCGTGTGTGCGTGCGTGTCCAGGACTGAAGAGGAACTAACAACCTTTGGGTGCCAACATTGGCACAAAGGAGGGTGATCACTGACACTGGCACACTGGCACATAAGTGAAATATATAAGACAAATGTGTTGGACTTTTTAATGTGGTGTCATTAAAATGACGGCACACTGACTATATAGAAAATATAAACATTTCATTTCATTTCTGAAAGGTTGCAGTCCCCTGACATAGACTATTCCTTCCTGCTTCACTACAGTGCTGGTGTGTGTGTGTGTGTGTGTGTGTGTGTGTGTGTGTGTGTGTGTGTGTGTGTGTGTGTGTGTGTGTGTGTGTGTGTGTGTGTGTGTGTGTGTGTGTGTGTGTGTGTGTGTGCTGACTGACTGCAATTGTTTGCTATTCAATTGCGTAATGCTGGTTTTGGGGAGCTCAGCTGCTTAACCTTGAAGCTAGTAAAATATCACTTGCCCTCAACAATGGAAAATGAACGGCTGACAAACAGTATCAGCATTGAGAGCCAGCATGCAAAATCTGTTTTTTGGTAGATGTGAGGACCTGTGACTACATGAGCAAACACCTTTAGTGTTGTCTTCAACAGCTGGTTCGTGGGCCAGCGATAATATCTGGCGCTTTATTTTGTAAATAGTTTGTAATATCTAAATAAATAAAGTAAACAATATCTGACTGATGAAACTGGGTAGGATGAATGAATGCATAGTTCTCTTTCCAGCTTTCTTTGAGTGTTCCGTTTTCACTGTCAACTTTCCTCTTTCCTCTTATTTTTGTATGAAAAACTCCTCATGTTTAAAAAACAAACCAAAACTGTGATTCATTTGAAGAGACCTTGAACCATGAAAGAGCTCTTGTTTGAAAAGCTATAGTATTATTGCATGTATACTGTACACGAAGCTATATAACTGTTCCAGACAGGTCATAATTAGCTTTTTTATGTTCTGGCCCACCATCTAATGGCTTACATTTAGAAATACGTTGGCCCAAGGCCCCTGCATGCTCTATAGCAATGAGAATACAATTATATAAAAATAAAAAATCACTTACCTTTAAAATACAAGTTATTTATTTAGTAGAAAAAAAAAGAAAAAAAAAACTACTAGCCTAATTCAGGAGTAGGTAACTACACACTAGTAGTACAGGGCAGGTTAAAAATGCTGAATATCAGCTTTACTGGTCTAGACCTATGGGTGTGGAGTGGACTATTTGAGGCGCACTAGCTGTTGCTCTGATCTAATTCTGCACTAAACTTGGCAAAAACACTGGTCAAAATGACCAGTGTATTTAATTACAAATTCGGAAATATTAGGCGGAAATATTGGATATTCTCTATTTCATAGAAGTTCAGAGTAGAATAATTTGGTTAGAATATTGCAGCCATGATTAAATAAAAATAAAGAGATTAATTTAAAGGAAAATGTATCCTGTATCATGGCATCATAAACAGTGCGGTGGCAGGTGCACCTACCTCCCTCAGCAAGGCGTCTCGTCGAGTAGCCTACGCTGTGCAGAAAAGTGTTGAGACAGAGCTCCTCCAGACAGTACATCAACGATAATGATGGGTTGGTCATGGCCACTGGTCTGGCACGTTACAGGACTGGAGTCAGGAGGAGTTCCCGCTGAGATAACTTCCTCATTACGTGCTGTAGCCCACTGTGCTGTAACGGGTAGGCTACGGTAGTTACAGCAAATGTAGCCTAATGGCTAAATATCGAATGTCAATTCATGTTAATTTAATTCAAGTTTTATTTCCATGGCTGCTGCCTGCTGCTGAGGCAGCTGACTGCTGAGCTCAAATAGAGTAATTTCTGGCGTAGCTACTCCATCGACCTTTTCCGACATTTAAGCTTTATTGTATTGTAATGTAGGCCTACGGCCTAATCATGTTAAGTTTGTAAAAACTTAGCCTAGTATATTTTATCCATGCAGAGTAGGACCCTCGTCTAGTTCTGACAGACTGCGTGCAGGCTGCAGGGTGGTGTGTGATAATCCAGTTGAAGTATACCTTTGGTACGGCGACTGCGGCGGCGGGCCCGGGAGAACAATAGTATCACGAAGTTCACAAAGTTCACAAAGTTTATTACACACACAGGGAACATATAGCCTATAGTGCTGGATCATTAAGACATGCGAATCCCTTGACTCCTTCAAAACCGCCCTCAAAGGGCACCTATGGACGGCTGCATTCAGAAACTGGCCCCCGTAAAACCACGCCTTTTCCCCCTCACTGTATATGTTTATTTTCCCTTTTTATCTCCTCTATGATGATTTCCTGTTTTGACTATATAGTTGTGTATATTCGTCCCTAATTGTTTTGATGAATTGAAAATGGTGGGCCCTATTGTAAACAAGTGTAATGCTTTAGGGTGTCGTCCACTCACAGTTAACAGTTGTTGTATTGAGTTGTACTTGAAATGTACTGTAATTCTGCAAACTGTTAATAAATCAATCAATTAATCAATCAATCAATCAATCAATCAATCAATCAAATAGCCTATCTATCTATAAAGTATGCTACAGTACAGGCAGTACACAATACATATCAAGTACACTGTATCTCAAGTTCAAGTACACAGACTTAGATGTACTGTACATGGACAACTCATAACAGCCTACTTGCTGACTGTATTTTGAGAAGGCATGCAAGATGAAAGTAGTGTGGCAGCGGGTGAGATGTGCGTGCAGTCATCACTAGACACCAGCAGTATATCATTATGGCCTTAATTAAGGGGGAAGGAGAAGTCAAAGTAGACATGTTCATCATGACACCTGTGAGGCGGTTTTACAAGTGTTGTATGTGATCACATTACAGCTTGCTTTAATTTCTTCTGTCTTCTTGTTAATCCATTTACACCTGAAGCCGTGCCCGATTCTAAAAATGCCGTCAAAACATTTCAGAAAAATTTCAAAAATAATAATGTTGCTTTAAACTGTAAACTGTAGCAACAACTACCCCAAAAGCAGTTCCTGTCTTGAAAGTAAAAAAAACAAACCAAAAGGAGTTCCGGCCTAAAGCATAAAACAAAAGAGAGGAGAGGAGACCATATAAATACTGTAGGCTAATGGAACATGAATACATCAAATATTAAAATTGCCTAGAAGGTGTGGACTATACTTGCGAAGCGCACCGTTTCTCCAATCTGCACTAAACTTGGCACAAAGTTGGTCAGGGCTTTGGCAGTAGGCCTGTGTGCCTCCCAGGGGCCCTGGCCACAGGTGTAGGCTATTATTGCACATCTATAAAGCACTTTTATCCAAAGCAATAGATTGTGCATAAGTGCATTACATTCACCCATTCACACACATTCATACACCGATGGCGGAGGAAACAATGCATGGCACCAACCTGCACATCGGGAGCAGTTAGGGGTTCAGGACACTTTGACACCAACTCTGGGGGAGCCCGGGACCGTCTGCTCTACCGGCCACTCTAGGCCCAAACGCTGTTCAGAGCGTGAGAATAGTCACCATGAGAATAGTCACACCAGGGGCCATGTGTGGCTCCAATTAATCTGCATCAAACGCTTGGCCCAAATACTGTTCAGGGGTCTGCCATCAGAATAGCTACACCAGGGTCCACATGTGGTTCACAGGCACACGCACACCGCTGCTCCAATCCGCACCAAACTTGGAACAAACATTGTAGTCTAGTAGCCAGCCCATAGAGCCCCATTGTGAACCCGGACATGTTGAGTACACCAAGGTTTTATGTTAGAAATGTTTAGTATGGGTCCCCAGCATGTAGAAACTGCCGGATGCTAACTTGCATATGTTGGGCAATTTTCATCATGCTTTATGTAGCATGTGATGTGTCAAACTAGGGGGTTTTCATGATGCTGAATCCATTCCAGGCATTAGTTTTGCAAAAAAACACTCATTGGGCTAAAAACAGCCAACGCCGTCATCACAAAGTGATGATGTCAGCACATTTGGGCAAGTGGGCATGGCCGTTTTAAGCCCAATGAGTGTTTCTTTTTGCAAAACTAATGCTTGGAATGGATTCAGCATCATGAAAACCCCCTAGTTTGACATATCACATGCTAGATAAAGCATGGTGAAATTTTGAATATTTTGCCTTCTATATGTTGTTAATGGTATGGTCACATATTATGCCAATTATGAAAATTGCCCAACATATGCAAGTTAGCATCCGGCAGTTTCTACATGCTGGGGACCCATACTAAACATTTCTAACATAAAACCTTGGTGTACTCAACATGTCCGGGTTCACAATGGGGCTCTATGGGCTGGCTACTAGACTATACAATGTTTGTTCCAAGTTTGGTGCGGATTGGAGCAGCGGTGTGCGTGTGCGTGTGCCTGTGAACCACATGTGGACCCTGGTGTAGCTATTCTAACATTTCTAACATAAAACCTTGGTGTACTCAACATGTCCGGGATCACTTTTTGGCTACTAGGCTATTGTGCAGGGGCCTGCCATCAAAATAGCTGCATTTCTTGTACAGTTTCGTCTTGGTCGGGAGCCAGTAGGGTTTGTTGCTACCATCTGAGGGGAATAATGCTCAAAGGCCCCTGGTTTGGGATAGTGGGGATCGTGAAAGTGGTAAAGTGAATGTTTTTTTTGTTATTTTATTGATTACTTTATTAGCAGTTTGCAAATAGTACAGTGATACGGGTTAGCAATTGTAAATAATTGCTGGTGAAAAGCTGCTGCAATTTCTCCATGGACCCCGACAGATGGAACTTTTTAAACTCCATTCTCTGTTGTGACAGGCTCACGGCCAAGATCCACTACTGCCAACTCTAAATCCAGTTATTTGCAGAGGATACCTTTGTGTAACATCTTGAAAACAGAAGTAAAGCTTGTGTAATGTATTGCAATAGATAGAACACATAGGAAGCTATACCACTGCTGCAATATTATCTTTTGGGGACTAGTGTATACTAGTTCCCAAAATAAATAACTGTGAGAATTATTCCCCCAGATGGTAAATTCTGGGTCCTAGCTTATGGACTACAATAACATGGTTATTCTGATTTTTAGCAGTGTCTTTCTGTCGGTTTTCCGAAAAACGCATCCAGTGTGCAACCACCTTTACTCTGAGTGAAAAACATAATGAATGAATTAGCGATTCTGCAAGCCATAGAGGTGCTTAATTTGCATGTAAACAACTGTTGTGAAAAAAGCACTTGCTGCAAAGGTGATATTCATGTACAGTATGTATTGGTAAAGTAAAAGTTATCCTATGCATTACACATACACACACACATTTTTGTTTATTGAATTCCATAATACATTTTGATAGAATCTGTGTATGTAAACATGGTAGGTATTTACAGTGGAAACCTTTGTGTAAAGGCCAGCCCCCTCCAACGCTTTGCAACACAACTAGTTCTAACTATAATACTCGCAAATACTTGCAACCATTTCCCCAAACAAAGGTTGCAAGTAAGTTGCAAGTAAGTCCAGACTACTGCAATGTCTTGTTGCATTGTGGACTGACCTCAACATCTTTGTGAAAACAGAAGTACACCTTGTGTAATATGTATGTAATATGTATACAGTATGTTGCCACTGCCAGTAATACTGTAGATGACATTTCTATAGTTTCTAATTTGAACATTTCTGAAAAAACACATCGTCTGAGCTCTGCCCAGCATTTTCCAAAGAGAGTGGATCAATAATAAGATAAAACCATCAGTTTGAAGTGAAATACCTCATTCAGTTCTATCTATAATAAGTGTTTTTTTATATGGGGTTATGGAGTGATACCACACAGAAAGCTACCACCGCTGAAATGCTATCACATATATTTGGTAGCACTAGGTGTATTCCTTCCCCAAAAATGCTATGAAAATTATTCCCTCCATGGCCTGGCCAGAATTTGGGGTTCTGACTTAGTGGTACTATTAGTCTCCTGCCAAATGGCTTTAACAAATTCAATTGGATTTTGTGAACTGACAAAAAGAAAGAAAGAACATCCGCACACTAGTTTCAAGAGCTCCGAGACTTACTTTATTTAGAGGCAACAAATTGCAACGTTTCGACCTACAAGGTCTTCATCAGGCAGATATTCTCTGTGAACTTTTGTGAACTATTACAGAAACATAGTTTCTCACATGTAGCAGCCAGTGTCCAGTGCTTTTGCACACTGGCTCTCAATGCTGAGCATAGCTGTACATTTTCCGTTGTTACTAGCTTTATAGCAGCTGAGCTTAAACCCAGCATTACTCAATAGCGAACCAGTGCAGTCTTGCACACACAAAGCTCATTAAAAGGAGGAACTTGACAAACTCAGTCAGACTAGAGGGATTCTCTTTTCCCAATCAAAATATTGTTGAATGGCAAACCAGGGTATTCCTCACAAATACAAGTATTTACAGACTTTGGGTTATGCACCGTGTAGTGTGTACATGCATTGCATGTCAACACATTTTAACCTATTAAGTGTTGATTAAATGCTACGTCTTCATTGTCTAATAAATAATAAACAAGGCTATGTATGAGTAAATTATCACCCTCTTCCCAATTTTAATTTAGGATTTTGGACATCGAGTTAAATGTGTAGATGTAAAAGAGTCACATGGAGTAAAGGTATTTCTGTCCTGTGTAGGAGTGTATGGCAGACAGTATCATATCCACGATGTACTGTATAGCACAAACAGCCAGAAGCAAGCAGAACCAATCTAAGTTAAAATGGTTGTGTTTTGGGGGCGTCCGCCGGCCTAGTGGTCCAGGCGCATATAGGCTTTGTTCGGAAATAAATGAAGAAAAAAACCCCTTAAAAAAATAAATAAAATGGTTGTGATTTGAAGTTAGAGATGGTTAAGTTTAGGTAAACTTTGAAGAAAAAACATCGTTTTGCACACCTACGACAGGTGCCTCCGCCTCGGAGTAATGAACTTGAATAGTAGAAGAAAATGAGCCTGTTGAAGGTCCGAGTGACCGATCTTTACCAATACATTTTTGCGGGACTCCCCCTTCCCCTTTCTTCATTTGTTCTACTGTTTAAGTTTAGGTATAATAATAGTAATACTACTCCAATTTATTTTTTCTTGTGCTCAAAGTCACTTTAAAAAAATAACTTTATTAAGAGTAAAAACAAAAACATTTAATTAGAAGGCAAAAAGTGGTGAGTTTGGTCTGGTTAAGGTGAGGGTAAGGATCTGGGAGGGCGTTAACCAAAGAAATCGCATGATCTCAACATACCAGATTCGGATTGTGTAGAAATTAGATATCCGTATCAGTTCAGGAGCCACAACAACCGTAGGCTACAAATCTACGAGGACATTTCCCCACCGTCAGCAGGACGTCATCATATTTCATGCCGAGTGAAATACAACAAACAATACCATTAAAGGTTATGGGTGTTTCAGCAATGTTCATCTTTATTTTGAGCTAGACAGCAGAGAAGAGCTTCACTATGCCTGTGTTTTTGTGTGTTCACACACTTTCTGAACACATTGTGAGCAGGACAGTGGTGAGGACAGAGAGAAATCCCATCAGAGCTTCGTCATCTCTTGGCTGCTGCTTAAGAGTCACTTTTACTCCCTCCTCGCTCTCCTCATTCCCCTCTTTTGACCCATTTGCCTTGGCTTCCTCTCCCAGGCCCTCCTCTTCCTCATTTTCTTCCAGATCTCTGTCATCCACATGTTTTTGTTCTCTTTCTCTCGCATTTTCCTTCCCCGCCTCCCCGGTGTACAGCAGTTCCCCGAGGATGAGCGTGTCATGGGGCGGCTTGGAGGAGGCAGTGTGCATAGTGCGAGTGTACAGGTACACTTTCCAGGGCACCACATGGGGCGGTGTGAAGGCAAGTGTCTGGATGTTGACAAGCTGCAGCGCCACCTGGAGGCTCTGCGGCGAACCGCAAGGTGGGGCAGGACATGGGACAAACTTTTCCACGCATACGTGGTCCACTCCTCTGGCACCTAGGGGCAGAAATGTTTGGGGAAACGAGCACATAGGCTTGAGTTAGGTTGCAAAGGGTCAGTATTACAGTAACTATTTCATTTAGATGATTCATTGTCTCCACCAGGCCGAAGGCATGGGGAGAGAGTATGTTTTGCACGTCCGTGTGTCTGTCCGTCTGTCCGTCCGTCCGTCCGTCCGTCACCAGCTAATCTCCGGCACCGTTAACCCGGTCGATGCCAAACTTTGCACACACACTCCCTAGATGCCAACGATGAACCTCTGCCTCAAATGTTCTTTTGTAAAACACATTTTCTTATATTACTACTCCATATTTTGTTAAAAAATCCCGCGAATCGTTACACAGTATCTCTATAGTCATGTGCTCAAGACAGATCTGTCCGACATTTCATATTCCATCCTGATTGGCGAACATTGGCTTTCAAAATTTGCAGGATTGGCCCGTTTTGAACAAAAAATCATGAACGCAGCGTGCAATTTACATGAAATCTTTCACAGACTTTCCTACTAGGCTGAGGAATATATCCCACCCTTATTGGCCTGTTATAGCACCACCAACAGGTGGATTTTTGCAAAACACATTTTTACATTGGCTTATTATAGCACCACCAGGAGGCCACAACCTGACCTGCCCTGGTGGAGGTTCTAGTTTCCTGTGCTCTAGCACCAACTTCAGATCAATCTTTTTTTTGCCTCCATAGCAGCAAGGATCTATTCCATTTGCAATGTTGCTTGTTTGGTCAGTTGGTAATTTCATCGGCAGTGCTACTCGATGTGCCTGGCCAAGGGTTGCGAATTCCTTGGCATGGACTTTAACGTACTGTGCACACCTTGGAACTGACGTAGGGAGTTTCTCAATGTAAATATACAAACCAGTTTGTTCACCAGGTTTTTAATCAAACCTTTCCTGCCACACCACCTCACCTCACCACCTTAACCTTTCCTGGGTACTGACTTGTAAAAGCCCCCCCAACCCCCAATGTCATTCATGTCATTATAATCATTTAGACATTAAGATTATCATCACCTGGGAGCTGTGTAATTTCCCAGACATTAAGCTGTGTGTGTGAATGACATATTCAATATGTTATTATGGGTATGGGGAAATACCTTTATTTTTTTTTTATTTTTTTGCTTTTGCGGTGTAAGTGGCATCGTCACACTCATTATTCAACTGGTGGCACTGCCTACCACTGTGACTATCTCATTACCTTGTCCAACCTGTTGCAGCAGCCACAGGCACTCAAACTCCTCTGGGCTCAGAGCTGGAGAGAGGGACAGGCTGAGAGGGGCCAACTCCTCTGGGCTCAGAGCTGGAGAGAGGGACAGGCTGAGAGGGGCCAACTCCTCTGGGCTCAGAGCTGGAGAGAGGGACAGGCTGAGAGGGGCCAACTCCTCTGGGCTCAGAGCTGGAGAGAGGGACAGGCTGAGAGGGGCCAAATCACCAGTGGCAGGAAGCTCAGCCGACGATTCTGAGCAGAGAGTTGCACTATCTGGGCCTATTGGGAGAGAAGAAAAAGGTAGAGAGGACTGGAGTTTAGTCTTTTGTTTTTGAACGGTGCCAATGACTTTCCCCATGTGTATGTCTGTCTGTCTGTTTAGAGTACGAACAGCTGCAATACCGCTGGGTGACCTAAAGTGGCACTGTTGAGCAGCTTAAAGGGCCCACTGAGCAATATCATCATCATATCATCGTCATCATCATACTATAATTCACTCAATGTCTGTCTGAATGTCTGAAACACTGTCTGAATGAATGTCTGAAACACTGCCGTAGCTCCTCACTGCCTGCACCAATCGCTCCGACTTTTCACACAGGCATTGACCATAATATTACGGAGGTCTTAATGAAGCCCTTTTTTCACAAATTATTGATTCATAATTAATTTATTAGTGCATTGAAATTTCCCATCGACTTACATGAGAACATGCGGAAACTCACATCAAGTCTTTTTCTCTCAGAAACCGTCAGAGCTACAGTTACAACACTTGGAGGGGAGGTTCATAATAATTATAAAAATGAATGTAATAAATAATTACATGGTGGCGCTATAACAGCCCACTTTTCACTTTATAACTCTTGAACCATAGGTCGTAAAATATTTTTTTTGGATTCCTTGGGTCGTGACGCATTTCCCCATATAGGCCACGCCCATTTGCGTCAGGATAGATTTGCCGCCATTTTGACTTTTCTTCAAAACACACATTTTGCTCTTCCACCTTCAGCTTTTGTGCAAATCTCACAAAAAAAATGGTACACATGATCTCTGGACCTATCCGATTAAAACACCACAGGCAAAATTTTCATAGTCTGTATCGTTCGGCTGTAATCAGAGTCCAAAGTTAGTGGAAGGGGCCTGTTTTACAAAAAATGACACAAATCACCAACGGAATGTCCAATCCACTCCAAATTTCATTCACATGTCGAGGGTGGTTTAATCAACGGAGAGCCCAAAGCAATTCTATTTTCATCTATAGGGGGCGCTGCAAATGCGGAATTTTAAAACGTTTATTGCAAAAACATGCTTTTTGGGGGATAAATGCTTGTTTGCGATAGCGTAGCCTACATGCGCTAGAGCGAGACAGGACAATTCCCTCCCAATCAGTAATGGGATCTATTACATCGCATTACCAACACTGTACATCATATGGTGTTCATATATTCAGAACGGGTAAGGTGACAAGGACTAGTAACTATAACTGCAGCCAGCCAGTGGTGTTGTTGAGCAGCCTGCACCGCTCAGTTCACATGGGTGTGATTTTTGGAGGTGTTCAGACCTCATTTGTTACAATTTTAGTTCACAATCTATCATTAAACCACTTTCAACCTGGCGTCCCTTGTTGGGCATGTCATTATTATAGGTGAAAATGGTCAAAAATAGCAGCAATAGAGAAATATATCTCCTCTACAAGCTCATATTGTAAGCTTGTAGACATATCAAGATAATCAAGAGGGATTTATTTGTCACTTACTCATACAGGTACTGTTCATGTTCCACAGAGACTAAGATAATAAGAAAGAATATAGGGCTCAAGAAGAAAACCTATTAAACACAAGCCAAAGATGGATTAACGAAACCAAGGAAGGGTTTAATTTCTACACTCACCACTGAGAGTTTGCTCAGCATGTCTTGGGTCCAGGGAGTCAGGGAGGTCAATCTTGGGCATGAGGTCAGAAGTCACATGTTTGGGGCTCTCCCCACTTGCTGAGCCTGCCTCCGCAGCATCTTGCCTTAGGGGTTCTAAAGTGTTAAAGCTCTGTGCCCACTGGCTGACTGGCTCCGCCGGGCGGCCAATCAGGACACCCAGAGAGGGGTCAGATCTCCGGCCATGGAGAACCTTGCGCGTCTCCTCTATACCACATCGTAGCAGTCGGTAGTAGAGCAGCGCCTGGTCGCGCACACACATGTCTGTCTCTTCCTCTAAAACATGAAGGAACGGTAAGATTAACGTTAACAGCCATTTTAAACATTAGCAGATCTCTTTCTTTCTCTCTCTAGCCCGGATAATCGGCTCGTTTGTTCTGATATGCAAGTCAGAGTGCCCAAAATAGCCAACATTAATAGTGGCAACTGGCACAGTTCAAACATGTCGGACACAAACATTCGGATTACTATTCTGCAACATATACTTGACTACGAAGATGAAGATGTACTTATTAGACATTAGAATTAGAAACAATGTTTTGATCAAATTTGTATGTAATGTTAGCTCTGGGTATACATGTATGTTCACCCAATATGTATTTCAAGGTACCTTAACATTTGTTCTAGTGCTGTGATTAAACATCACTGTTCATCTCACACACACACACACACACACACACACACACACACACACACACACACACACACACACACACACACACACACACACACACACACACACACACACACACACACACACACACACACACACACACACACACACACACACACACACCTATGCAGTAGTGCAGCAGTCGTCCTAGCATGTCCTGTGTCTCGGCAGGCCGACAGAGGAACAGCCGTGTGGCGGCAGTGAGCAGCTCCGCCTTGACTCCCAGAGAGACCTCGCTCCTCACGCCGTCTATGAATACCTCCAACACGTAGGGGGCACCAGAGACCCGTTCCCCGTAGACACCCAGCAACCAAAGCAGAGCCTGTCTGCCCTGGGGTGGGGGAATAGAACCTTTAATCAACCGTACATTTGCTGTTTATTTCACTGTGGTACTTTAAAGTACAGTATACAGTAATGGCTCAATTATGCTCCGTCATATCATGGTGTCCTGTTAAAAAATAAGCAGATATAAAAGCGCACAATTGCATCGTGGATGAGCTTGTAGATCAGCTATTTTTGCCACGTGAATTATAAGTCATTGCTGTTGGGGCATAAAACTTGTATATCCATATATGTTTTCGGGAATTAATGCCCTACTTCAAGTGTCAAACAACAGCAGTGAAAATAGCCGATCTATAAGCGTATATCTTTTCTACGTCCGAGTATAGACAGGGTAACGCCCCGCCTGCCTCTAATTGGCCAACCGACACTGCCGGCCTTACCAGAGTTACCTCCGAGGTGGAGGAGACATGCTGGCAGCTGCTGCGAGGTTACTCCGTGGTGGGAAAGAAAGAAATAATGACAGCTTGGCACGCGCGACAGTAACTTTTATTTTTGTAGAAGAGGCAAACTAATATTGTTTATGCCGTTGGCCTGTTTATTTGTATACATGTGTAAACTTGAAACATTATTGTACTGTAAAAAGGTCTCTCTTTTTTAGTATAATAGTATTAGTTTACTATAATTAGATTAATACCTTGATCTTATCTTTTTTAGTATAATAGTATTAGTTTACTATAATTAGATTAATACATGATAATCAACACTAACACTTTAATTTAGAACACAGCCAAATCAAATCATAGTAGGCCTACAAACGTGTTCAATCAATTATTCAATCAAAGCAAACGGCACAAACAATATTAGTTTGCCTCTTCTACAAAAATTAAAGTTACAAGTTACTGTCGCGTGTTGCCATTCTCTTGTACTTATTAATTCCCACCACGGAGGCCTTGCATCTCGAAGGACAGGCAAGACGGGCAGTGTCGGTAGGCCAATCAGAGGCACTGAGGCAGGCGGGGCGTTACCATGTCTATGCTCGGACGTAGAATAGATATACGCAATCTATAAGCTCACAACACTCCGTGGGTGTGACATGTTGTGAGATTGTAGATCTCACAACGTGTCACACACGGCTATTTGCACTATTTTATATACCATTATTTCTTTTTTTCCAGATATTTTTTGTGGCTTTCACCTTTATTTTATTTTTGAGTGGTGCAAACCACTCCAACAACCAGCTTTGTCTGTACCCGTGTATGTACCCGTGTGTGTACCTGTACGTGGGACCCGAAAAAATGAGCATGGTTACTATGGTCACTGACATTACGTCAGACCACAGCTGATCAGGCTATATAAGACCTTGCACCACTCAGTTCACACGGGTGTGATTTTTTATAGAGGGATAGGTATACTGAATATATGTATGTATACTGGCTGACAGGAAATGGGGAGAGAGATGGGGGGGGGGGTGACACGCAGGAAAAGCCATCGGGATCGGGAGTCGAACCTGCGGCCAGACTGGATTACCAGCCTAGGTGCCCAGGCGGCCACGCCACCCGCCCGGGCCCATTTCTATTTAATAGTAATAAAAAAGGAACTGTTTTGGACATGCAGTGACAAAATCAGACTTAAGTTGGCTTTAGCCCTCACCTGGCTATCCTGCAGGATCTCCTCACAGCCCTCCAGAGCCTGACACACAGCTTCACTACACTGGGGACACACCCACACCAGGTCACGCATTGTCTGTACCACCGCTGGAGAGAGGAGGGCAAATGAAACTCCACATGAGTAGGCTATTGGCTTAAATACACCAGTGGTTCTCATCTATGTCAAGGAGTTAGGACCATCAAACTGATACGTACAGTATGAAGTTGGCCGTGGCCCGTGGACCCACATTTTTCAAAAATAGCTGATCTACAAGCTCCCAACACATTGGTAAGATTGTAGATCTGCTAGTGTTTAAACTACAAACTGTTCCTCATTTTGCTGGGGACCCCTTGTATACCCTCAAGGACCCCTGGGGTTCCACAAACCCCACTTGGCAGTTGCCATACACATGAGTTGGTTCTTTACTTCTTTGTAACCAGGTGTTCCAGGTCGAAATTTTGTCAAGTGATTTGAAAAGCTCTCTATCTGAATCCCCTTGACTGGCGGAGAGCAACACTGGAACAGAGAGAAGCTAAAGGTTTCATGATTTTCACATTTCTATTTCAGCTGAAAAGGCCTCAAAACACAGAAAGAAAAAACCTGCCATGGCTCACTGGAGTGGATTTTTCAGTTAAAACCTTTTAATACACGTTTGTAGGACCATGATAAAGACTTAAAACCAGCATGTCATGAAATCTTTAATAAGTAAGTAAGTAAGTAAGTAGTATGGGGGGGGATTCACAAGAACTGTACTGAAAGAGTCAGATGGAGAAGGGAAGAGTCTGTTTTCCTACCAGAGGTGATGTGTTCCTGTTTGAGTCCCAACAGCCCGGTGAGAATGTGCAGACATTTATCACTGTAGCTTCGCCCTATACGACCTACGCACACACACACACACACACACACACACACACACACACACACATACACAACCCAGGGAACGCATTCATAAATGCTGCAAGTGACTAAGCAATGGAAATCAAAATAATGGGTCGCACACACCATGACTGCGTTTTAGTTTTTATTCTTGCGTGATGAATCAAAGACAAACGTTTCGGCTATCCAGCCTTCATCAGTGTGATTGATACTAAATAAATAATAATATAAATATAAATAAAGTTTTGGATGTGTACAAGGTTTCCACCTGACAGTGAGGATATTCTTGGCCATTGGAAACATACTTGATGAGGCTTCTCATTAGTGCAGGAGACCAAGGTCACTCCTTCCTTACAGCCATGACTGAGTACACTCTCCCCAAGCCCATGGCCAGGCAGAAAACAAACGAGCCCTCACCCAGGCCGTGGACATACACAACAGGCATTGTGAAAGGTCAACACCTGGCATATTTACTGACATACTAGTCTGACGAGGTCTAGGCCACCGAGCGTATAGCGGAAAAGACATCCATTTCTGTTCACAGCATCTCTGGGTGTGTTTTGAAAACGACCAGCACTCAATGAAAGCCCCTTTCACATTTATAATTCCTCACCCAAACAGAGCAACCCATGCCGATTACGTTGAAAGCAACGCGTGACGATATTATGGGGCCGTGCACCTTGAGACCTTTATTTAATTTGGAGTGTACTGGCCATTCTGCGTTGCACTGCTTTCTTTGTGTTTGTGTGTTTACCTATCGCCGAGATGGCAGCCTGGGCTGTTTCAGTGTTGACGTCAGTACAGTATCCCTTAAGCTCATCAAGCACCAATGCCACATTGTCATCATTCACCAGCTCCACCAGCACCTGAAAACACGACACTCATTGCGAACGCAGTGAGCATTTACTATGAGACCCAGCAGATCACGTCTGTGTGTCTGTGTGTGTGTGTGTGTGTCTGTGTGTGTGTCACGCTGTAACACCACCCGCCCACCACCAGAGGGCGCAGCTGTATCACACACAAAAACACACACACACACACACATGCACGCACACACACACACACGCACGCACGCACGCACACACACACACACACACAAAAAACTTAACTTAAAAAAAAACTTAACTCAAAAAAAAACTTAACTTAAAAAAAAAACTTAAAAAGGAAAAACGCACACACAAAAAACTTAACTTAAAAAAAAACTTAACTTAAAAAAAAACGTAAACAAAAAACTTAAAAAAAAAAAACCTAAAAAAGAAACACGCACGCACGCACACATACACACACTAAAAAAAAACTTGAAAAAACATTTAATTTAAAAAAACTTAACTTAAAAAAAACCTTAAAAAGTACGTAATTTATTCTAATTGTTGTTATTGCAATTTACGAGCTGCGTTCGCTTCCCGCGTTTGCGCGTCTTACTTGTAATCACTACTGTAAAGCTATCCACAACGATGGTTAAGTATAAGTGTGTATCCACAGTTAAATAAGTGTTCATTTAACTCAAGAGTTTACAAATGTAACCAAATGGACACTAATCTAGATGGAAAGTGGGGTTCACGTGCATAGGGTGGATTTTTGGAAACAACCACAGACAAATACAAATTCCCATACAATTTGGATTCTACCAGGTACCACACTGAAATTATATCCCAAAGGTTAATTTGTAACCCTATGTTACACAGATCCAAACCCCAAAAGGGAAAAATAGCAAATCTTTTGAAGTATACAACATAAAATGAAGACTTACTTTGTGGCTCCTAGAATCTCCAAGAAAGAACCTTCAGCTATCAGGCTCCTCTCCTCTGGAACCATCATCAAGGTTTGTTCCATGAGGCAGACACCATAACTTTAAGAGCTGCGCAGGATTAAAACTTTCCTTTCATTTGGGGAACAACAGCAGCATCATCATCCGTAGTCTCTAATGTCATTAACAAATGACATGACCCGCCATGTTCAACAACTCTTTTGAACGTGTAGTGGTGAAATAAGTATGTACATTTTATTTGTATATAACACTTCTCACAGAGATAACTCACCAAGTACGTAAAATCCAACAGAAGCAAAAACATAGCATGAAACATTCAAATGATTATAAACAACAAAAACACAAAAAGCAAAAGATTTAAAAAATCTAAGACATTCCACAAATGCTTGTTTAACACGTTGAATCCGTAGGACGAGTATACCTGTCCTGTCCACCTGTCCACCTACCTGGCGCTATGACGAGCAGGCTCGTCTTAAGGCGATTGAAACACAGCGATAGCATTGCCTCGCTGTGTTTCATTTTTTGAACCGCTCCGGTTGCTATGCACGGTTGCCAGGGCCCCGCCTGCACTGGTGTTTTTTCTCAATAGCCATTAGCCTCTGTTTTAGGCCGTGCCTTTGCAGGCTTTTTTCTTGGAAACTAATGCGCTGTCCGTGGTATTGACCGGAACGGCGATGTTCGGAGGTCTTTTCTGATTATCCGATGAGTGCGATGGGAACATTGGCGTTTTCTAGGGAAAGGATTGGCCTTAATTATTTTAGCTTGGTAGCATTAACGCTAATACTTTAGGGAGTTCCAGGGGGTACCCAGCTAAATGATAGTTTGGAACCAAATGGACCCTTATGGGTCTGTAACTCTGAGAGTGGACAAATGGAACTTGGAAATAGAATTTGTACACTCTATAATTTGGGGTCTCAGAGATTGAAATTCCATTAAATGGGGGTCTGTAGACTATTATACCACAGGTCGTTTCGAGGAAGCAATCTGATTGGTTGAAACAGCCTTCTAGCCGTGGGTTAAACCAGCACCATTCACCACCTAATCAAAACAAAGAATTCAGCTGCTCTGTTCTCCCAGAGCGCTAGCAAACTCGGTGGCTAGGCTAGCTAGTTTCTTGGGACATTTGTGGTCGTAGTGACTACATCTGTCATTAAAAAAATATATTCTTTCAGCGATTTTCTTAGTTTTAAGGGTAACTGTTGTATAATTGCAATATTACACTCGAGGGTGTGGGTTAACGTGATTATTGCCACTTCAGTGATGCTTGCGGAACTCGACTTCGTCTCGTTCCTCACCGCATCACACTGGGGGTCCTTGAAATTAAACAGGTTGAGAATCACTGCTAGAGCTGTAAAGAAAATCTCTTACGGGGGTCCCTGGCATATCTTGTCAAATGGGGGTCTACGGGTTAATTAGTGTCAATTTGGAGGTCCTTGACATGGAACAGTTTGGGAACCACTGCTTTAGCATTCAAGATGGAAGCCAAAACCAAACGCGAGTCATAGTGGAATAGCCTGAAAACACCCGGCACCCAAGCACCACCACTTTTGTCCACCAGGCGGCACTCAATATGTTAATAATAGAGAAAATACATAATAAATAAATACTGAAACCAGATATAATCATTAAGGAAAGTTTATGCATGCACTATGTAAACTCTAAATTTCCATTTTCCAGCCATTCAGTTGCAAACATTTTTGTTTGCAACGTTTTTATATATAATTTGGGGATCCCCCAAAATACTTTCAGGACCCCCTGAGGGGTTGCGACCCCCAGGTTGAGAACCCCTGGGTTAGAGAGCCTGCCTGGGAAGTGTCCCTGAGCAAGATACTTAACCCCTAACTGCTGTGTTTTTATTGCTGTTGTATAAGTGTTGTATAAGTGTTATATACAAATAAAATGTACATACTTACTTCACCACTACACGTTCAAAAGAGTTGTTGAACATGTCTCACCAGGCAGGTCATGCCATTTGTTAATGAGGGAATCAAATGTGGCACTACACTGGCTATGGTGACATTAGATAAATTATGGATGATGATGCTGCTGTTCCCCAAATTAATCCTTGAGTCCAACTTGTATGTATGTTGTAGGCTTGTAGCCTATATTTTCAAAGATTTGCTTGCCTTGTGCTATTGTTTCCATGTTTGGGTTTGATATGTGTAACATAGGGTTATAAATTATCACCCATGGGGCATTATTTAAGTGTGGTACCTGGCAGGATCTGTAAGTACACCACCCCATGCACAATTGCACATGGACCCCAATTTCCATGTTATACGACTTATGGGTACATTTGTACACTCTCACAAGTTACAGTTACAAATTGATAAATTATAATTGAGGATTTTACTGTGTAGGCTTATGGTGCATTGTTGTCAGATGTGCATATATATATAATATAGCTACGAACACCTCTAAGCAATTTTCATCAAGAATTTCTTTGAGGGTTTCTGCACAATTCTAATCAAATGCAAAGTAAAATTTACCCCACCTGCATCTTCCTCTGCTTGATATAAGCCGGCTCTGCATAACTACAGAAGAAACGTTTGTAGTGGGACCCCATCAGGCCAGGAAGAGAACGCAGGAGCAACTAGAAAAACAAGAAGGTTCTTTAAAGATGGAGCGAGAACAACAATCTGGTACCACCCACTTTCAAAACAAATATGGGTGAATTCTCCTTCTACAGCACTGCCACCCAAGCTGGAATGCCCTGACCCCCTCCCTCAAAAAATGCAGTTCACTTGCATCTTTTAAAACAGGCCTGAAAATCCACCCTTCAGCATGCCCAAGGGAGAGGAAATGATCACCCCCCTTCCTTTTCCCCCTCACTGTACATACAGTGTGTTATTCCCCTGTGATTATATTGATTTATTTATTTTTTTTAACCTGCGATGATATTGAATTTTATTCTTTATTCTTACTATTCTTGTCATGTCTATGAATTGATTGCATAGGGCCTAAATGGAAACAAGACTGCAAGTACTTTTTTGTTTGTATTTTGGTGCACTATTCAATCAAATCAAAGTGCTGTGGTTTTTTGTTTTGTTTTGCATGTGTCTATGGAGTTAGACCCCCAGGTGTCTAACTCCATAGACATATTGAAATATGTCTGTGTATTTTTGGTTTCTCAAAAGGCCCAATCGAAATGACATGTGACATCATAATATCACCCCCTTCCCTAACCCCTCCCCCTTTATCATACAGCTGTGGGTGCGGCTTCAGTTCAGGTGGATCACCCCACCCATCACTACCCACCAGGAAAACCAGGCATACTTAATGAACTGGTGCGTGTGGCCACATAAATACTTTTTTTATTTACACTAAATTTATTTTTTATGTATTTAAAAAAATATATTTCTCCTGGAAGATGGAAGAACCTTCCTCTAACATTAAAGGGTCGAATTAACGTTGTTAAAATGTCCATCCTGCCTAAATTATTGTACCTATTTCAAACTATTCCGTTATATCTACACAAATCTTTTTCCAATTGCTAAACAAATTGATCACAACATTCATTTGGGCAGGGAAGCATCCCAGAATCAGTAGAAATGCACTACAGGAAAGTAAGGCAGAAGGAGGCCTCGCTCTCCCACATTTTATGCATTATTACTGGGCTGCAAATATCCAAAAAACACTCTACTGGTTACATGATATCAATACCTCCTGGCACCCGATTGAAGCTAACTCCTGTATTTCTACATCCTTCCCGGCCTTACTGTGTTCACCCTACCCAATATCTTTATCCCAGTTTACAAAAAAACAGGTTGTCTTAGCCTCATTAAAAATCTGGTTCCAGTTTCATTTTTAAATTCAGTTCTGCTTCCACTCTAGGTCCTATTACTAATAATCACAGATTCCCCCCTTCTGTTTTAGACACTTCATTTTTACTGTGGAAACTAAAAGGAATCACTAGTTCCCAAGATCTCTATCATGATAACATATTTCCTAGCTTCACATTTTTGTCAAATAAATACAACCTTCCAAGTTCACACCTGTTCCGCTACTTTCAGGTGCGACACTATATATCCACGCAATTCCCTTCCTTCCCATCGTTACCAAATTTCCAACCATGGGAAGAACTACTAAAACTTAACCCCAATCAGAACTCACTCATCTCTACATTGGCATTATTACATCCCTCAACAGTAATACAAATACAATTAAGAATAGAGCCGCCTGGGAGAGTGAAATTAACACAACCTTCTCGGATAATTGGTGGGGAGAAGCAATAGAAAGGGTTAATTCTTCCACTTCGTGTGCACGATTGAGTCTTATACAGTTTAAAGCCCTCCACAGGATCCATTATTCCAAAGCCCGACTAGCAGAGATATATCCTAATGTGAACAATCGATGTGACCGATGTAACCACGCCCTGCAGATCTTAGTCACATGTTCTTTTTTTGCCCCAAACTATATACATTTTTGGGTCTCTTTTTTTTTAAAACTCTGTCAGATGTCCTGGCACTGGATCTCCAACCATGCCCTCGCATAGCCATCTTCGGGGTCCCCAGTGACACACTAATCCTTCAATCCACCCATGCAGATGTAATCGCATTCACCTCCCTTTTGGCACGAAGGAGGATTCTGCTCATGTGGAAATCCCCTTCCCCTCCACCTATATCCACCTGGCTGGTAGACATGATGTTTTTTTTTTTAAAGCTTGAAAAAGTAAAATTCACAATTAGAGGCTCAATCGAGAAATTCCATGCTAGATGGCAACCCTTCATATCACACTTCAACAACTTCGAAACACTCCCGAGCGATCAGTTGTAATTTAATTTAACTACTCAGCATCAATTTCAATGTCCCAAGGAGGTATATGCAGTAGGCTATATTATACAAATGTCTATTTTGTAAAATATATATATATATATATATATATATATATATATATATATTTCTTCTGGTATATCATAGTAGTACCTGTTGATCATATTTTACGTCTCTCAAACGCGTCCCCGTTTTTCCTACACGATTTCTCCCCAGTGGGAGGGTGGGAGGGCATGAGCCCTGTATGCAGATTCAAACACACTGCCTTATTTACTCTCCTCATTTGAGAGCCAAATGGGAAACAAATCATGTTGCAAATGAGGATATGCACATGCTGTCATCATGGCATAAACAACAAAGAGAATGAGTTGTCTCTCAGAGTCTAAACCAGGGGTTCCCAAACTGTGGTGCGTGCACCTTGTGGTGCGTGAACGCCCTCATATATAAAATGCATTTATCATGAAACATGCGTAAGCTAAGAACGTAACTAGAACATATCTATATAATGACACTATACATATATACTATACTATGCAGATACATATGTCCTATGATGTGCTATGACTACTGGTCACGGCCACACAGCCAACTCAAGGTACGGCCACGGAGCCGACTTGGGGACCCAACGCAGCTCCTCCAAGGAAAACAAACAAATGAAAGGAGCTGAACGTGAATCCCCCCCACCGCCCACCCCTTTTTTTCCCTCACTGTATATGTTTCTTTTCCCTTTTTACCTCCTTTATGATGAATTCCTGTTCTGTCCTTTGTCTATATAGAAGTGTCTATATGACATGCTATAAGTCTGTTTCAAATGCTATCTAAGTCTAAAAGTGCTATCTAAGGGGGTAGGATAAGTGCTATGGGCCATGATGGAGTCTGAAAAGGTGGGTCTTCAGACTACGGCGGAAGATTGGGAGTGATGCTGCAGTTCTGATTGCAACGGGGAGTGCATTCCACAGTTTTGGGGCCAGAAGAACACACACGCAAACGCACGCACGCACGCACGCACGCACGCACGCACGCACGCACGCACGCACTAACCCATGCGCACACACATGCATGCGCATGCAAACTCTCTCTCACTCTCATCCCCCTTCACACACTTCCTGTCACCTGTATGTGGCAGAGGGCGGTGAACCTCATCTCCCTGGACGAGCTCCCGCAGGCAGCCAGGAGAGGGCCCCGCACTCGCTCCAGAGCCGACAGGCTCACCGCGGGAAGGTCGGAGCATAGCCTGAGGAAGAGGCTGAGGGTGGCAGCCATGACTGGAGGGTGGGGGCTGAGTAGTAACGGGTCTAGCAGGGAGAGGATGTCGAAGAGCTCGTCATCCGACTGGGGCCGGTACCGCTGGATGAACCTGAGTACCTCACACTGGCCCCATACGTCACACTCCTTCAGTCTGGTGATGGCAGGGGGGTGGGGGGGAGTAATTATGCCTGAGTTTATGCATATCACTATGTGCATAAACACCACAGCACATGGGTGAACAACTGCACATAAAACGCACTTAGACACACACACTAAGGCTGTCCCCAAACATTCCTTTTTTTAACTCGAAAATATATCTTGGCGAGAAAGCGATATGCATAATAAGAGTACTATGTTCATGTTGTGTTTACATGTATATTTTGCATTTGCCCGTGTGTGTGGGAAGCGTAACATTGTGGCAGAGTAGAAACGTCCGTATGTTTAAAACTCTGATTAACATTTGTTGCCAGGCAACAAACTTTATTGAAGAGACTATGAGGAAGCGCTGGAAACGCCAGCTGGGACTTGTTCATGACAATGATGTGTTTGTAGGAGTGAGGACTCGGATGCAAGAAGGTACGGGTGCCAACACTGGCACAGGGGAGGATGATCACTGGCACAAGTGTGAGATAGAGGTTGTTTCTTTTAAAATGAAATATTCCAGAAAGTTTAGACAGTTAAATTAAGTCCACTCACATTTGCCTACACATTACATCCTGCACATAATTCTACATTCATTCTAACTGATAACTGTGACTGGAGGGAGTCTGGGAGATAGGTGAGTTTATTGCTCTAATGATCCTGATGCGAAATAAAAGGAAAAACAAATGTTATGGACAACCAAATAAATATTACATTTTGATGTGGTATCTAATTAACCCATCAACCTGTGGTCGATTCCACAAATGTCTTCTAAATTCTGTCTTCTAAATGTTTCTATATCAGTAGTTAGAGCGGACGTAGAACACGCACATGGACAGGCTGGGCTAAAGAGACTTCAGCAGATGATGGATGGAGCCCGCACACCACAGGTACAAAAATACTCATAAGGTTCCGGGGAGCCCCAGAATCAAGGATTTGAGTTAAAAATGTTCGCTTTAATTGCCCAGCCAACACACGCATATACACACGCACGCTAAGACTCCATCACACCAACCCACCTGTTGAGAAGGTGATGAGTGATGGGTTTGTTTATGACCACACCTCCCTCCTCCTTCAGTATTTCCTCCAGGGCTCGGAGGCAGTTAACTGTCACCACAGGATCAGGGTCCCTCAGCAGACTGTACAGCTCATTCACTACAGCAGCATCTGGGGAGGTGACAAGTATTTTATGTGTGGACTGTGGGTGTTTTAGATGAGCTAACAATTTTGTAATACACACGCACACACATGTTATCGCACACACGAGTACATGAGCTCACACCCAAAAAGAAGTCTTAAGTAACAAGTACAAGAGGACAGCACAGAAACAAGACACGTTTGTTCATCCAAACCACTCACCCATCCATCTCACCTATGTCAGAGTTGGGTTGGAGGTTGTGCAGTTTGGCCCAGCCCAGTACAGCTACTCGTCTCACACACGCTGCTCTGTCCTTTAGTCCGGCTGTCAGCGGCTGCTCCACATACTCCACCAGACTAGGTAACCTGAGACAGATAGGATGTGCAGCCAAATACACTCCATATGCCAAAACAATGTCTGACGTTTACACTAAATTCATATTCTTAAATACATTTTCATTCTTTAAAATGTCTCTGAAATTATATAATGACTGGAACCAGGCAGTACGATTGTAAATGGTGTATACATTTGTATACTTTATTCATATTAGTTTGAAGGTGTCTTAACTGTGATGTTATTCTTCTGTATTATTTTGTACTTCTTTGCCCTGTATCTGAAACTTTTGTGTGGCGCCTGAATTTCCCACACGAATCAATAACGGTATGTAAACGTTTCAAATTAATTCACACACTGCTTAGTATATTTTAGTATTTTTGAAAGCATATATCAGTCTTCCTCATGAATGCTTACTTCAAGACTGTAGAGTGTTTATCTACTCACTCTGTCTCAAAGGTACTCTGTGGCTAGCTTGAAAATGCATCTGCCATCTACAAGGACTTAATTGATTGCGACTGTGGGTGATATTTTAGCATGATAACATTCCGGGAAGGGAAAGGCTGTCGCTTGAAATCCCTGCCAATGATGTCTTTGGTAGGTAAATTTTCAACCCATCCAATACACCGCCTGCCTATATACTATATGGAAATAAGGTTGAAAAAAGGTGAAATGTTCCTTGAACTACATATACTGTATGACGCATGACAATTCTATAAAGCGGAGAAAAAAAAGAGAAAAGAAAAACTATAAATATAAGAGAATGCGTGTTCCTCACAAGATGACACCTGTACGGCATCTTGTAAGGAATGCTGCAATCACAATTCAATGCGGTGTGATGTCACCTCATTCACTCAGTTCGTTTATAATAATAATAATAATAATAATAATAATAATAATAAAGCTTTATTTATAGCACCTTTGCTATATAGTTAAGTGCTTAACAACAAAGGAAACAATAAAAAACACGATAATAATAGCACAGCAGTGAAAGTGAATGTGAAAAATACATCAGAAAATATATAACATATACAATACATAACGATAAAGGATTAAAAGCAGCTTTATAGAAATGGGTCTTCAGGAGTGATTTAAAACGAGGAACCGAGTCGGCAAGCCTGATCTCCAGGGGCAGGGCATTCCACAGTAAGGGTACACGGACTGCAAAGGCCCGGTCGCCTATAGTTTTTTTGTAACCTGTTTTTATTGTTAGTAGAACCTTGCCTGAGGATCTCAACTCATAGGGGTCGAGTAGGTCCGAGATGTAGGATGGAGCAAGGCCGGTCGTGGCCTTGAATGTAAAAAGCAGTATTTTAAAGTCAATTCTAACGGAGATGTGCAGCCAGTGGAGGGTGGCCAGGATAGTTGTGATATGGTCAAACTTTCTTGCCCCTGTTAAGAGGCGGGCTGCTGCGTTCTGGACCAATTGTAGCCAGTGAATGAATTTTTTTGGAAAAACAGGAGTAAAGGGAGTTGCAATAGTCTAGGCGTGAGCAGATGAAAGCATGGATAACTTTAGTTAAGTCGGGGCGTGAAAGGAAGAGTTTGCTTTTGGCAATACTGCGAAGGTGGTAGAGTGAGAACTGGACAACCTTTTTTACATGGCCCTCCAGGGAGAGGTCGGAATCTAGGGTGACACCTAGGTTTCTAGCTGCAGGTGTTTACTATATCACTGGTTCCCAAACGTTTTCATGTCAAGGACCCCCAAATGGACACTTTAGCCCACGGCCCCCCATTTGAAAATATATGCCAGGGACCCCCATAAGAGAAGATTTTTACAGCTCTAGCAGTGATTCTCAACCCGTTTAATTTCAAGGACCCCCAGTTTGACATGCATTAGTCTACAGACCCCCATGTAATGGCATTTCTATCTCTGGGACCCACAATTCATATTGTAAAATCAATGTTATTTGAACTCTGAGAGTGTACAAATTTGTACACTCCGGACCCCACTTTGGGAACCACTGTACTATATCATCAGTACTTTACCTTAGATTGGTCATGTTCCTGAGTGCTAGGCTGCGGACCATCGGGTTAGGATCCTGGCAGTCTTTCCTCAGAGTGTTGATGACCAGCAGAGACAGCTCTGGGTTCAGGCTGGCATAGGAACACAGGAAGACATACACCAGTTTCTTCTGGACCACGTCTACTGTTGCACATGCCTTCACCATCTCACTGAACAGACCCGAAACGTCCAAACCCTGGGACATCACCCTGGAGAGAGAGAGAAGTCCACAAGATGGTCACATATTTCGTCAGGTCACCAATTTCACCATAACACCGCCATGCTGGAGTGATCGAGTGTGAGTGAGCAAGTGGCTGAGATTCTGGGTATTGGAATTTGGCTTAAGGGTATAATTAGGGTGAGGTTAGAAAAGGAATAAATAAATAAAAGGAGACATAAGAGATACCCCCATCTCTCAGAAGAGGTAACAGGACATTAAAAACAGAGCATGTCATGTAAGAGGGTCACAGGAATGCAAGTTCACAAGGATGGCAGTGGCACATGATACGGTTTGTATCTACAGTATGCGTCCATATTACATCCTGCATGCAATCTTTGTATACAATCTTTTGCATACAATCTTTGTAATCTTAGAGATTGGGTGAGAAATTCAGAGAGAGACTCGGAGTAGAGTCGCTGCTTCTTCGCCTGGAAAGGAGCCAGCTTAGGTGGTTCGGGCATCTGGTTAGGATGCCTCTCGGGAGGTCCTCGAGGCATGTCCCACTGGGAGGAGACCCCGGGGCAGACCAAGGCGCAGTTGGAGGAAACACATCGACTCACTGGCCTTGGAACGTCTCGGGATCCCCCAGGAGGAAGCCACTAATGTTGCTCTGGAGAGGAACGTATGGAACACTCTGGTGGAGCTGTTGCCCCTGCGACCCGACTACGGATAAGCGGTTGAAGATAGATGAATGGATTAATACAATCTTTGTTCAGGATTGGGGGATGGACAAGGACCGACAAACAAACAGCATTTTGAACTGTGAAGCTGCAAATAATGCCATGAACTCTTGTCTTTAGCCGGCAGAACTGATGAGCCCTAGGCTTCAGAGTGAAAGAAACAGCTGCAGATGGAGCCCGTCCATCTCCAGTATTTCAATATACAGTAAACCCTGCACTGCTGCACAACCTTTATCATACCTAATGACCCTGAGGATGGTGTTCCTGTAGCGCAGAGGGTCAGACTGGACATTGGGGTTGGACAGGGCTCTCTTAAGATCCTTGACCGTCTCCTCGCTTCCCAGGTAAGGCATGTTGGCTTTAGTGCTCTGACAGACAGACAGACAGACAGACAGACAGACACACACACACACACACACACACACACAGGTACAATTACAAATATTGCAATTTGTGATATATGAATACACAGGAAAATCCTCAGTGTGAATATAACAGTCATAGTCAGAGTAATTTATTTGGTACATAACCAAATGGACAAATATGATAAATGAATGGGAATTTTACTGTATTGCATTACTGGTATGAACACACAGCATAACACTCATAATCCTCTTATATTTGACTTATACATAATGTTTTACAAAATGAACCTTAGCTCACAGGCTCACAGAAATCGAGGTCCATTTGACAAAAGGGGAGACCTTAGACAATTTTCAATGATTAGCCAACAAAGAGGAAACTTTCACTCTTCCTTAAAGACAACATATGACAGGTCAACATAACAATGCAATGTTCTAAACAAACACATTCATACACATATAATATAGATATATATTTACCTTTAAATCCACTGGGATGATTCTATTTAAGGCATTTTGTTGATTCGTTTGTTTACAATATAGTCGCGGCACACACTTCCGCAATTCTTCTTCTGCAACTGACGAATTAATCTGGATCAATGTATGGAGCCATCTTCTGGTCAAAAATAGTATAAACACTTACATACATACTAGTGACCTTTATTTTTCCAGGGCAGACCATTGAGCAAGCTCTTTTTAAGGGACGCCTGCATGCGATTCATAGTGGTGTATGTATGTTACATTATGCAGCCTGTTGATATCGAACTTGTCCAGTGACATACAAATATAAGTGTATTGTATTAATTTAGTTGTAATTATACATGGCGTATATATCCATATAGAAGTTGACAAAAATGTGCTTCCCATCCTCAATAAACAGCAGAGAGACAGTTGATGAAGGATTTATTGATTGCAAAAGCAGGAATCTAGAACACGTACAACTTCTGACTGTCAGCGCCCAAGACCGACCACCACATCTTAATGGAAGCATCCACTCCACCTACCCCCACTGACTGGGGTTTAAAAGGCAAAGCATCATAAATAGGTGGAGGACGGGACTTGGTCCTAGACAGCCAGAGAGCTTAAAGAGACAGCATTTTGGCACCACCCGTTGGCCCAGAGAAAGCTGCTCAACTCTTCCTCTGTGGCCATTGGGTGGAACCAGGTGCCATTATTAATGGATTTTCTTTTCTCCAACAAATGCATTCACCAATATCATCAACCCCTTAAAAACGTCCCTTATCACCCGCACAGCCATAACCCCCTGTAACATGACAAACAAACATTCTTACATGGTAAAAAGTAATTTATCAAATTCCATTTTTACTGTGTACAGTCACATTTTTCTTTCACTGAATTTGGTCAAGTACCTTTAGGGATGTTTCTTTTTTGCAAATTAAATACATGATCCCCCCGTTTTTATTTTCCAGGGAATTCATTTATCCATCTATAAATTCAAGGAATCTCTGCATGTACTTGGCAGGTGTACTGCTGAGGACACAAAAGGTGTGCAGTGTCAAGTGTAAAGTCGATCAGATGAGCGCTTCCATACAGCTAGCCAAGCAATCAGACCAGTGCTGTAGTCCAGGTTTTTTCAGACAGTATACCAAGTATTCCCTGTGCAAGTATAGGCTATAGGCTTGTGTGTGGTCAATGGATGAAATGATTAGCAGACGGTATACGCTTTTTTTCCTAAAACTTCAGCATGGCATACTACATAAGGTATATAGCGGTAGACTACTACACGACTGAATCAGACCATTCTAAATGAGCATGCGCTCCGAATGGGCACTGCACTAGTGGGAGAGAACAAGCAAAGTTGTCTGTGGGTAGACTAGAGGGTAGAGATTAAAAAAATGGTACAACTGTGAGAACAGTTGAGAAGATTCTTCGTCACAGAAAACAGTGAGAGGTGGGCACAGATGGAATCTAGGGTCTGGTTCTTGTACAACAAACCAAAGATGGAGGAGCATGTAGATGGGTCTATGCTCCATTCCCCATACCACCAGGAAAAGATCATTGTGGTTTTGGTCTATTCGATCTCAACCCTTGGGGTGAACAGGTGGGTGAGATGGACATCAAGAGCAACATGCACACACGATTTGCACGTGCGCACACATACACACAAATGCACACACCAGTGTGTCAGAGGGGTGGCAGTATCTATGACAGGTTTGGGCTGGGGGCGGAGCTAGTGGAGGTGTTGTCCTGACTGGCTGCTAGGCTTCCTCGGGGAGGGACCTCGATGATACGGGGCTTGTCTATGATGCGAGCACGGCGGTCGCCTTTCTCTACGATCCCGATGATCCATGCTCCACCCACTGAGCCCTGGCCTCCGAACCCAGAGCCCTGGCTTTTCATCTCAGAACAGAACTTGGCTGCCTGCTCTCTGGGCAGACACACCAAAAGACCACCTGCAGAGGAGGAAATGGAGGAGATCAAACACTCACACAAACACCCCAAAAACAGATGAATCATTCAATAAGTCAATTTGGTTTGAAGGTTTAAGGAAATAAAAACAGACGCACTAGTCCACCAATCTATTGTTTGTCTCTTTGTTCATTCATACCAGATGTCTCAGCTGATGTCCCCTGAACCAGGTTGAACAGGTTTCCACAGGCTTTGCTGATAGCAGCCATCTTGGCGATGATGGGCAGGTTGTGGATAACAAAAGCCACCTCATTCTGCTGCTGCGCTGCCAAGCTGTTGGCATGGCCCAACAATCCGAAGCCGGTCACATCTGTCGCCGCATGGGCCTGGAATCTGTGCATAAGGCCCGCCGCTGCCAACACAAACATGCATTAGAAAATGATGGATTCAAACTTTTTTGGAACCGCTACTGGTACCCAATTTCTACATGCTCAATGGGCTAACCACCCTCCCAGATCCTTACCCTGAACTGAACCCCACCAAACCAACCTAATGCACAAACAAACCCATTTTAAAAGTTAAACATAATCATCTATAACATCATGCGTAAACTATTTTTTAAATTTGGCTCTGGCTGATGCAATGTAGGACGGTAATATTGCAGTTTCAGGATCTGCTACCAACAGTTGAATGCGGAAGAGCTTAGATATCACACCCGTGTGAACTGAGTGGTGTAAGGTCTTATATAGCCTGTCTGACGTAATGAAATCATGTCTGACGTAATGAAATCACACCCAGGTGAACAGGGTGAACATAGCAACCATGCTCATTTTTTCTGCACAGACTAACAAAGCCAGTTGTAGGAGTGGTTTACACCACGGGTGAACATAGCAACCATGCTCATTTTTTCTGCACAGACCAACAAAGCCAGTTGTATGAGTGGTTTACACCACTCAAAAAAATAAAAAAAGTAAAAGGCTAAAACATGACAAGGCCAAAAAGAAAATCATCCTTGGAGCATCCTTTTCAAATGATTCTCATCTCTGGGAAGACACCACTGTCTTCATAAACGCTTTAAATCCATGATTAATTTACCTGTGCGATTTAGTGTTGCCATGGAGAACATGGCCTCCTGGTAGGCTTCTTTAACGTCGTCCTTGGTGACTACCAGCTTTATCTTGTTCCACCTTTCCGTCTGGGAATGACGGCAATGAAAGAATAAGAAGATACAGTTTACTAGTGATAGAGAAAGCTTATAGTGTGTGAGGAGCAGATAGAACAATCTTTAATGTAGCAATAAAATGCTACATTAAAACTCTAAAACCCATATAACTCTAGTTGAGATGTTTGTGTGAGCAACAGCAAAGCATGATTATTGACTGACCTGGTCCAGCCACTGGTGAGCATTGACAGCCACCTGTGTCCCCAGAGGTTTGGTCAGAACCAAGACATCACCTGGTACTGCTCCATTTGGCCTACAAACAGACACATTTTATAGGAGTTTGGGAAACTATTATTTTGAATGCTTCAGTTGATGTTGCACTACCGTTTTATAGTCGGCATAAATATAAAGTACAATTTAAATTAATATTTTACTAACTTGTGGCTGCACTTTAACAATTATTAATGGAATTGTTATTTATTCCTAGATTATTTTAATTACACATGGGTATCGGATCGTTACTCTGTATCAAACGATACACAAGTTGTGGGTCGATCCGTGATGTCATTAGTGGCCAAGACCATATACCCCCCCCCCCCCCCATATATGGCCCCTTTTGCGGCCATATATGGAGCTGAGTGATTTGTTTGTGCCCGGTGCCATGACACATTGAGGTTAGACAATACACTCCATATTTGGGCGTAGCTGTTTTTTCAACTCCTTAGTATGTTATATGGCCGAGTCATGGTGACACAAGTGTGATGGTGTAGTCCAACCGCCCACCTTTCCTCAGTTTAATATAGGATTAGTGTATTGTATTATTTAGTAAACTTTTTTTGAATAACTACAATAAATAATGAGAATCTAGAATAATAAAATGTTTAACATATTAATAATATAAACTTGAGGTTTTATCAACTGGCATTGACACATTCAGATTATTCTTTAAGAAGATTAGTAAACATTCTTTGAAAAGTTAAGTTTGCGAGGCCTGGGTAGACAACCCCGCCTGATGGTGATTGACAGATCTACTTTGAGGAGGAGCGTCAAGTGTTTTTTTTATCCCACGATTTTGAAACCCATTCTTTCACCCAGTATCAATTATCTAATGTAATCCTGGGCACTACATTTCCTCTGCCAACCTGGGGGGGCAGCGGACTAACCTAATGCTTCCTTCTATGCATGATGAGTCCAAGCTGCTTCTTTTCACCTGACAGGGGGTAGTTTCCCTGGCCGGACGTAGCGCGTGGAAGGAACACGTTATTCCGACCAGTTCCTTTCCCCTCCATCAGGCGCCCCGGCTGGCCAGGGGGAGGTAGTTTAGAGACCAGGATTACTGCATGTTTTTGTGAGGGTACCTACCCTAGGCTAGGGGACACGGGGAGAACATGCAAACTCCACACAGAAAGGCCCTTTCGAGCGTCAGTGTGTTGACTGTCGTTGGAAGGAACAGCGTGACAGCCCGTGTAGCCCTTCACTAAAGGTGGCCTTACACTAGCCGATAATCGGGCATTTTTGACGCTCGGGGGGTGCCCGACTCAATCGGGAACCCCCCGCGCGCGATCGGGATCGGCCCGATCAACATCAAGCATGTTTGATATTTGCTCGGCCCCGCTCCGATTATCCTGTAGTGTGTGGTGCTGTCAGATTTCAAATGCCCGATTATCGGCTAGTGTAAGGCCACCTTAAGTCCCTCCCCAAACCGTCCTTGTCCAATAGCCACGTTAGCAGCGAGGAGACAGGACAAGCTGTCCTTCTCCCCCATTGAGATGCATGTTAAATGCCGCGATTTCTCCATATAAATAATCGATCATTTCGGTAGCAAAACCTTCAAAGTGTCTAAAAAAATCTAGTCAGCCAGGCCTGCAGTAGGCTATGCACTGGACAAATGACCATGACATTATTTAAATAAACTATAAATACAAGGAAATTCATGTTCAAAATTGTTCGAAATTCATTTCATGTTGCACGGTAACTGACTGACTGACTACGGTCATTAGTATTATTGCTATCACCTGGGTGGGTCAGTCGTGTAACTTTCTCAACTTTAAGCTGTGTATGTGTTCAACAACACAGCCATGCAAACTAACAATGACACCTATGAGGTGACAAAAGCTTGACCTGCATAGCATCGGTTGCTAAACTATTTGGATTGGCATTGGACAATCGCTTTTTGGGGTAGGATTTAGCGAAGGGCTAATTCCATAGACCGTCGAATTATTTAGGCAAAAACTCCTGTCTCTCTGTGTCCAGTGAGTGCTTGGTAGTTTAGGTACAGAGCTCATCAGTAAAATCAGATTACTAAAAGGGAAGGGCCGGTGGAAGCGTTCATGAGGGAGAAAAAATAATCTGTTCTGCAAAATTGTGACATATTGTGTCAGACCACTTCTGGCACTAGTCTGCAAAATGATTGCATAATAATAGAGTTTCATACAAACTGTACATTGTGCAAGTACATTAACGGTGCAGAGTTATTGGGAGCACAAGTCAGCTGTGAGTGAGACCCTCCCCAACACTGGCTCCGAACTCCATGGGTATCCCCCTTAATTCTGGTGGACAGATGAAAGGAAAGATTTGTCCTGTCGTGCACACAACTGTCTAAACTCACATAATGAACTCGTTGGGCTGGCAGACAACTGAGGCCACGCCTCCAACAATGATCCATGGATTGACCACTGTCTGGCCGCCCGTCACTGAAGTTCCACCCTCCTCCGCAGCATCACGGAACCCTCGCATCATCAATGGCATCACTTGCTCGCGCTCCTGTTTTACACATGCAGCAGAAATGGGTTAAAACAAGGAATGATTGATTCCAACAGGAATTCAAATATACATGCTAGATGTTACTATTTGTGACATTTTTTAATCTGTGAATGAACTACTTGGGGGAAATTTGCATTATTAGTTCAAAAGTGTTAGAATTAATATTTTGGACTGGATCTATTCCCTGGTACTGAATAAATAAAGGAAAACATACTGTATATGGTCACCACCCAACCACTAACACATTGTCACTCACATGCAGATACCTTGTATCTCCATATGATATCTTTATTGATGTTTTTTAATAAATTAATGCCCTCTTTTATACTTGGTACTATGACAGTGATGACACGCAAAAGTATAGAAATAGCTTATCACAATGTGCTATTTTTGAAACAATTTCAATTAAAAAAATATTTGAAAATGTTTGCTTAAAAGTGGTTACATCCGTCTGTGGGTTTTGTACATATTTAACCGATCAAAAATATTAAAGAGCTTGTGAGTAAATAATGACTGTTATGTGTAGTTTGGACATTGATTTCAACCAGACGATGACATTCACAATAAATCCAAATACCTTTTCATTCATCTTCTGACTGACACTGAGCAGCATTAGCATGTTGTCACATTCTGTGATGCCCATGGCGTAGAGATCACTGAGGACGTTTGCACACGCAATCCTACCCTGTGAGAAAAATACAGAGGTATAAAATAGAGAAAAGCAAGGAAACGACCGGGAGGGGAAGGGGAGAAAGAGAATTTAATGTGTGGATCCACATGGTTTTAATTTCTCCCTTGTGTGTACAGATGTAACTGCTTGATTAATGTGTCACACTAAATTGCAGAATCCATTTAAAGGGGCATTCCACTCATTTTCAACATTTTACTATGTCATTAATATACCTTAGAGCTGTTGTGTGGAAATAATAAAAATGCCCCCCCCCATTCTGTGTTTCCTAGAACTGGAGGTCTGAAAAAAAATCATTAACATGGTGAATCACATCTTGATGATGTCATCAAGATGTGTTTCACCATGTTAATGATTTTTTTGTTAATGATTTTTCTAGGAAACACAGCAGAACAGATGGACTTTTTTATTATTTCCACACAACACCTCTAAGGTATATTAATGACATAGTAAAATGTCGAAAATGAGTGGTATTCCCCTTTAATCAGTTTGATTGAAAACCAATATACTGATGATCATTCATATTACTGACACCTTATACTTGTGATTTAGTTAGTTAACCTTTAAATAAATATATTTTGATACACTTTTAACTGTGCCTGTGTCTCCCTTTTGTTGCAATCATGAGTCAGATTGTAACAATTGGAAATAGTAAGACTGGTAGAAAAATACAGACGCCAGATCTGAAATAGCAGCTGGTGCAACTCTTGAGGAGTCTTGCATTAGTTACACAATTTATAAAAGCTTATAGAGAAAGTTATGTCAAAATAAAATATTCATTGTTTTATTGTGTAAACGTGTGGACAGTCGAGAATCATGGTTTAGTTATTTCCCAAGACCAATTGGAGGCCTAACTTCTTGGATTTTATTGCCTTGTGATAACGATAACAGAGGACAAATGAGGTGAAACGTTGCACAACACAACCCATTGAGAAACATCATGGAAATTAAATTAACATACTGTATGTATCTATCTTTCACATTAGTACACTAAAATAGATCTGAATATCTTACAATGAAACAAACAAATTACATTTTTTGATATTTGAGATTAAATGTAACATTCAATCGATATCTTTCAGTTTAATGCTGGCTAAAACATTGTATGCTGTCAGTAGTAGTACTCACCATCATGTATGGATCCTCCACTAGAGGGTAGAAGAAGTCTGTGGTTTGGACCAGTGAGAGACCACCATGCCTTAGAGGTATCACACAGGAGTCCATTCCTATACCTGATGACAACATTCACAAGTTTACAAAACATTTACAGTTGGACAATGATTGGTCCATATACACAAACTCTTTGTTCATTACCACTATGTTAATAACATAGGCATACTTTCCACAATTCAACTGCCTGCATATTGCACCAAAACACAAAATTCATTGACAATGCCCAGAAATAACTCCTAATTAATTGTTAACGTTATACGTGTATAGATGTTTTCTATAAGTTTCACCATATGAAAAGGTGTATGGTTCCCTTATTATTTTTGAATTAAACATTCAGAGTAAGTAGAGACAAACGAAGTTTTACATAATTCCAGACGCCTACACAATATTTGGCAAAAGACTGAGATCCTGCTTAGTCATCCTTCCCATGACCTGACACTTCAGTAAACTTGTTACTCATTAACTTCACAAGTTTGCTGACATGATGAAACTTTCTGTATTGTAATACAGAACAGTACAGCTGTAAACAAACGGGAGTAACTTTAATTTAACAGTGCCTTCTGAGATTGTATTCCTCCACAACTGTCTGGGAACAACTGAGTGGCCACATGATGTAAACGTTCATCATGGTGCTCCTGTGAATGATGTAAGGTTTCGAGGTCCATGCTATCCTAGTGTAGGATAGCATGTTTGTGTAGCTACAGCAGCTGGCTAACAGGCAGGCAGTCCCATGAAAACATGACATATGTTTCAAAGCTAGCGATGCTAATCTCAGATAGCCTTCATCTGACAACATGCGCTCGTTCAATGTTCTCCCTTTACCTAGTCGAGGACCGCCGGGCAGCTGCTGTTGACCGAACTCTGAGGCTTGGTCTCCGGCCTTCCCTCCATCACCGGCGGACCGGTCGGGCTCCAGTCCCTCCAGGAGTTTGAGCAGAGCCTCCTGAGGGACCTTGCAGCCTCATCCTTTCAGATCGGAGAAGCCAGTGAGCCGGAATCCGCGCTCCAGGCCGTGGTCCTCCGGCTTGAACGGCTTGTATCCCGGAGGAAGATGACACCCCTCGGTCCCCACAGCCTCGGCTGGTGGGGTTGGGGCTGTTGAGCCAGACATTGCCTGTTAGAAGGAAGACCCTGAAGAAGGCGGACAACGCACGCCGGTCAGGAGGAGGAGGAGGATGCGAGATGAGATGAAAATCTCCAGATGCAGATGAATGAAGTGGCAGTTGGCTTCACGCGCTACACTCACTGCTGGCAGGAAGACAGACACTGACTTGACTGTAAAGCCTGAAATTGATTGTATACTTCGTCGCACGAAGTTGCCGCGCACCACACATAGCAGATCTACAAGCTCGCAAATTCACAATGTGTGGCGGGTGCGACGCGTTGTGAGCTTGTAGATTTGGCATTTGTGGTGCGCGTCTGCGTGACACAGTCATACGGCGGAGCATCATGACGAGGTGGAGTGGTCCACTATTGTTGTCACGATTATGCCTTTAATTAGCACAAGTACAGTTACTTGCACACATATCACAAATTGCCCTCGCAGTATTTTATTTGTATAACATTTTGATAGTACGACCAGGCATTACATCAAGTAATAGGGGAACAATGGCTACAAGCTCCCCTACGTCGTCGAGAATGGTCTCTTCCCTGTGACAGTACTCCACTCGTTTCCTTTAGAGCGCCCCCAACGCCTTGATCCGTGCCATTGTAGACATTAAAGCATAACAATGCATCATATAGGCTTCATATTGGTATTTAATAAATCTCGAATAATACAACAATTTTAAACAATATTCTCTGCACGAAAGAATCTATAATTACAGACAATATTCACACAAACAGATGGAAACTCAATGTGCTATTAAACAATCTGCAAAAAACAGGTGCCAAAGTTAAAGATAGACAGAATATGGGTTTGTGTGGGAAAATGTCTTTTGGGAATCAGGGATTAAAGCAGTAATGTTTCCAGGGTTTACACAGGCACGGAACACATAACTCCTACTTTTCTCTCTACTTATATAGAGTATACCCATCTCTAAAGGCCATTAAAACACACACAATACTGAGGTAATGTAAATGGCAATGATTACAACCAGCAGTATTTGTTCCATATACCGTCCTTTTCTTTCACGAAGCTTTCTAAGATTATTCACATTTTCTTTTGCATTTATCAATCCCTAACCCTGTTGCAGGCAATAGTGCACCTCCGAGTGGACAAAGAAATCATCATGTAATCAACTTAAGCATAACATTTTCATATACTATGAATAGTGGGGTCACAGTATACCCACCCACTCTCCTTCCCCCCACATCAACTGCCTGCCACTACATAACTGGAGGAAGGAGAGAAGGTGCTCAGGCAAGTGGTTGGCTAATGTACACTACATACACCAATAGTGAAGACGCATTGATTCACACTGGCAGCTTATAGTCTGCCATCTCAGAGGCAATGACAGGAAGAGTCATGGAAACAAATACATCTGGGCAAAGAGGAGAGAGGGTGATGGTGTGGGGAGGGAAAGAAAGGAGAGTAGAGACGAGCATACAGACCAAAACTGAAGAACACATGGAAAAAGTAGCATGGATGAAGAATATACTGTATGGAGCAGTTCTATGATAACATTGTCATATGGATTAACTGATGGATTCATTGATTGACTTTATTTTGTGTGTTGTAGGCGCCTCGGTTTCCAATCTGATTGCCATTTGTATTGATTCCATCCTTTTGGGAGTTATTTAAGGGAGAATGTCTGAACGTCTGTTTGTTTGTGCCATGAGCATTGAGGTCACACATTGGACAATGAATGTACAGTATATTTGTGTGTGTGTGTGTGTGTGTGTGTGTGTGTGTGTGTGTGTGTGTGTGTGTGTGTAAACATGGGCTGCACCATGCTTGTGTGCTACTGTATGCAGTCCATGACATGTATCTGAAGTGTGTCCATATCTGGAGCCTGGTATTGGCACTTGGGACAGCGATAGTCGGGCAGCTCCTCAGCCCCAGCCCCGCCCCCTGGGGGAAGACCCTGACTGCGAAACGAAGAGGGAGGGGGCGCCGTGTTGAAAGCTGCTCCAGAAAACACATAGGTTAATGGTAAGTAAGGGGAGTCAGAAATACAGAGATATGATTAACACATCAAATGTATATATGCCAATAAAACTTTGGTTAAATAACATCAGAAAAGGACAAGGGTCCATTGATTAAAAACAAAACACAAACATTGAATGATTCTTCTTTTGTATAGAATGGACCCTTTTTCATAGCAGGGTAATGACAGCTACAGCTAATTAAATTAACATCAAGGCTGTTTGATGTAGGTATACTGAAGAGCAAGCAGCAGTGAATATTTGTGCCTTGTGTGGGGGATTCAAACGCACACAAAAAACGCAAGGTTATTTTTAGTCCTTACATAGTCCCTGCGTGAGTTGCTATTGTAGGTTTGTGTCGGTCTATAATGTGCTCTAATGTGCAATGAATTATTCGTCCACTAGATTGACAGATTGGATTGTACAAACTGTAGGCCTAGTGATAAACGTGCCACTTTATTTTTGTTACGAGTTGAGATGCAGTTATAACTGTAGCGTGAGTTTTAAAATATATAATCATAATTTAAGTATATACCACTGCCTCAGTGCCTGTGCTGGCCAATCTACAAGCTCACACCGCGACGCCTTGCTGTTCTCTGCTGTATAATTCCGTGGAGTTCTCGTCTGAAAACCAGGGCTGGACTGGGTCAAAATTCAGGGCTAACATTTGGAACGATGATGTCATGTTGTCCTGTTTAACTTTCAATGTGATATATCCATGCCGATCGTGTTTACGTTTACAACTCAATGTTCTGGCGGAAGTATCATCCTCTTTCAAGAGGGGTCGAGCAGAGGAGGAAAAGCCTTCTTGCTCTGTGCTGCCAAAGGACGCCAGGGGTACTTTTGCCGTCCTCGACGCAACGCAAGCAATTGCTTGCGTGGGGTTGGGGTCCGATCCCAACCGGACGGATCGCGACGGATCACATATCTGACGTGACGCAAGGGGAGAAATTTGTCTCACCCTCCGTTGCGTATGTCTTCTTGTGTCGATTACGTTCGACTCCAAGTTTCACCAGGAGTATGTAACGCATGTGGTGTGCAGAAACCTTCCCTGAGTGTCTCTTACTTTGGACCATACATTAAAGGTTCAGGACACCCCCCCTCGTCATTTATTTGATCAGAATTGAGAAATGAAAAGAAACATGAAATGTAGGCGTGGTTATCCCATTGTTGTGCGGGGAGGGGGTGGAGTCGAGCATGCATATTCATCTCTGAATCTACCACAGAAAGCTGTCCGCCTCGAAAATGTGACTTCTGAAAACAAAATGTAAAACTAGCTGTTGCAGCTATAAAAAGAACACAGATGCCGCAAATTCATGGCATATTTACCACTAAAACGTATAAGTTGTTTTACAAACAAGCCGTCGGAGACAGTATCCAGGGACTAATTTCTCCGGCCGTGCTGTGAGACACATTCGTCGGCTATGACTGCTGGGTTGATCCGTTCAAGAAACAACGGAGCGGAGCTCTCTGGTAGTACAACAAGCAAGACACACCCACCAAGCTCGTCCCCTCTCTCTCCATCACACACACGCACTGCTGCTTGCAATGGAGGATGCGCATGCATGGACAGTGCTGTTCGCCCACTTCAAGCTGTTTCCTGAACAGTACACAAACACACACACACACACACTTCTCTCTCGCTCGTCTATAGCAGTATTTAAGAAAAATGTTTTACAAGTAGTTTCTTCAAATGTAGTGTTTTAGAGACAGTATAAAGTCACGCTGAAACAACAGTGACACGCTCGTATAGGTTGTTCTCCAGCATCCAGGTGCTCCGGCATTTCCACCGGATCAAAGACAGCAGTCATATAGCCGAACAGGGCGAGCCGAGCACGGGAGGAGAAAAGTAGACCCTGGATTCTAATCTCTGACGGCTTGTTTGTAAACAAATTATTGCGACACTACGAAACCTTGCGTTTTTGTCACGACACCTAACCCACAATCCCCGTCACTCTGTCACGTCACTCACCCCAGGCAAGCCCCCATGTCATTGTGACATCACGTGACATCAGACCCCTGGTCACCCCAGGAAGCCCCCAGTTGCCCAGGTCATCGTGACATCACGTGACATCAGCCCCCATATATTGTGCCCAGGTCATTGTGACATCATCAGGGATGGATATATAGTAAAGGCGACCTGCTGTTGCAGTTAAGCCCATATATGAAGAACCCTGATGTCATCAATATTGGCCAGCAACTCATCTGACCTCAAGTCAAATATCAATTATCCAACAAACATGAAATTCAGTTAAAAAAGGCAGCAATTTGAGTAGAGTGAATGACGGGGTCTGTGCTAGTTGTTTTCTCTGTGCATGTAATATACAACATACTGTAGGTATTTCTTTGTGTGCATTTGGGTTTAGAATTGTACCTTGTGGAGGAGCAATGTGTGGGGGCCGTGGGGCTCTGAAGTCCTCCAGGTGTCTCTGCTGCATCTCCTCCATACGCGCACTGAAACATACACACTTTTCTTCAGCTTGTCCAACAACTTTGTGGAAGAAACATCAATGTTGGCAGGAGCCTCCCTCCTCCCTTTAAAGCCTGATTTATACCGCATCTTACAAACGTGATGAATGCCAAAAATATCCGGCTGACTATTTTCAGGATACAAGCAATGAAGTACAAATCAAGCTAAAGTGTCTAAAGCTAATGAGTCAAATCGGTTTGTTTCATAGTTATAAAGAACCCTGGCTAATAAGACAAATATGCCTTAAAACATCATACTTGCCCTCTATAACAAAAATTAAAAAAATCTATCCACCCATCTATCTATCATCTATCCATCCATCCATCCATGATCCATCTATTAGATTTTAAATATTATAAATATTGTATTTCTTTCATAAATAAAGAATCTTTCACTCAATAGGAACTGCTCCCGTCGCAAGTTGATGATATATCCATGTGTGGTCCAGCCCTATGGAATGCACGTGCAAATAAAAAAATATTTAAAATGTTGCTTTGATGCTCATATTATCCTTAGGGAGTATTAAAGATGGAGTGCCACAATCATCAGGTATTATTATAATATAAGGAGGAAGAACTTTTTCAAAAAAGTGTACAGTATTTGTTAAAATTATGTTTTTATGTGGACACGCCCACCAGTTCAAGTATACGTAAATTTAACCTTAGCACCGCCCACCTAATCCAGTCCCTCCGCATCCTACTTTAAGACCACCCACCTGTCCTAGTCCCTCCCTGTCCTTACAAAATTTCACCTGGAGACCTACATTTGACAAATAATTTGTCATCACTTTATGATAGGAATGGAAGAATATATGTTTATATATTGCAGAGATGGCTGCACACATTTGCCTCTTATATGCATTTCCCCAAAGTTCCTCTGACAGCTGCAGCGTACCCACAGTCCTTACAGCTGTCTAATTGTCTGTACCTACTGTACAGCAACACAGCTCTGGACACAGACAGGTAATTCCTAAATAGGAATGGGGATTAGTTGCAAATGGTATATAATTGCTTGCATTAATGTGCATTAATTCATCTCCACCATTGTCCTCCTCCCTTGATAATACACTTCTGCCCAGTGCCCACACAGGCACAGATAATTCGTCTTTTATTATTATTATTGACAAACAGTTGCTTTGTGTTATGTAGGCTACCCTAGCTGCTAGCTCTGACCCTGGCTGAGATGTCTCGAGTTGGTCCCACCCACGTCAGTACGTTGTGCCGGTTTAATTAAAATTATTACCATCTGAACATCGCATGAAAATTTTGAAGGCAGTCGCGGTAATCTACATGTGCCCGTTGTCACGACGGTCTTAAAAAAACACATCGATGGGCTGAAACAACCATTTAAAACATTTAGTTATTTGGCACACTGTGTTGAATTAACATGAAGGCTCGTCCCCGATCAATCACAACTCCATAGTAAAAACGGCGATGCACGTTCACGACCAGCACCGCCTGTGCACGTTGAATTCAACACAGAGCGGCATAACAACCTGATTAAAAGGTTTCTTCAACGCATCCATTAATTTCTTCACGCCGTCGTTCAAAAATTCACACTTGTGCATGTGGCAACTCCGCCCACAGAGGTTGTCGTATTTAAAAATATATATGAGGGGGGGGGGGGGGGGGGGGGGGGGTGCGTAGGTGAGTGTGATAGTTATACGTCACACTATCAGTGTTTATTTCATTGGCCCGTTTGACTATCAAGGGTTCAGCCTCCAGGCAGAAACCCTAAATACAAAGGGAATACACCATTATTGCACATAAAAACGACTCCAGGGTGTCTAATGAAGTACTGTCACCTCATAAACACATGAAAAACTGGAAAAATACAAAGAATGTGGCACTCCATCTTTAAGTTGTTTTTTATTAGTATGTGCATTCCATACATTCCATAGGGCTGGAACACATATGGACATATGACATCAACTTGCGACGGGAGCAGATCCTATTGAGTGAAAGATTCTCTATTTATGAAAGAAATAAAATATTTTAGGTGTTTTTATTATTTAATTTTAGTTATAGAGGGCAAGTATAATGTTTTAAGGCATATTTGTCTTATTTGCCAGGGTTCCTTTTAATGTGGTGATGTGCACAACATGCACATTTTAACTTTAACATTCTGCAAATAATAATAAAATAAAAGTTTACAGGACAATAAACCATCTGGATTTGATGTGCCATTCCTGACAACGGGAACACCTCATGAAGCCTCATGAAGATCATGCTGACCTACAATCTGACTTGCAACTGATTTGGCAAGGTAAATGGAGTGTCATAACATCAGTAGTCATGATGATTTTAGTCATCATTATCTAATCTGCAGTGTAGTGCAATACTCCATAGCGTGTGAAAGATTTTTCTTAAAACACTAGTTTTGTATCTTACACTTTATTTAGAAACAAAACTGAGGGCAGACAGAGGAGAGACATGGTGACAGAAGTCAAATTCGGGTCCTCGCGACTGTAAAGAGCATATGGTCAGTGTTACAATTGGCCGAGCCACCAGGCACCTCCCAACTCCTTCTACACTTAAAATCGCAAGTTGGTCGAAGGTTATGAGGTGATGTTCTTCCTCTTTTGCACTAGGTATGTTGGTGTGTGTTTTTTTAATGTTGTACGGGTCACTGTGTGCCTTTGTTGTCTTGTATTGTATTGTATTGTATTGTATTGTATTGTATTGTATCTGTATCTGTATGCTGCAGGGCGGGTCCTTGGGGTCCAAGACAAATTTCTCCCTCGGGAGACAAAATAAAGAAACCTTGAACCTTGAAGTTGAGCTGCATTATCTTTAGCGTGAATGATGCCTGTAGGCGGCACTTACCGAGACGTTCCTTCTTGTTTGAGCCTTTCATTCTCAGCCAGGGCCTGACTCAGCTGATCCTGAAGCTCCTCCTTCCGCTGGTGAAGCTTCTCCCTCGCTTCACGCTCCGCTAAGAAATCTGCCTTGTAGATCTCAGCCTGAGTAAGTAAACATGCGCGCACGCCACACACACACACACACACACACACAAACACAATTACTACTATACTTGTGAGGACGTCATCAAACATGTTAAGGCCATTTTAACCTTTTATTTTGTCATTTTTAAGTCTAACTCTACAAGAAGCTAGTAGATTGGTATTTGCATGACACCAGCACACAGCTCAGTATAAATCAGGCATAACCCTAAACCAAATCTCAAACTGTCTAATCCTAACCCCAACCTGAATCTTTTCATAATTATAAAATTGTGAGGACCAGGAAAATGGTCCTCACAATGTCAAATTCTATTACACTTACCTTACCTTGCTTCTTTTTTTATTTTCACCTTGCTTCTGGTTCTAACCTAAAAATCAGACCCGTCTGAACTGAGTGGTGCTGTACTGCACTCATGCTGTAGTACTGTACTGGCCTGTGTGTGTGTGTGTGTGTGTGTGTGTGTTAGGCTGCGCAACAGTGACACTTGGTGGCCAACAAACGCTAAAACGCTATTTCCGTGCTCGGGCGGACAGACCCAGCCAGCCAGCCAGGGACACACATTGCTGCACCACTCAAAATTGTGACGATGTGTGTGTGTGTGTGTATAGCTGTGTACCTGTGCAGTGAGTACAGGTACAGTCTCTAGGGAGCCTCTCTGCTGCTCCACCTCCTCCTTCAGTTTATCAATCAGATCCTGTTTCAGAGCCAGCGCCCTCTCTGCCTCCTCTAGTCTGCTGCACAGGTCTCCCCCCTGAATGACACACAAATAGGGTTGGAACAGTTCATCAAACTAATAAATCTAACCGATTATCAAAAGGTAATAGATAAATTATTTTAATAATCTAATTGATTGATCTTGGGGGAAAGAAATTCAGTATACATTTTTCTCTTTCAACATAGCAAAAAAAAACAGATCAACAAGCTCAACGCATTCCATTGCGATGCTTGTAGATCAACTAAATTAATTTAGCTCCTATGCCACCAAAATGTAGAACGCCCTACCAACGGTCATTAAGACATGCGAATCCCTTGACTCCTTCAAAACCGCTCTCAAAAGGGCACCTACGGATGGCTGCAATTCGAAACTGGCCCCCATAAAATCTGAATCCCCCACCCACCCCTTTTTCCCCTCATCTCCTTGATGATGATTTCCTGTTTTTTTTATAGAAGTGTATATTTGTATGTCTCTAAATGTTATGATGAATTGAACAAGGTGGACCCTCTTGTAAACAAGTGTAGTGTTTTATTGGTCGTCCACTCACAGTTCAGTTTTTTGTATTGAGTTGTGCTTGAAATGTACTGTAATTCTGCAAACTGTTAATAAATACTTCAATCAATCAATCAATCTATTTCTGCTATTTTTGTCTGACTCCAATAAAGGTATTAAGTGGCTAATCAGATTAATCAATTTAGTCAATTATAAAACAATGTGGGGGTCACGGTGGCACAGTCGGTAGTGCTGTCGCCTCACAGCTAGAAGGTCCTGGGTTCGATTCCCGCTGGGGACGCTGTGGGCACTGGGGGCGTGTTCCCTCCTCCGCGTCATCAATGCCCATACCCGAGGCGGGGTTGGCGAAAGGGCCTTTCTGTGTGGAGTTTGCATGTTCTCCCCGTGTCCCCTAGGGTAGGTACCCTCACAAAAACATGCCGTAATCCTGTTCTCTAAACTACCTCCCCCTGGCTAGCCGGGGAGCCTGATGGAGGGGAAAGGAACTGGTCGGAATAATCCTTCCACGCGCTACGTCCGGCCGGGGAAACTCTCCCGTCAGGTGAAAAGAATCAGCTTGGACTCCTCATGCATAGAAGGAAGAATGAGGTCAGTCCGCTGCTCCCCCAGGTTGGCAGAGGAAGTATAGCGCCCAGGATTACATTAGATAATTGAAAAAAAAATATATAAAAAAAAAATTATAAAACAATGTATTTGCATTTTTTCATGTCGATTCATTGAATAATTGCTCGGAAGATAATCAATAGTTGCAGCCCTACACAAACATAATTAATGCAACAATCTGAGACTTATTTGAAAGAATACAATGTTATTGTATCTAATCTCTATGGTTGGAGGTTGTCTCCCTAGTAGGACACATACTAGTTGACGAGGTCAATAGAATTATTTGAAGCAGAGTAGTGCACCAAATTGGACACTCGATATGCAGCCCTCTTTATTGTAGTTTGGACATCACTTCAATTACTGTACCCATCTCATTCAGACGAGTGTGACAACAGACATTGTAAAGTTAATTCTAACAAAATAGGGCAGCCAATTTGCAAATTGGTCATGCACTGTCTAGCTTCCCCCAGAACACACACATAGGACTCAAATATGTCTGCTATGCAAGTATACAGGACTCAAATACTGTATGTCTGCAATGCATGTATACCTACAGCAATATGTCATGTCTGTGTAGTGTGTATATTGTGAATGCACAGATGAGAACATACACACAAGTAGACCAATTAGGACAGGAAACACTTGAAAAATGGCAAAGGTACAGTAGTATTGTTTGCTTTACCTCATTCTTTAGTTTGGAGTCATAGTCCCTAAACAAACACGTGTAGGCATGCTGCAACTGTGTCAGCTTTTTCCTGGAAGAGATAAAAGAAATAGGCACAAGACTTTGCAAAACAGTATAGATTTAGATACATAATGGGCCTCATTCATTAACGGAATACGCAGAAATCTGTCTTTATGCTACATTTTTTGGATTCATCAATATGTTTTTACTTGAACGAATTCAAATTGCAAATAAATTTAGAACTGCCTAGGACCACAAAATTAGTACAATTTGGTATATATCCAATATTAAAATGTGTAAATAATACTTACTATTATATAAATATGGCAGCAAGTAACAAGTTGTGTGCTCTTCTATATTGTATATAGGAGCTAGGTAGGAGAGAGAGAGAGAGAGTGTGTGTGTGTGTGTGTGTGTGTGTGTGTGTGTGTGTGTGTGTGTGGCATCAGACATAGTGTCACATAGTGTGTGTGAGCAGGTAGATACAATGCAGAGTTTGGGCATTATTTGGAACCCGGAAATATGAACACATCACTCCCATTCTAGCCGCGCTCCCAGTACATATTAGGATCCATTTTTAAGATTTTATTGTTTGTTTTTAAATCTTTCAATGCATGTTTGTGTCCCTAAAGCGAAGTGTAAGCAAAGAGGGCAGCAAGCTTCATTGCTCCAAAACTGTGGAACCAACTACTGTACCTATCCTTGTCAAGCTAGCTCCAACACTACCTGTTTTTAAAACACATCTTAAAACTAATTTTTATTCCTTGGCTTTTAAACCATGATTAATTTTGTATTCCTGTTTAATTGTAGTGTATTATGTTTTTATTACTGTATTGCATTATGTTTTTATTATTGTTATGCCTAACTGTACAGCACTTTGGTCAACTCTGTTGTTTTTAAATGTGCTGTATAAATAAAGTTGGATTGGAAATTGCACAAGGTTATAGAGATGCCAAATTATATTTCTTCTGGAATTTGGATATGTGTACTACAGCTAATAGTTCTGTGAAATAGGACAGTGTATTTGTGCGGTGAGCTATCAGTGAGCTCACCGCTCCTCTGTGACAACATGCCGCTCTGTTTTGAGTGCAGTCTCTAAGCTCTGAGTCTGCAGAAGTAGTTTGTCCACAGCCACGTTATGCTGCTTTCGCTGCTGTTCCAGCTCCCGTTCTGCTATCTGCAGGGCCTCCACCTTACTACACAGCCTGCATACAAAAGAAAAAATATATTTCAATCAAATAGATATGGTCACATATGCACAGGCAAATATAAGGTGTGTTCGGACATATGCTCTGAGAGCACTGGAGAGGAGTGCTCAGTGCTCTCTGTTCGTTGGGAAATTCAGAACGGTCGGTGCGTTGCTATTGGAAGATTCAGAATACTATGCTCCCAGAGCACAAAGTACGTACACTGTCACTGACTACTCTTGACTTAAAAAAGCTGGGTTATCTCGAGCATCTGACCAATGGAGGAGAAAGTCTAGAGTTTGGTGCTCTAGACTCTAGAGCAGAGTCTAGAGCAGTGGTTCTCAACTTTTTCAGGCTGTGACCCCCCAAAATAATCATATTTGAACTGGGGACCCCCGTTTTTCAGTGAGACAGTTTTCACATGGCAATAACTCCAGAACGCAAGCTCCAAATGGAATAATTAGTTAGCAATTAGTTAGGGACAGGGTCAGTAATGTTGTAATTAATGAATTAATGAATTAAAAAGAATCGCTGCAGGAAACACTGAACAGGTAATAATTGAATGAATTTTAAAAGATGGTGGCATTATTAGTTAATGAGTATCTCCTCTGAACGTTCATAAAATGAACTGATATCAGATGTCAAAACCAGAGCGATCTGGATTAGGAGCAGATTCTCAGAGTGTATTACCGAATGCACCTGCATAGACAGCCAAACACTTCATACACTACATCCAAAAGTTTAAATACCCATAGTATGGCGCAGACCTAGTCTGGTAAACCACACCCAATCACACAAATTAGATGGATCGCGATTTCCGCGACCAGGCTAACGTAGTAATAAATGTATAGATTAACAATAAGAAATGTACTGTGCACATTCCCAGAGCGATACTTCAGCTGTACTGCAAAGTTACTCGATACTCACTTTTCTTCCATTATTTTGCGTTCATGCTCACTCTTCTCCAGGCAACTCTGTCTCTCTTTCAGCTCTCCTAATAAAGATGTTGCCTGGGCTTTCAGAGCCTCACAGTCCTTGGCCAGCTGCAGTACATAAAGGGTGAAGAGATAAATCACACACAGCTACCAAGACTTCCCTCACGACTGTATCCCGTATTCCCTTCTATTTGCATGTTTCTTCATGCCATGGATATTTTTCAAAGGAGATTCAAATTATCTGTGTTGCCGATTAAGAACTGGTATCCACTATCCTGTCCAACATAATGTCATGCATTCTAAAAAGTATATAGCCTGTAAGTTAGCAGCGGCACATTTCACAGCAATAAAACATGATTGTAGTTATTTGAAAAAAAGAAAGTAGAATCCTTTGCGATTGTAAGCTTTCGCCACATCGTGTCTAAACACTCATAGGTAGGGAATGTGTTTTATGTCGAATTGACCACTTACTTCTAATCAGTTAATCCTTCAGTCCAAGTGGATGTTTGTGCTAAATGTAATGACATTCCCTCAAGGTATTCCTAAGATATTGCGTTCACAAGGTTGGAACAAACATGCGGTAACAGGGAACCAAGTGTATCTAAGTGGACGTTTGTGCCAAGTATTACTGAGATATCATGTTCAAAATGTTGGGATTGATACGTACATTACAAATCATATCACAAGAAACAAAGCACAAACGTGCAGTGGGTTGTCATTGTCTTTATAGTATAACTAATACCCTGGCAAATCAGATTTGGGCTGTGAGGGAAAACATTTTGAGTGTTGAAAAGATGCGTCCATCTGAAATGAGCTTTTAACGCTACAATCCGTAAATGTATGTTTGCGGTTTCCTCTCCTGATGGAGACAATAAAGATAGCAGAGCATCTGTGATAGTAGTTTATGTTTTCATAATATTTTCTTTAGTTCCTTTTTGCCATTTTTTGTATTAAACTATTAATGTAAATCAGGTTCACCTCTCACAGACATATCATGACTTCTGGGACATGAAAAACCTGTTTACACTAGACTGTGACATATTGACCATGAAGAAATTATAATCTAGCTATTTTATCAGTCTGAATACACTTCCTTAATACGCTGTCTGAATACCCTGTCCTTAAATAGTATTATTTATAACCTTCATATTAGTGAGAGTCACTCTGACCTCGCCGATTGCCTGTGGAACAATGGTCCCAGGCACATCATTTCAACCAGTGTTTTCCCTTGAACGGACCAACTACAGTACACTGTGGGAGGATGGAAGCGACGGCACTAGGAGTCCTCCCTTGACTACCTTCAATATCACAACAATGTATTTAATCATTGATTCTGCGTTCGGCGTCAGATGTTGTTCTGGATTGAAGCCCGTTTCTTTTTTACGTCAACAGTTTCATCTCCATTTGGTTTTCGTATATTTAATATTTTGCTACCGATTGAACTGGTTTATACAATATTTTAAAAAAGCTATCAATCTGTGTGCACAGACTCGTAATAATGAAAGGCAACTGGATTCCAACCACTGCAGATGTGCGATATTTTGTAACTCCAACATACAGATTGGTTCAAATAACGTCATACATTAAAATAAGTCCAGGACTGTAGGTGTAAGTCATATACATGCCTGGGCACAGTCTTTGTCCTTCTGTTTGAGTAGAGCTTCAGTTCGGTCCCGCTGAGCTGAGCTCTTCTGGAGGTAATCAAGCTTCTCCTCCAGCTCCCGATACCTACACACACACACATGTCAGGAACATAAACTGCATTTCAAACTATACAAATGAAACCAAGATCTGATCAGTTTTAAGTGGGCACTTTGAGAACAAATTGTTGGGTTATTCTCTGCTGCCGTGTATTTTATATAGCAGCGTTATAAACCAGGGACGGAATTGTTCAGTGCCGTTTCGTGGTGTACATGTACTGTACATTCTATACTAGACTGATTCTATACTAGACTAGTACTGTTACGTTTCTGTTGATGATTGGTCTCATTTTGTGAGGAGATACAGCAATACATAACAGAGAAACCCTGCTTAGATTGGCTTGACCTGGATGACTCAATTACCCTCAACTGTAGAATTCTGGGGCAAAATAACATGGATAATCCTCAATTAACTTTTATCAATTAATTCACCTTCATATTCTACTCAGGCAAAACATACAATGTTAACAATGTAACAAACATGCACACGGGGGAAACGAGTCACAGTAGGCAAGCTTTCAGCAAGACCCTGGAGATGTATTGTCCTTTAAGATGCCCTTAGCTAAGTCCCTCCACAACCCGCCTTGTCCAATAGGCACGTTAGCAGCGAGGAGACAGGGCAAGCTGTCCTTCTCCCCCATTGAGATGCATGTTTCTCCATATAAATAATGGATCATTTCATTAGCAAAACCTTCAAAATGTCTTATAAATGTAGTCAACCAGTAGGCTATGCACTGGGCAAATGTGCATGACATATTTCAATAAACTAGAAATACAAGGAAATGACAGAGGGAGAAACAGTATTCAACTATCAACTTTAACGATCGTCCGACGGGAGTTTTCATGTTGCACGGTAAGACTACGGTCATTAGTATTATTGCCATCACCAGGGTGGCTCAGTCGTGTAACTTTCCCGACGTTAAGCTGTGTATGTGTTCAACAACACAGCCATGCAAAATAACATTGACAGATATGAGGTGACAAAAGCTTGCCCTGCATAGCAGCGGTTGCTAAACTATTTGGATTGGCATTGGACAATCGCTTTTTGGGGTGGGGTTTAGCGAAGGGCTAATTGTGGATGATATCCTGCATGTCAGCTGGTGAGTGGAATTTAAGCTTGGCAGCTTGCAGCAGGGAAACGTGATGTAGCACATACTCAAGTTTAAGCTATGGTGTTTCACCAATGTACTCATTGAATATTATAGTCTAACCTCCCCAGGGTCCGGCAAAACAAACACCCAGGAAGCGAAAAAGCTAGAGGCACAAAATAGAGAGAAAGCAGGCAGATACACTTAAATAAGACAGTGACAGAGAGACAGGCAGCAACAGAGAGCCACTGGCTCACCTGCCCTGTGTGGCCTGGAGCTGTTCTGTGAGTTTAGCCAGGTTAGAGCTAGGAGGAGGAAAGAGGAAGACAGAAGGGAGAAACATCTCAAATTTACTACGTGAAAAGAAACACATAAACGATAAGAAAAAAAGCATGCAGTTGTACTTAGTTGACAGAGAGGAAAAAGTCTGTAGATATCCACATAATTGAGATTTAAAAAGCAGTACTGTTTGCAGTGGCCGCTGAAGTAGTGGAAAGAGGAGAAAGCAGATTAGTGGAGTTAGCATGACACAAAAAGTTGGCAGCATTCAGCATTTCGGAGTAAATCAAGTCATACCTATCGGAAGAGTGCTGCGCCTCTGAACGATGTTGAACTGCCTCTTCTGTAACACTGGATGCCTAATAAACAGAATTATATAAAATAAACCCTATGATCACAGACTATCAGCTGGACTTACAGCATTCAAATAATGTTACAATTTTTATTAACTCCTTAATTAACTATATCAGTCTAGCTGATATACGAGACTTTTTGATTACATCCGTTTTTTTAATTAGTCTGGTTGAAAGTGGTTAATATACACATTTTTCAAATTGATTTGAAAATGTTGAGGACTCGTGATTGGCATTGGCCTCAAACATCTGACACCAGTTGGGATCTACTCTAACACAAAAACAATTATTTTTTTTTTAATCCCCAATCAGTGAAGCTTGTATGTAGCCACATCTGTTAAGTTAGAGTGAGGGCATAGAGTGAGGGCTACCTGTGCCTGGGCCAGTTTGGCTCTGAGCTGGTCAATGCTACGACGCAGTGACTCTTTGTCTCGTTCTCCTTCCTCCCTTTCTTTCTCCCTTTCTTTCTCCAGTTCCTCATTCTTCCTCCTCATTTCCCTCATGCCCTCTTCCATCTTTTCTTTGTGGCTCTTCAGCAGCTGCAGGAATTCGTTTGCTCCCTCTGTGGGCTACGGGGAAGGGGAGCATAAAATCAATATTGGATACACTGAGGCAGCCATATTATGGCATTACATCTCTGACACAATTCTCAAGTGTTGAAAGCCTGAAACTTATGCAAGGACTCATCTCAGCGTAATCATTACACCGAGTTCAACCTATCAATAAAAGGCAGAAAAAGCAAAAGAAATCATTACACAGAGAAAGGCTCCGGCCAAAATGTGTGTATGTTCTTAAAAAGGACTTGAGTGAGTGCTGATGATCTGTGCTGATGATGTTTTAGGGCGGATTCACACTGAGTCTGATTGATTCGAAGTGCTCCCGAATACGGTTGCCTGGTCCCTGCTGGCCATGATTCACATTGGCCTTGAATGAAGTGTACTTGGGTGTGGTAGAATCAACTGAAAGGATACGAATGTGCCTCAGAGGAGCGCTGTGGATTATGGGGCTATGGAAGATTTAGATTTAGAGCAAATAATAAAGTTTGGCTGTGTTCCTGAAGTGTCTTGAATTATAATAATAACATAACAACAATACACAGCCAAAGCAGTGTGCGCTGCTGGTCTTTGAAGTAACGTACGTATCCATGGTATGTTAACAGTGACGTCACTGACTAACCCTTGGTATTTTTATCCTTGCAGAAGCGCATGTGTTTTTTTTGTTTATGTTTCACGGCTGGCACTACTCAAACACTAGCGGATTATCATTCCTTGTCAACATTCAACCTCCCCATGCAGTTGGATGATCCGCTCCCGGGAACGATGCGCGGAATTCACACTATTAACATCTGCTAAGTGGTTCCGAGTGCATACCCGGGACCATAGTGTGAATCCGCCCTCAGACATGGAGGACAAACATCAAAGAACAGTGAAGAGGATACCAGTAGTATTTTAGAGGACGATGAGGACACAAACCATGGTGAAGAAAAGTGAAAGCTGGGAAGTGAAATTAACAGGTAGGCTGTGTGGACAGCAGTGTCTAAAATGCCAGCAAATCATCAGGGACAAGGTTCTGAAAGACTATTAACTCATTGACTGTCAATTGTCATTTCAAATCCAACACTGCCATTGACGCATCTACTAGACATAGTCATTTTGTGTTTTCAGTGTTAGAGAGGGTGCTCTTCCGCAACCTGTGAGTTAATCTACGGCTTCCGGATCAGAGGACAAACGGAAAAAACGTGATCAAAACAAATCCAAGCAGGTTTAGTATAGTATTGTAGGATTTATAAAAAATATAATCTTCTCTGCTTTCCGTTCCCAGACAGCGTTTTTGGTGAAAATAAGCTATATAATTGCGGTAACAACACTTTTTCCCAGATAAAAGTAGAGACTCTCGGCCTGGGCCATGGCTCAGTGGTCCAGGCACCTTGGCTGGTATTCCAGTCTGGCAGTGTGCCGCGGGTTCGATTCCCGATCCCGACGGCCTTTACTGCATGTCTTCCCCCCATCTCTCTCCCCATTTCCTGTCAGCCTACTGTCTGTCCCAAAATAAAGGCGAAAGCCACATTTTTTTTAACAATTAGAGACTCTCTTATATATATTTGTTGTTTACATAGTCAGAACAAAATATTCTGTGGGTCTTAAAAGATTAGTAAGAGTAGATTAGTCTCCAGAGAAACTTCGGCAGTTAATGAGTTAAGAGCTTGGGATGGTGATTGGTGTTAATTGGTATTGAGGGGGGCCTCACCTGGCTGCTTTCCCTGTCCCACCCCTCTCCCCAGACCTCTGTGAGTGAGGTGGGGGGAGTGGGGAGTGGGGAGTCACTACTCCATGAGTAGTGACTCATGGAGCTATGCATGCTCGCATCACCCTAGACACACAAACATGCCAGTTACATAATACACAAATAAACAAATCACTGAATTATGAAATACAAACAAACACAAAGTACTCAAATATGCTCGAGTCCGGCATGATGGGAGCAAAAACCTTAAAAGATGGACAGGGCACTCGTCTTACCAGGCTTCGTGGTGGAAGGGTCTGAGTGTGTTGATCCATCTCCTCCACACGCTTCCTCTCCCGCTGATCTAGAGTCTGCAAAAAACAATAACAAAGACAAATCTACGTTAAAACTATATGACATGTGTATTAGGTGAAGGAATAAAGACAGGAACATGAGAAGTAGTCATGATTGTAAACTGATATGAGGTCAGTGTAACCTGTGGTGGCTCGACAGGGCCGTTCCTTGCCAGGCGCCTCTGTTGCTCTTCAGTCTGGCTGGAGCTGTGGATTGAGGAGGAGCTGGGCCCATTCACCAGCCCCTGGAGGGAGTGGTTCTCCTGGGCAAGCCTCTCCACCAGCGCCCTGGCCTCCTGGAAGCGACAGCTGAGAAACTCCCTCTCTTCTCTTGTCCTACGCTGCCATCCCTCCATCTCTTCACACCGCTGACGCAGTGCAAGGTTGCTGCGCCGCAGAGCCTCTGGGGTGGAGCAGGAGGGAGGCAATGCGAAAGTGAGGGAAAAACATTAGATAGACACGTGGATGGGAAAGAGACATCATTTTAGATGGGAAAGAGACATCATTTTAGAGTTAACAAAGTGCATTTACACACAGATAATTCAAATTAATAGCCACTTCTGACCAACGTAAATATTATGCATTACCTCTAAGTTGCTGGTTATCGTCCAGTAATCTAGTTACCACTTCATTGGCAGCCAGCTCTGGTGGTACCCTAAGGGCCCCTCCACCCTCCTCTCCAGCCATGTCCCATTGCATGGGGCCATCTGGTTGGGGCTGCACCATCCCTAGTATAACACACACACATCAGTGACATCACCATTTAATACTATAGTCTCTGACATCCACGTTATTACTACTGCACATATATAGGCCCAACAATCCATGTTACTTTCACTTTAGATAGACACTTGCATGCCAACTTTATCTTTGAGGAAAGCTACTGGACTTCTCATTAACCGGTCTTTTTAAATGAGTTCTGTGAGCTGCCTGCTGACACAACAGCATGAATCCAAAGGAGCTGCTTATCAGTGGAAGGGAGAAAAAAAAACATGACGTCATCTCTCCAGTCCAGATACCATGAGGCTCAGCACTCATAACACTTCGTCTTCTTCTCACACAAAGGCCTGTTCTGTCAGTATGACAAATTGTCAGTATGATGTAATGTCAATTGTCAGCAGCTGTCAAAATAAAAAATGACGTTGCTGGAACTGTTAACGTTAATCATAACGAGGTAAAATAAAAGTGTGTGTGTGTGTGTATATAAATATGAATCTGTCAACAAAAAACACTATAGACAATAGACTGTGTATTGTACAACCAGCCCCTTACCCCTTTCTGCTTCTTTCAAACGACCAGGTTGAGTAGCAGTCAGTCCCCCACAATCCACTTAGTTAGCTTAGCTACCTAGCCAGCTAACGTCACCTATGCGCTTAGCTAGCAAGTTAGCACCCCGATATGCTGCTATTTGAGACCCACGTCGAGTGTCACGAACAGCGGTCCAAGTGAACGAAGTGTAGGTTCTCCCCGGCGGGCATTTCGCTTATCATGTCACAGAGACATTCCTCTGTGTGTCTGTGTTAGCCCCTGGAAACAAACAACCCTGTTGGTTTCAGTTTGTTGTGAGCTCAGGAATTCCCCTTCCTTCCTCCTTCCGCGGTGGGGAGATGACGTCACCAACGTTGCCCTTCCTTCCTCTCCGCTGGTGTGAGTTGACTAGACTGGGATCAGTTTCACGTTGCAGTTTGTAGTTCCGATCTAGAGAGGATGCGGAAACGGTCAGAGTGCGTGCGTGAATGTGGATGCGGAAATTTGCGGATACAACAGTTGTAGACCGGATCTGAGCACTGAGCAGTAAAATAGAAACCCGGCTTTCCACCGGGTCTGGTTGTGACGCGAGATTAGAGCAGAGCGGAGTGGACCAGAGAAGAACATCAAGCTACATGATGGTTATCTCTGCAGGGTTGATCTCCTTAATGTTCGCTTGGATCTGTCCAAGTCACGCGCTCTATTTCCACATAGGAGAGACGGAGAAGAAATGCTTCATTGAGGAAATTCCAGATGAGACCATGGTCATTGGTAAGCTACTACGTGTGATTTACAATGAGGAAGCCAAGATAGCTTCCCGAGGCTAAAGCCTGATTTATAGTTCATTGCGTGCTGGTGTCGTTTGTCGAAAATAGTCGATCTCATAGAGCATACCGTATTGCCTGTGCGACGCGGTTTGAGCTTGTAGATCTGCTATTTTTGAGAAAGCCAAGCGAGCTAGCTAGGCCAAGCAGAAAGTCAGACAGGGCCTACGTACTGGAACTGGTGTGTGGCTGTGTGCACCGCCCACACATCCTGCTCAGTAATAAGGGGACAGGTGCAACGACTTGTAATTGTTCCATCCATAGTTCCATATGCTTAGTTTAGCTCTGGTCCATAACGATGCTTAGTTAAAAAGGCTTAATTAAATTGTTTCTCAAGCCGGTCATTATTTTTTCATTCCACGAGACTTTGCTTAGAAGTTGTTATGCTAAATTTGCTATTGAGGTCTTCCTGGCATTTAAAGCACTATGTCTGTAGGATATTTATTTACCAATATCCATATTGTTTCTTTATTGCTTTTGGATTAATGGCTCATATAATGGCATGCATTTGTGTGGTTCTAACTTCTGATAGGGAAGTACAGAACCCAGCTGTGGGACAAGCAGACTGGTTCCTTCCTCCCAGCCACCCCTGGTCTTGGGATGCATGTCGAGATTAAGGACCCAGATGCCAAGGTGAGAAGATTACAAAACAGACAAACAACAAATGCAACTTTTTGAAGATTTTTGTTTTATAATGGCTCCCTCTCTTACTCCCTTTACAGATCATTCTTTCTCGTCAGTATGGATCAGATGGGCGTTTCACCTTCACCTCCCACACCCCTGGAGAACATCAGATTTGTCTGCACTCAAACTCCACCAAGATGGCTCTGTTTGCAGGAGGAAAGCTGGTATGAGTGACATTTCTACTCTAACTTTGACAGGAATATGTAACTGCAATGTTACTAATACTATTGGCTTGGAGACTTGTATGTCATTTTCCATCTGAACTTTCCGTCGTATCACTCTTAACAGTCTTATTGATCTTAATCAATTTTTATATGTGACAAATAAGCTACATAAAAGGTGCATGTTTTGTTGCAGAGAGTGCATCTAGATATTCAGGTTGGAGAACATACCAACAACTACCCTGAGATTGCAGCAAAGGACAAACTCACTGAGCTACAGCTGAGAGTGCGGCAGCTTCTGGACCAAGTTGAACAAATCCAGAAGGAGCAAAACTATCAGCGGGTGAGTGGTTGAAAGACAGTGTATGGTGGTAGTTTCATTTTCAATGTCTTGTATACACAGCGGTGTGCTGTGGATTTTTTACTATATATCACTAACTATATTTTAATGTCACGCGCACATGTACTGTATGCGCACGCCATGTGCACATACCCGCTCAGCTCAGTGCTCGTTGAAATACTGTAGGCATATTCAACACGTGATGGAAAACCTTTTTTATGTAATTATATTATTATTATTTTGATTATATAAAAACATTTACATAGACTCCAATTCAAGTAGTCACACAAGACACAACTTGTCTTTACTTAGTTGAATGTCTTAATTTTTATTTTTATTATTTTTAAGATACAAGATTACAACAACACTTACATTGCTTCAACCGGTCAGGGATAACCTTGTGAGTTTCTGGTACAGCTCTATAAGGATCTATTCAAGAGATTACAGAACCTGTAGGGTCCTCTCTAGAGGTCACAGGTGGCCCATGTAATTTGATAACCATCAAAGGAATACCTGTCTACGTTTGCACGAATTGGTGTGATGATTCAATTCATCTAGCTGAAGCTCGAGTAGCCTGATGTTATGCAAAGCAGCGAGGTAGAGGGCTTTTGTTCTAGTTGTTGGGGTGCTGTCAACTCGCATTGATGACTCTTGCACGTGGGGGGCGTGCAGCTGTACTGCTCCGCCTTCATTTCATTGGGTATGCACTATGCAGTATATCTCTGCCGTTGGGCCCATGTCCAAAATATTAACTTTTGAGGAAATGAAAAAACAATGTTTTCAGAACAACACAAAAGCCTACTGCCTCATCAAAGTTAATATGTTGACTTTATACATTGTCAGATACTTGAATGTGTCCTTATATTATCATTTGCCATTAATGTGGAGATGGAAAAAACAACTATCTCCAAAGCTGAAGATGGGTGGTTTGACCAACCGTTTGAGGATCCAATGGAGTTACAAGGTTTAGTCAGACTCAGAAGCGCGTTTTAATACTATTCATTGGTTCAAATACACACACACACACACACACACACACACACACACATTATGTAAAGGGTGTTCAATAACACTGATTTATTAGTACAACTTGAGATAGCTGGCTTCTGCCCGACAGCAACGTTGCTCTGCAGCTATCTAAATTAATTGTAAACTATGTATCAATATAAAAAAAATCATTTAGTGAGTTTTACTGGTTAAATAAAAGGTTAAAGTCTCATTGAGGCAGTACTGCCAATGAATGCAATTTCTAGAGCCAGACTGAAATATTGGTATCTATCAAGTATGAAGCCAAGATCCTGTTTTATAACCACTTTCAATCTGGTGTACCTATTTTGGACATGTTATTTTGTTGTACCTCTGTATAATGACAATTAATTCTGATTCTATTATAGGCAAGCATTTTCCAAAATAACAGAACTATAAGCTCACAATGCCTCGCAAAAAGTGTTTTGAGCTTGCAGGTTGGCTATTTTTGAATAGGTGGTGCAATAAAATAACCATAATCAAGTTCAATTTAAATAATTACAGTTGAATTTACTTTTCATATATTGAAGTGTAATATGTCGCTCATTCGCTCGCACGCACGCACGCGTGCGTGCGCTCACACACACACACCCCGGGATCGGACCCAAGAATCTGGCATCAGTTGGCCTCTTAGCAGATTCACCACTTGTGAACATGTTGTGTTTGTGTCCTCTTGACCTGTAGTATCGTGAGGAGCGCTTCCGTATGACAAGTGAGAGCACCAACCAGCGTGTGCTTTGGTGGTCCATCGCCCAGACGCTCATCCTCATCGTCACCGGCATCTGGCAGATGAAACACCTTAAGAGCTTCTTTGAGGCCAAGAAGTTGGTGTAATTTCCTTTTCGAGTGACCCCGGCACCAGGGAAGTAGCAGTAACAGTGAGGGACACGCATGGAAATACTTTGTCAAATGAAATGGAGAGACGTCACCCACCATGCCATAGAACACAGGATGAGAGCTGTGGGGGTGTGGCCAGTCATAATGTGAACGTGGCTAAAACCCCAACAGGACTAAATTGAATGAGACATTTATCAATTTTGTGTGAATTCTTCTTTTTTTCAAGATTATAATTTTATTTAGTCAATAGAAACAACACAGCAACACATTCCAATTTGCCATTGTTTTTTTTCCCTTTTTGGGTGACTCAGAAACAAATGTTCCATTTCCATATGTGAGAAAAAGCAGTGTTACTTTTGAATTGTGATTTCCATTCCGTGGTCATGCAGGGATACATGACTTATTTGAATTCTTGTATTAATGCTGAACACTGTTCAGGCTACTGTAGTTATTAAATTATTTGGAGGGTGGGGTGGTTTCTGGGGATGGCCATATATGAAAACTGAGCTGCTTTTGTGTAGTTCATATGGTGATTGTGTTGGGATGTTCAGTTGAAAATAAGTAATTTTCTGTATAAGTGGTCACATGTGATTCCCATACTGGCCTTACTCCTTAGATATCAGTCATTTAGCCTGCTGTACTATATACTTATGTATAGTATGTTTGTGTTATTAGTCTAATGACAGGGCTATTTGTTGTAAATAATGAGTAAAGATTGGCATACCTGTTCATTTTATAACAGCTTTTACAACCAGTCTTTGGCCATTAGCTTTGTAAGGATCTTACATTCGGTGTTTCAGCACTGTCCGACAACTATTATTTATTGAACAGGCATGGTTTCTTTCATTGCAGAGCTCAAGCCAAACGAACTGTTCCGTTGCCATTAGATCATACAGTATTTTACACAAGCAGGAGTAGCTTGATCATCTTGTGATCAGAATAAAGGTCATTATTTTCTCAATGTCAACACATAATTGAAGGCAATGCAAAGGTCAATCTGGTTTCTTAGGTCATTGTTTTTACATGAGACTACAGTATATTAATCTAAAGTGCTCAAACTCAAATTATAAGTTATAACTTATGTTCTACTTTATACAATGCTTTGGAATTTATGTATTATCTCCATGGGCTTAATAAAACATTGGTCAATCTGTGTCTTGTGAAACATTACAAATTTCTCCTGAAATATGAAAACAAGACAGTGAATGGCAGCTATTTTCAATTAGTTTATTGCTTGGCATCAATCATTGGCAGAATTCCAGTTAATGCTAATATGCCTTGTAAAAACAGTGACTATTCAACTACAAGTTTGACACTTCCCATTGAAATGTATTATTTTAGTTAGTGAAAGCACATTTCAATGATACAGAAAACCACAACTATTTGTGACATCTGTAACATCCACATTTTTTTGAATTGCCCAGAACTGCAGTGTAAAAATGTACTGGAAAGTATTAGGAAACAAAATGTCTTTGCATAGGTGTACTAAACTCCCCTCAGCTCCTTCAGTGTTCCAACACAGCTCACACAAAACGCTAAATGCCCTTTGTTAATATCAAGAATAGAAATTTGACCACACACCATACAAAACCATTTCATTGACTCACAATACAATGTGTCGTCATAAAGGGAGAAATACATTTTATTCAATCAAGATTTTTTTTGTCCCCTCCTGGAATATTTCCCTGCACGAAATCGCCAGTGTCACGGCACACAATCGAGCACATTTCAGCAGTCACATCTTGGCTTGTAAATGAGGAGTTAGGTACAAAATATCACATCAGTAAAACAATCAAATTAATTCACTTCCTTACAGTTATTAGTTCAAGACACTAAGGTTTCATAAGTTCTAGTTCTGCCATGAAATTAATACATGAACTTTATTGACTGATGTATTGATACTGTACATGAGAATAGTGTGGTAGTCAATATCCCTGCTTTAAGTGCTGTTGACATGTTTACTATATAAAGATAGGTCCTCTGATCATGATAGAACACTGCAGGTTTAATCATACTGTATCTACACAGCTAAGTCCTGAGTTTTAATTCAACTCGAGTCTAAAAGTTTACTTTTACAGACCCATTTTTATTCTCAGTTAAATTAATACCCATAGTTTGCTGTGCTGATACTTTTAAAAAAGATTTAAAAAACAGAAGTACCGTACACAACAAACAAAAACAAATTATCCAAATATATTTAAAGGATTATTTTAACCCATTAAAACCGAGACGGAGTGTCATTTTAGAGTTATATTATAGCACATTGGTTGGATATTCAAAAATAGTAGATATACAAGGTCATAGCGTGCTGTGAGCTTGTAGATCTGCTTTTTTAATCATGAAAATGTATATTTAAAGAGAACATTTACAACTCAAATCTTTGTTTCTGGGGTCCCTGGAACACAATGTTATGGGTCCTTGACCTGAAAACAATTTGAGCAGCACTGATATAGCAACATGTGTTTTTCAGAAAACAGTTAGGATTTGGAAGAGATTTTTAGAGTCACCCTCAGGTCTAATTGGATTAAAATATAATGCGCAACTTTGTCATCCTAACCCCACTTTACTTTGCAGAAACCCTCAAGATCCTGCCATTTCTCTGTGCATTTTGTGCATGTGGACTCGTGGAGAGTTGTTTTTTCTTTAAAGGAAAAGTTTTTCAGTGTTCAGACACAGTGAGGAGCTCCATTTTCTTAGCTGTCTCCTCTGAAACGACCTTTGACTTTTTCTCTGGGCTTGGGGTGGGTGTGTTCGCTGCACTATTGGGATAATCTCTGTTGCCAAAAATAACACTTCCCACTCGCACGCTGGTAGCACCCACCTCGATCTATGAGAGAAAGGCCAAAGCACAATGTAAGCACTTAATATTGACCTTTCACATCTTATGTTGTAACTAGGTGTGTATTTTACAACTTTGCCATTATTCAATCTCACTAATAGAGGGGGCAGAATAAGTGGTACTTACCGCATGCTCGAAATCATTAGACATCCCCATACTGAGTTCCATCTCCTCTAAAGGAAGCTTTAGAGTGTCGCAAACCTCCTGTCTCCTGCTCAGAAGCATCTATATAGGATTAATATTTACACATTCGTTAGATAAATACAATGATTACGCTGCATAATACAACAATACATCTGTACAGTTATAACATTTTATTTTCACTTGAGTCCTTTTAGAAAAAAGTCCAATACCTGAAAGTCTGGATTAGGACCTTCGCTGGGGTCATAGCCATAGTGTCCAATCGTCATTAGCCCAGCCAAGTGTAGGGCAGTACACTGCGACAGTATGTGTTTGACTGTGTTCGTTGTTTCATTCGGCGGTAGGCCATGCTTACCTGGAACACACAAATGTACGTATAATTACTGTATGTGTGTGCCGATTCGCCCCCCAAAAGCATTATTTACATCTACCTTATATCTGAGACAGATAGATACTTGTGTGACCATGATCAAATTAAAAGACTAACTCTGTTCTCCACTGGTGTTGATCTGCACCATGATCTTTAACCTCTGTGTGTTTGCTGCTCTGATTCTCTGCCAGGAGCTGTTGACCCTGTCAGCTAGCTTCACCGAGTCCACCGTCTCCACCATGAAAAGGTTTGGTACACCTGATGGAGGCCATAAACGATAAGATTTTTTTTCTTTGCCATTTACAATTCTGACTAATAAAGTATTCAATCAATAAAAAACTGTACATCTACAAACATTCATGTTTACTAAACACATTTTAACAGAACAGGTCAGATTACTCTGGAATCAAATGGAGATGAGCAAACACTCACCCAGTAGTTTGTTGACATTATTCTTCTGTAAATGTCCGATAAAATGCCACTTAATATCTGGGCAAGATTGTAGAATCTGTAATGGGAAGAAATTAATTATCTTAAAAGGGTGTAGGCCTATATAATAATACATGTATTTTAAACCTTTCTGGGTTTAACACTTCAACCAACCTCAGGATTTGATGCTTTGTCCACAAGTTCATTTACCTAGTGTGAGGAAACAGGGAAGTATTTATTAGGCAAATAAAACATATCAGGGTTATTTCTGTATTACATATCACACAGTAGGAAAAGCTAAGTGGGTTTTTCTCCCACTTACATAGTTTTCACCAAAGTTACGCTGTCCTTGTCTGTAGGCCTCTATAACCATCTCTGGGGGTTTTGTCTTGCTGACTGCTACCAGGCGGGGCGCCAAGGCTGGTAACACCTGGTAAGAGGGAGGGAGAACAAATATGATGTTAAGGCCTAATGTTAAATAAAACGTATTCATCTCTGTGCAAGTATGATAAGGTCAGTAGTTGTGTCAGAAGGTCATGCAAAACATCAATCACAAAATGGCAATGTGTCTAGCACAACAATGGTTGTCGAAGTTGTCTGAGTGGGGTTCAAATCAAGCCGTTATAATAAGGTCTGTAACTCTGAGAGGGTACAAATTAATTTGGTTCCATCTGTAAACTCGAGTTTTAGCCAGGGTCCTTGAATTTAAAACGTTTGAAAAGCACTAGAAAAATATGCAGATTGCTTAATTAATGGTGAGGTGTATTATGGACCACTAAACTGTACATCAAGGAGCTATAAGCCTTCAGAAAACGAACATGGCATAATAGCTCCTTTGTAGTTTAGTGGTCCAAAATGACACCTCAATGGTCAACACTGTCAGCTTGTAAGACACTTCCCTGTAGACTAGGGCATTAAAAAAGATACTGTGCAATAGATTGACAGTATGACACAGATATAGCAATCATGTTTATAGCCATGGTTGACGCTCGATAGGGCTAGTTTATTTATGTGAGTATTATTAGCTCTGTTCCATAGTCATAGCTCTAATTCAGTCAACTCACAGTTAAATGTACTGTAATTCTGCAAACTGTTCATAAATACTTCAATCAATTCCATAGACATAGCTCTAATGCTTTGAAGGCATAAAGCTATGGACCAGAACTAGTGTATTACATCGTACAGAGCAGTGTTGAGTCAGAGGTGGGAGGTTGTGCAAAAACCGTGATCAAGACAAGCAAGCGTGCATATGGTGATTGATGATGGGCCTGAAAGGTCAGTGCTGTCACTGTGCATGCATTATTTGAGCATCCATAATTAACTAATTCATTGCACACGCATGTTCTACTAGTTAAGCATGCTAGCACCAGCAGCCAGTCCATCCAAAGGTTGATGTTTGGAAACCTTACATAACGAGACGTGCTTCTCTTGACACGACTTCACAAAAACCTCAAATTCTCAAGTTTATACACAGCTACAAGGCCTCGTAAAGAAGTCAAGTGGGCAACTTTTACCTTGGATCGACGTGCCGCCGCCTGGTTCACCCTGTCCACCACGGACTGCAGAGCCTTTCCAACCTCGTCCGACATTGCTACTTTCCACATACCGTCAAAGGAGCACGACTCTACGTAAGCAATTAACTGGTGATGTCAGTGCGATGTCAGAATAAAAGCTTCCTCTAGTCTAAATAAAAGCGGTGTCAGCTGGCGCCCTCTAAAGGGCGTCTTTTATACCGGATATACACCTCATTAAATTATAGTTTGAACATTTCAATGCTGACATTTACAAATACGTATTAAACGTTATGCTATTCAAACTATGGCCTACATCTCCATGGGAGGTCTGTATATGCCAAGATTCTCTGAGCCTTAAGTGCGGTGTCTTAAGGGATCCTCAGAGAGCCTATGGGTTTGGACTGTATGATCTTAGGTAGATTAACTAGATTCGGGTAGCTCAGCTGGCTATTATGGGTTGAGTCCCTTGAGTCCCAGGTCAGTCAAATAACGTCCTTGAATATAGCACCTTCTAATGTTCTGCACCAGTTTATATGGGGTATGTGTCATCATGCTGTCGTCAACCGTTGGCGTGACAACAATGAACGAATGATCGATATTTTTCCACATGCAAATATTCCCAGGAAAATAGTCCTGGATGGAAACTAATGCTGCCATTATGTTTTAAAGCTGATTATTGCCTTTCCATTCATCTTCAACAAATGCCAGTGTCAGACAGCTCACAGAATTCAATATTAGAGGTCTAAATGGACAACATGATACAGAAAAACATCAGTTTATTCACAAGATTTCACAAAATGTGTCAACATATCCAAACAAAACATGCCTGCCTCATTAAAATCACATACAGGCCCATGACCCAAAGAAATTACTTAATCCATCACATTCAAACTAAAGCAACAAAAATGAAAATAGCAGAAGTTGTCAAAAGTTGTCAAATTATTGTATCCTCCGGTAGCATCATCTCTCATACTCTCTCCAAGGCCTCCAACATGATGATGCTATTTCCTCTGATGACCTGCAGGAAACCAGAACAGATGATCAATTCCAACACACACACACACACACACACACACACACACACACACACACACACACACACACACACACACACACACACACACACACACACACACACACACACACACACACACACACACACACACACACACACACACACACACACACACACACACACACACACACACACACACACACACACACACACACACACACACACACACACACACACACACACACACTTAGCCCTTCGCTAAGTCCCTACCCAACCTGTCCTTGTCCAATAGGCACGTTAGCAGCAAGGAGACAGGACAAGCTGTCCTTCTCCCGGACCCCCATTGAGAATTTGAGATGCATGTTAAATGGATTTCTCCATATAAAATAAGTTAAATAACCGATCATTTCGGTAGCAAACCCTTCAAAATGTCTTCTAAATCTAGTGAACCAGGCCTGCAGTAGGCTATGCACTACTGGACAAATGTGCATGACATTATTTAAATAAACTAGAAATACGAGGAAATTACGAGAGAAATCAACTTTTAACGGCCACCCGACCAGAGTTTTCATGTTGCACAGTACCTGGGTGGGTCGGTTGTGTAACTTTCTCGACATTAAGCTGTGTATGTGTTCAACAACACAGCCATGCGAAATAACACTGACAGCTATGTGGTGACGAAAGCTTGACCTGCATAACAGTTAACTATTTGGATTGGCATTGGACAATCGCTTTTTGGGGTGGGATTTAGCGAAGGGTTAATTCTACCATTACTTTCATATTGCATTCAAATGTATGCCACTCAATGGGGGTGGGTGGAAACTCACGACAAATGGGAAAATATAAATACTAAACCAGCTTGTCAAACATACATTGACCATTGGTTATTTATTGAAGGTTATGTCTGTTGTGTTTTAAGTAGTAGGGACTTTAAGCAACGACTGTTTCAGGACGGCGACGCTATGCGGAAGTACGGGAGCGGACGTATAAATAATACGGCGGCGGACGGAGAGCAGGTTTATGTATCGAGCACTGATCCATTTCCGATTGCCGTATCCGACTGGCGTAGCTGTCGTTGCTTAAACTCCCCATTGTTTTTTTTGGGGGGGGGGGGGGGGGGGTTGGCTTTCGCCCTTTCTTTTATACTTTTTTATGGAGGGACAGACAGTAGGCTGACAGGAAATGGGGCGGGAGATGGGGGGGTGACATGCAGTGGGGGCTGTCGGGATCGGGAGTCGAGCCCGCGGCACACTGCCAGACTGGATTACCAGCCAAGGTGCCTGGACCGCTGAGCCACGGTTTTAGCCAATGTTTTAAGTATTGTTTATGGCATTCTTGTAGGAATGTAGGATAAGGCAGTGGTTCCCAAAGTGGGGTCATTGAGATGTACAGGGGGTCCCCAGCTAAATGATAATTAGGATGGATCATTATGGTCTGTAACTTATACAATCAGTTAAATTAACTTTGATTTTACAATATGCATAGGGGCCCCAGAGATAGAAATGCCATTAAATGGGGGTCCGTAGCCTAATGCATATCAAACTGGGGGTCCTTGAAATTCAAATGGTTGAGAATCACTGTAGAGCTGTAAAAATGTTCTCTTATGGGGGTCCCTGGCATGATATATTTTCAACTGGGGGTCCACGGGCCAATTAGGGTGTCCTTGAAGTGAAAAAGTTTGAGAACCACTGGGATAAGGCAGTGGGGAGATGGTAAAGATAGTATACACAAGTCTCTTTACTATCTATCAGTGGCACTAGATCATGGAGTCATATGCATCCGTTCTATATATGCAACAGTGCCACTTGGTTCATTACTTCCATGTAGAATTTCCAGGTAGCTAGGCTATGAGTAGCCCTAGAATTGATATGCACATGGCTGCAATCTTGCCAGCAAGGTGCTACCTAGGTGCAATTTAGTAGACAGCCCATTCATCCAAATAGAACTGTCCTATCAAATTGTATTAAATCACTTCAAACTCACCAACATTGCAGCTGTACTACGGAAAGCTTGAATTATCTTCTATCTGCAATGTGTTTGTTAAATAGAAATCCACCGTAGACATGTTATGAGCTACTCCCCATCAAGAAATTCCTTGCAGATGATTTTTTTCCTAAGTGCTGGAGTTTGGAAGTGCTCAACCATCACTCAACAGCCCATGTGTACCACCTGTTGTGAATGTGCACATAATGCAGGAGGCAGCAGGAGGTTGCTTTACTGATAACGAGTGCTTCCAAACTCTGACACAGAAAAATAATCATCTGCAAGGAATTTATTGACAGGAAGTAGCTCATAACATGTCTATGGTGGATTTTTATGAAACAAACACTTTTCAGATAGTAAGATCATTTAAGCTTTTTGTACAGCTGCATGGTTGGTAAGTTTGACGTTATTTAATACAATTAAATAGGACTTTTCTGTTAGGATGAATGGGCTGTCTATGGGAAGTTGCACCTAGGTAGCACCTTGCTGGCAAGATGGCAGCCGTGTGCATATCATCAATGGCTATCAATCAGGACTACCTTTTGTGTATTAAATAGTATATACATAGATCACACCCATGCCCTCTCGTGTCGGAAATCAGCATGGCGTAATTACAAGCTGTAGCGTTGTGAATAATGAATTGCTGTGATTTGGGGTCAGCTACTGAAATCCATTTTCATATTAATTTGAAATTATGGCAGAAAACATTTACTAAAAATCTCCATTTTCTCACAAGCTTCACTTTCCTTCCTCCTCCAAACAAATATTACACCTGAAGACTGTATTTTAAAGATCCACGACTGTCAGGTTATGAGAAACGTTCTCTCAATAAACTATGCTGTCTTGATTCTTCTGTGTTCGAGTTTGGAAGCACTCAGCGACCCGTTTCAAAATTGCACAAAATGCAGGATGTGGAGTGAATTACGAATATTTCCACAGCTGGGGTATAAGTAACGAACATGATTATTATTTGATATAATCAGCACTGTAGCACCCACATACGGTAATCCTGGGGTGACTGTAAAACTCACAAAAACTCACTAAAATCTGGAATGAGTGAATTAAAGACAAACTAGACTAGGCAATGTTGACAACAGTGGATATTAAGAGCTACGGACCACCATGCCAATGGTGTTCTGGTTTCCTCCTGGTCCCATCTCCAGACAGTCATCCATCACCAGGTTCATAAATGGGTCAAACCCTCGTAGAATGCCCTGCACATGCCTGCCTCCATTCAGCTTCACTAAGGGATATCAAAGACAAAACAATGTGTAGTTGCTTGGTTCGAACTGCTTTATATACATTTTATAAGCAATGGTTTTGAGACAAAAAAAAAAAGAATGATTCAATCCATACATAGACTACAAAAATGAGGTTATGGAATACACAGTCACATAATCTAAAATATCCATATAATTTAAGCTTCACTGTGACTTGTCACTTGGCCAACTCAAGACATACAGGTATGGTATATCAAACGTGGGTCCGCTTTTCATTATTGGCCAACATAGAATAGTTTATAAATAAACGGCTCAATGTACAGGTGGCGCCATCTTGTGAGGTTTTCGCTATTACTTTCAATGAGGTGACGTCACGTAATGTTCCGTTTCTACATTGTACACTATTCCTGCACATGCATGTCAAACTATAGCCCCAATATGTTCGCTCAGAATGAGGGAACATATTGGGGCTATAGTCAAACTAATGCCAGGACAACACATTTAGAGACGTCACATCCCACATGTATTATTGGCGTAATACGCCCCATAAGATTTATAACTGAACTAAACTAAACTTAACTAAAACACCAGCATAACGGTTACAGCTTAGTCCCGCCAGACTAGTTACAGCTATATTCAACGTGCAGTTGAAATTAAAATTGCAACTTCCGACCAGCAAAACTGACGCTGACTTCATCCAACATCCACAAAAGAGTAAAAGCCGTTAAGCGTGTTGATTCAGCCAGAAATGTTTCATTTAATTATTTGTACTTACACGAAAGCTTCTTGTCCATGAATCTGAAACAATAAACACAAGAGTTGCAGCGTGTAGTTGTAACATCAAAAGATCCATGTCTTCCTCGTAGGCTAGCTAGCTCGAGCTAGCTAACAATGTTAGTTCAATCACATAAGCCACAATACAGGCTATGTATGGGGAAAATAAGCAAATGAAGGAAATGTATAACACGGTTAATAACTTACTTCTTCAGCTCTGGTGGGTGTGCTTTGCTCATTTTGACTTAATCTGTGATTTAAACACAGGACAATTCGTAATGTATTCGTTTCACAAAACCGCGTAAAGCATGCGTCGTAGTACCGGAACCGGAACAGGCCTAATAATTCCTTTGTAGCCAATAGCGATGTCACCCTGTGCACAGCGTCACCTTCTGACCAGGAGGAGAAAGAATATTCGCAGTTTATAAAAGGTTGGGACCAGTTACCTGCTTTTTAATTATACATGATTAATATAAACCGTTTTGGTACAGTAATGTGTATGTTAATCAACTTTATGAAAATTAAGAATAATTATTAAAATGGCAATACAGAAGACAGAAAATTGCCTTTCAATGCAAAAGAAATAAATTGCATTATAGCTGTAGGGTCAGTAAAATGAACACAAACACTTAATACGAGATAACAATTTTAATGAGGCACTCTAAAAACAACTCATTTACAAAAAGAGAATTTCAAAAGTGAAAGCTTCAAAAAAATAAATGTTTCACAGGGTCATTTTTAACACAGTAGCAGATAATACATGAACAATCATGCCAATCCTTTGAAATGAAAGATACTAAACATCATAATTGTAAACTTAGGCTATGGAACAGCAATAATGGTGTGGGGCTCTATTTATGTACAAGATCTCAGTCAAGCACATAGCAAGAGGCTGTGCATACTGTACGAGTAGTCGAGTACTGTCTATGTCCATGTGATCCTGGCCCCTGGGTCATTCACCATAGCTCAAGTATGATCACACATACTGAAGGGTTGCCATTACTGCATCTATTTGCATAGTTAGAAAATATTTCCAAATCACACAAATCAAAAGGCCAACGAAAAAAGTATCTTTACCCAATCTCATCCATTACAGCAATTTGTTATTATGCAAGAATCTTAGTAAGGTGAAGAAAACATGTCAATGTATGAATTCTAGACCAAAGTTGCAAATGCACTTTTAATGCATTTTCTCATTTCTAATGTACAACTATACTAAGATATGCCGATCTAAGTTAACAATTACAAAACTCTGGAAAATCTACCAAAACTATCATGGATGGAGGAATGGATGGAACTCAACAACTGAGCATGTTTAACCAAAGCATTAGATGTATCCTTTCGTAAAATAGGCATGTCACTGCACTGGCTTCAGTCAGTCAGTAATCACTAGGGTTGTGCCAAACACACTTTTCCCAAGAGAGAGAGGAAGGTATGTGCAAAGTCATTGTTGAACTACATTGGCTTGCCCAAAATGTTGTAAAAGCATTGTGGCCCTTAAAAGTTGTAAATTGGTACTGTACATTAACCACTTAAATCCTTAGCTAACCAGTTGATTTAGTTGGGCATGTCATTATATGCAACATCTGACTGAATTTGCCATGTATACTATTACTTATTGAAGTAACCTTTGTTTGCTACTTGATGTGATCCTACAGAATTACATTCAACCAACAGTGAAACTAAAGCTATACCAGAGGCCATTAGGGCAGCAACTATTGATTATCTTCTTAGTAATTATTCTATTGATTACTTTTTAGAATAATTGAGAAGCAAGTTTACTTAGATCAACAAATAAACGAAAACATTTTCACAGTAATTTGTCAAACAGTATAACTCATACATAGCAAAAACATCTGATCTACAAGCTCGGCTATTTTAGCCATTTTAGAAAATCCATTAAAAAAAAGTTAAATCAATTAGTTGTATTAACTGTTGCACCCGTAGAGGCCATTCAAAATAGGTTAATCAGTTTTGCCCAGATTCCTTTCTGTTCCCTCAGTAAGGCAATTATGCTGATGAAGTTATACGGGAACTGGGAAGAGTCAAATAATCCTATGCAGACCAGGAGTACAGAACAGTCTTTGAAGACTTGAAAAAGCAAATAATGTGTTTCTCTTCCCATTTCACTATGTTTGCAAAATGGCTGAAAATGCATTATTCACTTTTTCAAAATAAAGCCAGGGCCTATAATCCTGGTGCTGGGTTATTTGATCTATTTACAGACTACAGGGTTAATGATTCTCGCTACAACCGGCAGACGGCACAGCACAGCATTGCCCAGGGTTATTTACATATTGCTGTTAAATATGGGGATCTTAGTTTTTGTTGCCATAATAGGCTTCAGTGATGCTGTCTTCCTCCACCTTTAGTCGGAGATGGTCCTGGCAGTGTTCTAGGAAAGTGTCCAGCGCTGTAAAAGCCTGCTGACAGGGCAAACAATGGTACAGCCTCCGCCTCCTAGATCCAGGCCCTTTGGAGAAGGCCATGTCCTGGGTACACACACTGCACTGCCTTCTCCGGACAGAGGACTGGTGGAGCTCCACGTGGTCCTTCAGCCCTGACTGGCAAGAGAACACCTCAGCGCAGGATGGACATGGGAACTCCCCATCCACCTCCTCCTCAACTTCAGGCACTTTCCTGGGTCTCCCTGAATGATTGAACTGCTCTTCTAGCCTGGCTCTTTTCATGCCAGGACTCCCTGAGCCAGCCCCAACAGTGTTGCTACTTCTTAGGCCATTTTGGAGTTTTTTTGGTTTCTTTTCTGGCAGCTTTGAGTCTTTGGTGGCATTCTGTCCCGGGGTGACAGTGACGACGGAGGGGGCGTGCTTTTTGCAATGTGTCATGAATGACAGATGATGGAGGAAGACTCTTCCACAGACCTGACATGGGTAGGTCTCCCCCTTCCTACGTTTGGGGATGATTGGTCTTGGGTCTTTGCAAACAGTCTTCTCCCTGCTGTGTTGCTCTTTCCTGTGCAAGTACAGCTTGGCGGTGTTATTAAACACCATGTCGCAGGAACGACAGCTCAGTAGCTTCTGTTTGGATTTTGTCCGCCTACCAGCTGGCCTATCAGCTGGCCTGCAAATTGACCTACCAGGTGGACTGCCAACCGGCCTATGAGGCGGTCTGCCAATCGGCCTATGAGGCGGTCTGCCAACCGGCCTACCAGGCGGTCTGCCAACCGGCCTACAAGGCGGTCTGCCAAGCGGCCTACGAGGCGGACTGCCAAGCGGCCCATCAAGCGGAGCGCCCACCAGCCTAAAAGGTCGCCTACCAAACCGTCGATCGATTTTCTTTGGCGCTTGAGCCACCGCTTGAGCCGCCGCTTGAGCCGCCTCTTGAGCCGCCGCTCGAGCCGCTCGAGTCACAAGAAACTCCTCCCGATGCATGGACGCCTGATGGACACCAAGTCCAGCCGCTCTGCTGAATGTCCTAGAACAGATTTGACAAGGAAAAGCTCCCTCTGTGCTTGGCCCCGGACGGGCATCTGAGGAGTCAGAGGGAGGCGACCCCGGCTCAGACAACGATGGGGGAGAGTCAGCTGGAGGGCAGCTAATATCCAATACAGGGGACGACGGTTCACTACAACCAGCCTGCTGATGGTACAGCAGAGCCTGCTTCTGACTGAAGCCTCTCCCACACGGGGCGCAGGCATAGGGGCTGCTGTCATGGAGGTGAGGCTGGCGGTGAGGTGACTTGTCCTGGTGACTGGTGGTTTCTGAGGTTCCAGCCATACAGGCAGGGCACGGAACACCAAGTCGGGGTTGTCCTAGACACAGCTTACAGGCAAAGGATTCGTGTGGACATTTGTGCAGTTGTAAGGAAGACAGAAGCAAGAACTCTTTCCCACAGGACAGACATTGGTGAGGTTTGGGTAAAGCATGTTTTATCTCTTGATGGAGCAAGAGCTCCCTCGTGTCAGGGAATCCCTTGTCACACTCTGGACAAACACACGAGGGGACCAGGGGTGGCTGGGGTCTATGCAGTTCACTCTGGTTCAGTGTGTGCTGTCGATGGGGTTCAGCCCGTGCTACCAATTTGGCCAGTTTGGACAAGGTGTCTGCTTTGTCTGGCCTAGAGCGACTGAACGACTCTGGTGTGCCTGCAGTGCTCCAGTTGCAAGGGACTCCATCCATCCTCTTTACCCAGGGTTCCCCACCTGTTTCAGTTGAAATAATTAACATTACATTCATTGCACATCCTATATCCTACATGCTATGCTTGCATTGTCATAATACAAGTAAACAACAGAAGTATGATTTATCTAATATCCCCTACGTCGTTGGGGATATTGCAACATTGCGAATATGCTCAGTTACACTACATAAGGAATATGGAATGTGGAACTAACAAGCTAATCGACATGTTAGCTAGCTCCTCCATCTTGTTAACGAATATTTTATCTCATATGTAGCTAAATTCGATATCTGGAACAGAACCCAACATTGCCATAAGATAGGTAAATAACTAACCACTACCTATGCACTACCTGTTTCGATACCAGTGCTAACGCTACACAACGATCATCGAGGCTGGGGTTCACGGTTGTTAGTTTGGTAGGCACTAGGCACGCTAAAATTTGAAAGTGCACTATATTCATATTCCTATATCAACGTACCTTTCCAATCCAACAATGCGACACGTCAGATATACTGCTTGCGGACTAAACCCGAAATGTTTAAATTGCAAGATAAGCCGTCACAACCCCCAGCAGCATGGCTGCGAAAGTGGAACCAAAGTTTGTGTACTCCGTCAATCTCATCCATGGTTTAAAAAAACAGAAGAAAACCAGGACATCCGCTCTGAAACTTCAAAATAAAACCCACAAAGACATCTTTTATGGTATATAAAAAAAATTCTATGGGTATTTCACTTTAAAACACTCCTGAGGTCATTTTAACGTTAGTTGACATGGTCAAAATGGAAATTGAAGTTCAATGGGATTAAAATGAATATCAAAGATCTGAATATTGAATCATGACAATTGTCTGGGGTAGGCATAGGCCTACACACAAGTACAATAATGTGAAAATGACCCCAAGAAGTGAATGAATGAAATACCTTTAAATTTACATATTTGGGAAATTGTAAGATAAAGTAAAAATAAAATGTCATCTATGGAACGCTTAAAAGTTCACAAATTGAGAAAGTGAGGATGAATTCAGTGGTCAAAACTCACACCTGCTACTACTTTGATTATTATTTTTATATTTTACCTTCAAATTGTTATCCCACAATTTTCACCCAAGCAGTATTAGCCCTTCCACTTTTTGGGGTGGGATTTAGTGAAGGGCTAATTGTCTAGTGTAATCCTGAGCACTACAGTACTTCTGCCAACCGGTTTCCTTCAACGCATGAGGAGTCCAAGGCCCGCTTCTTTTCACCTAACAGGGAGGAGTTTCCCCGTTTGGACGTAGCGCGTGGAAGGAACACGTTATTCCAACCAGTTCCTTTCCTCTCCATATGCTGGCTGACCAGGGCAAGGCAGTTTAGACCAGTATTACATGTTTTTTTGTGAGGATATTATCTACCCTAGGGGACATGAGAACATACAAAAACCACACAGAAAGGCCCTTTTGCCAACACCACCTAGAGTATGGGCACTGATGATGTGGAGAGAATGCGCCCAGCGGGACTCGAACCCAGGACCTTCTGTGAGACAGCGCTTCCGACTGCACCACCGTGCCCCCACTACTTTCATTATTTGACCCGTCTATATCCTGTTTTTCTCCTTGCTCTTCCTCTGTCTCTACAAATGGAGCTGGCACGAAAAAGATAAATTCACCCAACAGCTACCCTGATAGACAGAATCCGACGTAGTCCACTCGTCGTAGTCTGTATTGTAAATGAATGAGCTTGTAGATTGGCCATTTCCTCAATGTTTATCTGTCAAAGAGAGTCAAACCAAATGTAATGCCTCAACTCCACACTTGTCGGGGTGGGGTCCCCAGTTCAAATATGATTTTTGGGAGTCCCAAATGAGCTTTTTTTTTTGGGTTGTCTTAAATGATGAGATCCCCACATCCACCAATAAACCTTCTTGGGAGAAAAAATTATTCTGTTGAGAATCTGTTGTTTATTATCATCAGCATTAGTTTACAAAACAACCACCCTGGGAGTGTGTGAAGTACTGCAATGCTCTGCCTACTGCACATGCATAGAACTCATGTTCTCACGTATGCGCACAACAATTATGATTCATTACAGATTATAGTAAGTTACAGTTTTCTGCTTTTTCAACCCAGTAGCATACTATACATCTGTTCACTTATATGCAAATATCACACACACACACACACACACACACACACACACACACACACACACACACACACACACACACACACACACACACACACACACACACACACACACACACACTTTCCATAAGGCCACACAGAAAAACACACACACACTCAGGGTTGCATGCGGATCGCGCCATCTAGTCTGATAACCTCTCCATTGATCATGGGATTCTCTGCTAATGATAACACTAAATGGGCAAACTCTGCAGGGTCTCCCAGGCGTGAAGGGAAGGGCACTTGGCGAGCCAGGAATGATTGAACCTTTTCCGGAAGGCCAGCCAGCAGAGGTGTGGAGAACAGACCTGAAGTAAGAGTAACAGAGACAGATATTGAATAATGTAAGTAAAACTTACACATTCTAATCTAATGTATACAATGAGACATTCAGGACAATTTTAATTTCTACCCCAGTGGTGTGTTCTACCGTTATATGCTATATACAGGGGAGAAGAAAGGCATTGTCTGCTAACCATCTGAGGAAGCACATCAGAAACACAGGAGGAAGGACTGGGGGTAGCAAGAAAGTAGCAAGGTGCTAATATAGAATCTGAGGTGAAGGCTGTTGTGTGTTGTGTGGCTGTTGAGGTGATAATGACCACTGCCGATGAGTTTTGAAGTTCACACGATAACTTAATAGATATGGCACACTTGGATTATTATTCAAACTGTACGTACATCACAAGTGATGAACACAAAAAAAATGGAACAGTAAAATGGTAAATGGTGCATTTATATAGCACCTTTATCCAAGGCGCTTTACATAGATTGTGCATCAATTCACCCATTCACACACACATTCATACACCGATGGCGGCAGAAACCATGCAAGGCACTAGCCAGCACATCGGGAGCAATTTGGGGTTCAGTGTCTTGCTCAAGGACACTTCGACACCAACTCTGGGGGAGCCCGGGTTCAAACAGGCAACCTTGCGGTTACGATCCAGCCACTCCACCCCTGAGCCACCACCGCCCAGTAGGTGGTAACTCCCCAGAAACCGCCACAACCAACACCCCCCAGTCTATATGGCACCATGATTGCAGGATGGCACTGCAAAAAAACATAACTGATATTTTCAGGGACCCTGCTGCAATACATTTCTCTGCTGTAACCTTACACCCAGGAAAAGATACTGCTGGCTCCCCATCACCAGTCACCACCAAGAGATCCAATTTCAGTGCCTTTTCCCAGCCATTCCCATTCTTGTTGTGTTCTACACTAGATCTCTTTCTAACCATCTATTCCCTGTCAGACGCTATCCGTCTTACAAAGTTGGTATAAAGCTAGCTCTGGTCAATGTTCGATTTCTAGCAAATAAATCAGTTTAATTTGTTTTATACTGAAATTAATAACTGGATTGGAGGTCCACAATTGAGTATAGAGTTACCTATAATAACACTGTAGTGTACTCACTGCGGGAGGGATTATTGTTCTATAATCAAAAAATAAATAAATAAAACAGCAATTCTAAAATACTGTTCTCCACTATTGATAGTTTATTAAACCCTTCAACTGCCTCAGAGAGTTTTATTAACCAAGCATTTCCCCTAAACTTTATTAATTTAAAATTAAAATTTGAATAAATCACATAAAACACATAAAAAACATAAATCAACAATGAAATTACAACCATCACAGCTGAAATTGTTACAACTGCTCTGGTGACCTCTGCAGGCAACCTTGTGAAAGGCAGGGGGGGGGAAATGAGAAAATGTACCAATTCATATCTCAAGCTCATAACTTTGTAGGATTGTAGCTATGAGTGGATTTTTCAATTCCTTCTAAGCCTGTTTCCTTCTTTAATCATTAACCCATTATAGGCGGGAAACCCTTTTTGTAACCCTACACTTCTGGACGGGAACCCCTTTTGGTTTGTACAGTATTCAAAAATTACAAAATATGTGATGCTGCTATATAAATATTTGAAGTATTTCAGAAAACTTAAGTCAGGACTTAGAAGGCGTTTTTTTTTAAATCAGCCTCAGTCCAAAATGGGTTAAGATAGTCTTCAACAGTATTTCAAGCAAGGTAAAATATTCTTAATACATCCCTTGAAATGTTCCATGGCAGTCAGGCCTTCAGCCTTAGTTCTGGCTTCAACTAGAGCCTGATAAATAAATTATGGTAGTAATTAGAAAATGAACTGTTGGCCGTTGATACCTACCGGGTGCTATAGTGACCACTCTGATGCCCATGGGTGCAAGATCTCTTGCGATGGGTAGGGTCATTCCAACAATTCCGCCCTTGGAGGCCGAATAGGCTGCCTGACCCACCTAAAAGTGAAAATGGAGAAAATGACATTTTCCGGAATATAATAAAAGTTGCGAGATATGGCCAATGTATTTTTGGGGGTGACGGGTCCCCAGCCCAAAAGGTTGAGAAGCCTTGGCCTAGACCCTACTCCAACGTGCAAAATGGCCACTGTGATTATGGGGAAATTAGTAACACATTCATGATAACCATTGTGTGCTTGACTAAACTGAATCCCTATCTTTTGAAAATGACAATCCAGTACAATAGGAGAAACCAAACAAATGTAATCAAAGTGAATATACAAGTATACCTGAACCACAATTAAAAATGCAGTTTTAACAGTGTACCTGTCCATCAAATGCTGCTACACTTGCAGTATTGATGATGCAGCCTCTGTGTCCGTCCGCATCTGGCTCGTTCTTCCCCATCTCCCCAACTGCTAGGCGAATCACATTAAAGGTCCCTCCAATGTTCACCTACACACACACACACACACACACACACACACACACACACTCAATTCACTGATGCAGGACAACCTTGGATTTTTATATGCATCTGTTGATCTTACAGTGATGACACGTTGAAAGTCCTCCAGGCTATGAGGGGTGTCCTTTTTAAAGTTGTATGTCTTGACAGCCACAGCGATGCCGGCACAGTTAACTGCCAAGTCCAGCTTTCCAAACTTCTCCCTGGCCAGAGCAACAGCTGCCGCCACATCTGCTTCTGAAGTCACCTAGACCGCAAGAAGATCACAAAAACAAGTCAACTACAGTACGCTTAGTTGCTCAGTATGCTTACCATGTAAATTATGTTTATGTGAAAGCCAAAGGCTTTGAGGGAAGATGCTTTCCCAAGAGAAAGAAATGGGAGCATTGTCTACTCTAAAGTAAAAGATGTGAGTAAATAGCATCATCCTGAGTCAAACAGGGTAAATAGTGACATACGAGTGCAAACTGCAAAAAGTACAATATAGTCAATTAAAGAAACTAGGATACTAGGCAAATGTCAAGCACCTAGCAAATGTCAGAGCAACATAACATTTATGATCGAATAAATAAAGATATGCAAACAAATAACCAACATACAGTATATCTGCACAGTATGACTAGCATCTATAAAAGAAAATAGGTGAGGTGTAGACTGAAATTTTTAAGGAGCCAGACGGGAAAAGAGTATATAGGACGTGTGCAGTGTTGGTCAGGGTCTTTTAAGGAATGTTGACCTGTGAGGTTGGCATCATCGTCATGCTAGCCGTCATGCTAGCTGCAAATCATTATTTTTTTATAATGGGATGAATCTAGAGTTGCAATACCCTCCATTGACTCCCCTACTCATCCAATTTGCATTTGCGATCTGCTTGTATTAAACAACGTTAAACTCACCATCATTGCAGCTCTAGGCCAAGCTTGAATTATCCTCTTTCAATCTGCCAAGCTTTTTTTTCATACAAATCCACCGTAGACATGTTATGAGCTACTTTCTGTCAAGAAATTCTGTGTAAGTGATTATTTTTTTAGTGCTGGAGTTTGGAATCACTCGTCGTAAGTCACTGAACGGCCCTCTGTACCACCCGTTTCGAATTTGCACATAATGCAGGAGGCAGCAGCGCGACCCATTAAAAAAACACAAGTGCTTCCAAACTGCACAAGCACAAGCAGATCGCAAACGCAAATTGGATGAGTATGGGGAGTCAATGGAGGGTATTGCAACTCTAGATTCATCCCATTATAAAAAAATCTAGAGTTGCAAATTGCAGCTAACGTTGTGCATGGCACCATGCCCTTCGTTGCCTTGTAGCCTATTCTCAACATTGTTTTAATGGGTGCAAGGCAAGCCGCACACAGCACAAAAGAGAAATATATAACATTTATATTAATACATAATGCTGGTAATAATAAACTCACATCTGCAGGCGCAAAGGCACAGCGGTCTCCCAGGCTGGCTGCTAGGGCATGTCCATCAGAAGAGGGGAGGTCAAGGATCACAGCAGATGCCCCATGCTGCAATAGTCTTTCTACAGTGGCCCTTCCCAGTCCAGATGCACCGCCTGTCACCAGCCCCACCATGCCCTGCTCACACAAGGTTAGACAGGTCAGGGCAATGAGGGCACACGCATGGATGCTCTGCATTGCCAGGCATTAGGAGGAGACACATACCGGTACACATACACTGGTAAGGAAGGGAAAACAAAAGTGGGACATCGAAGAAGAGCAGAGGGGAGAGATTAAACGAGTGGTGGTGTTTGTGCTCTTAATATTTAGGCAAAACACAGAAGATATTAATTGCATGACATGAGCTGTCAAACATGCAGGATAGTGCAGCACCCGATTGAAATATTGATGACGTGACAATGCACTCTTCAAACTTTGTTTTAACAGTATCAAGTTCTGAATCCCAATGTCAACGTCACAGCTAGGTTAGCTAACGCCATCAACTAAGCTTACTGAGGGCGCTAAATTCGTTCCCACCATGTTAACTATCGTTACACACATTGACTGAGACTTTTGTGTTTGTGTCACTGCTAGGAAACAAACATGCTTCCACACAGTGTCAAGTGTGCCAAATGTTCAGAGAAGCACAGTGCAACAAAGAAAGCGGGATCGATGCAATTCAATTAAAGGTATTTTAATAAGTTTTCTTTCAATTTCTCACCTTGATACTCCTAATGTTCGCCATGTTTGTTCATTCACTCACGCGCAGTAGTCAGTAGTTTCAGCCGGACGTTGCGTTTGACGTCATCCGGATTGAGTTTGCAACCACGCACGCCCACTAGAGTTTTGTCGTCCAGTAGGGCAGCGCTAAGGGAACGCCCCGCCTGCTCATTGGCTGTGATATTGGGGATGTTGTTCAATCACAGCGGCAGTCTACTGACCAAGGTCAATTTAGGCAACACACCAACTGATGCTTCAAAATTTGCTTTGAATAATTAAATTATTAATTTCAATGTTGATAGAACAAGATACATCATACAAGCCACATGGATCTTGATGAGCAGATGGTAAAACCCCTCTGGTAAAACCTAATCGGGACAGTTATTGGGCTCAATGCATGACATCTGCAACAAAACATGGAATTGAACTTATATTAGCACACTACACTTATTAGCGGAGTACTAAATAAACAGTATCCAGGACCAGACAAGTAATCTACATGTTTAGAACAGGTGAGAGGTCAGGCTGTCCTTGAAATGTGAAGAATCACTCTGTCCAGAGGACAAACAAATAATGTAGCCTATCCAGTTATTGGAGATATTTATTACATAAATAATGTGCATGTAAATAAGATACAACATACAAGCATTATCAGACACAGGCCAAACTGTATTTGAACAGATAAACATTATTTTGCACTGCAAAAGGGTCCTTGAAGATCTTACAGTCCACTTCCTACGGTCCTACCACCCCACCTACTATTGGAAAACATTGCAATAGTAAATGGAAACAAGCCACCGCCCCCCACAAACGTATATTAGTATTCAAACAATACACATGTTAAGTATTCAATCAATCAATACACATTTACTACCCTGGGTAAATAAAGGATTTACAATTTAGCCATTTAGCAGCTTTATCCAGTGACTTGTAGTAAGCAAGATATACACAACACACATCAAATAACATAGGTGGTGTAGTGCCTTTGTAATATATGATCATAATTGGTAAACCAAGAATGCAACATTAGTCTAAGCAGTAGAATAAAAAAAATGTACATTCAAACTATAGCAGGATGAAATGCCAGTCTAACAAGTTAACTTGGCATTTGTCTAAATAAAATAGATATTCATGTATATACATTAGAGATTAAAATAGGGTGCATTTTGCATCCCAAAACGCAGTTTATAGTTAAGGGACGCAATAAAAAAAACTCAAACAAACTACTGTACCATTTTGTATTCTAGTTTATTTTGCTAGCTTTAGTTATAATCATTTCTTCTTCTGTTTTCTACATGAATATAACCACATCATGCTCTATATGTAGTGTCTTGAGACAACTTGCGGTGACACTTTAATAATATTGAATTTAATTGTAACCATATAAAATGAAATGGGAGTTAAATGCTGCAATTTGTAAAAATGACAAAATATGACTCCTAACGTCGTTGAAGTGGGACTCATGAAATGTCCCTGGGACTCATCTAAAAAAACCATCCCTGCATCCCGGGACTCATTACATTGAAAACCTATTTACATCACTGCATTATATACACATTACACTCCATATAGATCTCAGAACTTCTAACCACAAGGGACAGCAGTATGCATATTACAATAATAAATCCATCCTGTATGAACACAGATGTTATGCTGCCACATTGTGGAAGGCAGTAAGTTGTATAGTTGTATCTCCAGAACAGGGGTTGCAATATCCCACACCCCACAACAACACAACTTACTACCTCACCACAGCACAGCTACAGAAGTTTATCTCACACAAAATCAACAATGCAAAAAATGCAAACTGATCAGCTCTTTAACAGTCTGCAGTCTCTTTGAGGGGTGTATTCTTGTGTACCACACTGATTGCTAGATCGACGTAATGCAATAATGTGTAGCCAAGAGCACAGCAGTTATAAAATAACAGTATAAAAAAAAACAGAAAACAAATGCATTAAACAACTGACATTTTCAAGCAATGTTAGGTCATCCCTTGGCAGTTGAACACACAAGGATGACTGCCCAGTAGTCTTGGTTACACAGGTGATGGTCTGGTTGCCGTGAGAAAGACAGTAGGCTGTATAGTTATCTCCCAGATCTGGTGTGATCCTAAAACTATACAAACTACTACCTCACCCCACAGCCCCCTCCTCTGGTGTCCATGTCACGAATGAGACGATTAAAAAGAATGCACAATTGAACATCGACATTGTATAGCACTGTGGAACTCTAGTCTCCCTCATTGTTATCTAATGGGCTCTTGTAATACATATATTCCCCCATTTTCCTACTAACACTCTTTAGGCCCCAAACCAACCACCTACTAAGCCTAAGGGTATCCATGACTCCTTCAAGGTCTGTAGCCGAATGACTGCATGATGGAGATAAAAACACACTGGCAGGAAAATAAATGGTAAAGAGAATATTGAATGACAACGTGGAGCGACAGCTCCTAGAATTATGTTCCATCTTCTCGCGAAGGTGAATTTTGATGATTGATGAGTCTCTGCCAGCTGTAAACCTAAAAGAAAGGGGGGGAAACGTGAATGCAATGCATGTATATTCATACAATATGGCCGGGTAGGCGAGTTACACGACAGACATCAAAGTAACCAACCAAACATCAAATCATAGCTGCAGCAGGCTTGTAAAATCAAAGGATTCAAGCTACGGTATTGACACAGCCTTGCAAGTTAGCTAGCTGCATGCATAGATTTACTTGAAGGTTTTTTCTTCTTTTCTCACCACTAGCTCGAGCTGATCTTCTCCACTTCTAAGAATTACCAGCATCGGTGATTGTGTAGTCTAGTCTTATCAAATTATTTAGAGAAGCTAGCACTGCAGCACCTGGCTGGCTGTCTAGCCAGACAGTTAACTAGTCATCAGGCGAGCTAACGAGTTAGCAAGCCAGTGTTAGCTGACAGCTAGCTGGAATTGGCGGTTCTCGACCCCGCACTCCATAAACTAGTAACCACTACCCCGCTAGCAGACCTACTGTTCCACACATAGACCCGGGATTGATCAAAATCACCTGCTAGCTGAGGATGTTTCAAGTCTCCTTGGATGCAGAGGAAAGCAGCATGTTTCCCTGTAGCCTTCCACCACCCCAGGTGGCTCCCATATCAACCTCGCCATCTTTCCTGCTGGAGCGGGTGGTGGTGGGTGGCTGCTGCACAAAGTATCTCGAGATTAACGCATCCGTGAAGCGCGCTAGAACGAGACTTCACTTTCATCTGATTTCTGTGTAGCCCAAGCAGACAAATGTTATATTTAATTTGACTGCCATTAGCCCACAAACCGAAAACAGTTTTATAGTCATCAGCTCAGTTTAAATAAGTGCTCGTCATTATTTTAAATAAAGGATGTGTGTGTCATGTGTGTCCCATTGCAAAGAAATAGGGTGACCGAATTATGACTCAAACCCCCATAACGGCCTTGCCTTACATTTCACATTCAAAATTTGAAGAAAGACAACTTTTCATTATTTTTTTTTACTAAAAGAATAAATTTTATTTCAGCACTGTAAGTCATTTCCCAACCGGTACAAACATGACTGCCATCTTTGTCTCTTTCTGAGCCATTCCTCCCCTCCCTCTGTGAGATCAGACCACCAACAGCCAGACGAGTAAAAAAAAAAGCTTCCTTTTCTTGTCTTTCCACAAACAGTCTGGTGCTTCCATAATGCTAACAATGATGACAAATTATACCAACCATAATCATAACAGCAATAATGATGATGATAATAATAATTATATAATATGGATCTTTTTTATAACCCTTCACACTGCACAGGTAGTTTTGGGGGCCCTTGATATTGAAGTACATGCAGTACACCTGTTTGAAGGTTTGATGGACCAATATTATATTGAACAGCTCAACAATGATCAACTTTAGAGCCCTGTGGTGGGTACAGCCAGGCAGGGGGTGGGGTTGGGGTTTAGACTGTAACTTTTGGGGGCTGTTGAGAGGGGGGTGGCGTGGCAGTGTAGAGAGAGACAGACAGTATAAGGGAGCCCTGTTCAAAACGGGACACATCTTTTTAAGAACGTTGCAGATAGAGAACAGAACAGTTACAACACAGATCTGACAATTCCATTCCATAGTCTGTATGACAAACAATATCTTTTTTTCTCTTAAGTATACTTCTTAAGTACAACATAATACATTTCTATTCTGGAACATTTGGTTCTGTAACATCGTAGAGCTCTTCTGAAAACGCTCTTTTAGGCTGGACAGGGAGGCAGTGTGTTTTGAACCACTGGACACAACACTATACTTTCATCAGTATCATCAAAGTGTGAATTTGCCCCAAGACACTTCACTTAAGATCAGCTTTACCATCCACTCCGTTTAGACATACACTTAGCAGTAGAGGATAGATTCCTATGGGTGAGATGCAGCTCAAAACAAAAAGGGACTCGTGCAGTATAGCATTAGAATTGACTGGCAAAATCTCAGTGGTGAATCAGGTTCCTTGCCTCAGATGGCTTTCAGTACACTACTCATGGGCTCATAATTTCTTGCTTGGAGTGAACCTTAAAATGTAAGTACCGAAAGGAGGTAAACCAGACTCAAATCCGTCCATTGGGGAAAATTTTCAACTTCACCAGGCAATACTCCCACAAAGTGATAAGATGAACAGAACATTGCTGCACTGTCCATCTCAGAGTTAAAAGTAAATATGGGGGGAAAGGACAACAATCACACTTGTATTGGAATGCAAAACAAGGGACCAAAACATCCCATGATAGGAAGCATGTTTGTGAGTGTCATTCCTTCCTGTGTGTTCAAGTGCAGTGTTTCACACAACCTGAAAAATCATTCAAAGAGGATCTGTCAGGACAGCCTGAGCAATCGATAGGAAAGGTCGATCCACGACTAATCCCTCACTGACTTCCGACACCCAACCATGTGACCAGACCATTCGCTCGCTCACTCAGTCCACAAACACACTTCCTCCTCTTCCCTGTCTGTCTTCGTCTCTACGACCACCACAGTGTAAATATACATATACGGTAACCTCACATACTTGTCAGATATATCACACGTGCTGTAATGTCATAATATATATAATCATACTCATCAGAAAAACTTGTTACTTGGGGCAGACCATCAAGTGTTGGGAGGAGCAATAGAAGGGCATTATAGGGATATAAGGGATGCTATGTGTACTTTGGTTCTCAGGTGTTTCAGATGAGACGTTTAGCTGCTTTGTGCAAGGGCGCAGAGTTCAGCTTGCATCGCTAATGAATGGACCAAGTTATAAGGGATATATGAGAAATCGAAACGTAGTGCAGACGATTTTTTTTCTTTAAACGGGCAACACTTACTTGCGTACATAATGGTGAAAATGGTCTAAAGATGCCATATAAAATACAGGTAAGGAAAATCGCAATCATTACAGTTCAAATCTCTAGGTTGGCTAAGCGTATTTCAGTACTAACTGAAGCAATGGTAGAAGGATTAGATTAGAAGATGTAATAACATTTAAAAATAGTAAGAAAACACATTTGCACAATTGAATAAAACAGTTTTGATTTTTTTTTCAATTTTTTCTCCAGACTCTGGCTAGATACATACAGAAACTGATTATCAACGTTAATATAACCTTTACTGTTAGTTGGGTTGATTAAGGGGCGGGGCAGCCCAAAGACAGAGAAAAACGGCCGATAGAAATGGTCTTAGGGCTAAAGGACAGGCAAAGAGGATGACGAGAATGAAACTGAAACTTGAAAGACAGGCGGTATCAAGGGGAGGGTTTATCTTTGTGTATATCAGAGTATTTAAGTGCAATAGCCTTTTAATGTGCAAACTGATTCTGTGATCATGGACTAGACTGTCCAGTCTATGTGTGTTCAAATTTGTGTGTTTCTCTGTGTCCTCATGTATTCTATAAGGGACAGGGAGTAATGAATAAAGGAAGGCAGAGAGAAAGCCGAAGGAACAGTGGGGTAGTAAAGATGGAAGGTGAGCGGGAAGAAAAAGAGTGTCATAGAGCAGGAAGTTAGGATAACAAGCATAAAAATCACTGATCAAATATCTAAAATAACTAAAACAGACGAGGACAAAATAGGGTCACTACATCATGTATTGTGTTGACTTCTTTTCCGTGCTATCTAGTGAGTAACTCAGGGTATAACATCTATGTATTGGGGTGGGGGTGTGTGTGTGTGTGTGTGTGTGTGTGTGTGTGTGTGTGTGTGTGTGTGTGTGTGTGTGTGTGTGTGTGTGTGTGTGTGTGTGTGTGTGTGTGTGTGTGTGCGCGCGCGCGCGCGCACACACACATATATGTTATTTATTTGTGTGTGATGTCCATGCAATCATTAAATGTGGGTCAGTAGAATGTGTTACCATATGATCTCTGATGAACTGACAACCACTCCACTGGGAACTGAAACTGCACAAATCACTTCAGCACAAAAGCAGAGAATGCTGCTGGTAACAAATGCAACTGAATACATGTCTGACTATCTGTAGTTTGTGTACATGTCACATGTAGGTGCGAGTGGATGTGTGCATTGTGTATGCATGTTTTTATAATTCTGTTATCTGGCGAGCGAATCAAAAGAGGGCATCGTAAACCAGACTGCACTCTGGCTCGCCGCAGAAAAGCCATTTTTTCTAACAATGTACTGTTGCGATATACTAATGTCAAAGTTGAAAGCAGTTAAGTATATGACTCCTAGTAAAATCTAGACTTAGCGTTTTCGGCCAGTGGTTACTATATTCTCTAGCCTAGTCTTGGTGTTCGCATGTTACGGTCCTGTGTAGAATATGACGCCATTACCTACTCTTACCCTAAAAACACCTACGGCGCTCTGCATCTTATGATTAACTCCTACCAATAACGGCTAAAAAATTCTGAACCTTTCGATTCCATTTGGTGTTGGTATAAGAGACAGTGGCGAGGCTCCCGGTCCCGATGAGGCGCGGGAGCCCTAAGTTTTTGCCGGTCAACTGGCGGCGTTTCACTCTGTAAACGGTTGATTTCGTTAAACGGAGGGGATGTCTGACACGACTACATTAACACTTATATATAGTCAGGGTTTTGTGTGTTTTTTCCTTTCCTTCAAAAACATCATTTTATAAGAGCTTTTTTCCATGTTGATTTTGTGGCACGATATAGAGTATATGTCATCAACATAGTTAAGAAAATAAGGTGCTTCTTGTTGACTTGCCTTTTTTATGAGTTCATTTCGACCTCTCTCTGATAATAAAAGTTTCTAGAAAAAGAGAATGTATATGGCCAGCAGCTCTCAGGCAGTATCTGGTCATCTACCGCTTTGAAATTTATAATTGTGCTACAAACAATTGATAATAAGCAATTATCTTTACTTTTCTTTAGCCAGATGAAACCTAAATCTTATTTTTTTTGGGGGGGGCACATCTCATTGACAACAAAATAAGCGATCTAAACAAAATAATCTTATAAAGTCTCAGAATTGAGAGCAGAACACTTGAGGCCACTGCATGGCCTCTCTCTTCCCCATCATGTGACCCGTGTTCCAGCTCACAAACCTCAACCTATGGCTGAGGGGGTGTGAGGGCAGGAGAAGTGCTTCCTGTTGGTCTAAAGTGACACACCAGAGCTCTCATGGGCAGAAGCTCCTAGGTGCTGGGCTACAACCGTGACAACGGTCAGTCGATCACCACCAAAGGTGGGAACAGGGGGTTCTTGAAGGTATCGACCTACCAAGCCCCTTTCTTATCATTGGCCAGCTCACAGGGCTGACCTGATTAAAATATGCTTTGGGAATTAACTTGATCGAAACCTCAAATGATTCCCAACAATCCTTTACACAGAATAGGGAGTCATTTAAAAATCTATTGCAAAGTGTTAGTAGATTCTTGTTTGATTTCATGAGGCCAATCTTAGGGGAAAAGCTGCATACTAGCAGTTACCCATACCATTCATTTCCATCTTTTGAGTGGGCAGAATGATTTTCTTTTTGGCCTCAATTTCAGAAGGTGCAACTCAAGCATCTTTTTTCTTTTACCTGGTAGAGAACTGTCCAGTGTGGTTTTATGCTTTTAAAACAAAGTGCTTCTTCATCTGAAACCACTCTGTTCACATTCTGACGTCTCTCAAATACATATTCTCTACCATAAAATGTAGTTCTATAAGTCATAATGATTTACTCAGGCGCAGGGGACACCCCCTCACAGACTGTCAATATGTCTGCATTAGGGGTTTGTTCAAATCCATTACATAATAATAAAATACAACAATAAGTGCTCTTTGTTGGGATACAATCAAAGCTTTTGGAAATAGGGGCAAGGGAGTGGGAAGATAATAGTAATGCACTTTCTTTTAGGGGTGGGGGGCAAGACCTTGCATACTTTAGGGCTTAAGGTGCATAAATCCATGGGGGTCTCTTTAGTACAGCTAAGCACTAGGCTATGCTACGTAGGTCAAGGTAAATTAGCACGCTAAAACCATGGTGGTGCAGAAGTGCTCCAGTGACAGATAGCCAATCAATAGGGCAAGGGGTTGTTGCTGCTAGGGGGCATGCTAGCACTTTAGTGGTGTTGCAAACACTTGTGGGGAAAACTGCAGATTATTCTATTTTTCTATTTTTTTTTGTGTGTGTGTGTGGGGTGGGGGGGGGGGATAGGACGCTGCACAGGTAAATTACAAAAAGAACAAAACAAAAACAGCACAAGTAGTTTGTTCCTTTGAAAACAGGCTTTTCCCAATGTCCAAATCTTCCTTTGCCACACCTCCAGAGTCAAACTCTGATCCATCTGAAGTCATGTATAAGACACATGACTTACATGAGATGGAAATGGCAACAAACTACAATAGCACCTAGCAACCAATCCATGGCGACTGAGCCTAGATGCTCCAACCATGGAAACCACATCCAATCTGTCACCGTAACCGCAAGCTTAGAACGTCTGTGCGAGCAGAGATTCAAACTGTGGGGATACTAACAAAGAAACAAAGAAAATAGAAAACTCAAACCGTGCGGACCTCTGCTGAGGGGGGAAGTTGAAGACTATTGTGGGGGCAGGGGGGGCTTTAAGTTACTCTGAGTGAGGGAGGCAATTGTGATTTTGAGAGGGGGCGGAGCTTAGACTCATGGAGAAAACTTCTCTTCAATAAAAGAATGTAAAACCACATGAGAAACTAAAAAGGGAGTAACGGCTAACTGCACTGGCCTATCACACCAAAGAAGAGGAGATGGGGAGGGCCTTTTAAGCAAATCCCTCCCCTCTTCACTTCCTGGTCGGTTTGATGGGCGGGCAGATAATGGGCAATAGAGCTACAAAACAGGGAAAGGCAGTCGAACACAGATCACTCTCAGAGCAGTGCATCACTCCTCCTTCTGTAGGGCTCCGTCTGACGGGCAGTCGTCAAGGCAACAGGGGGCCTCCACTTCCACCCCCTCTGATTGGTTGTCTCTGCTGGCTAAGGCACACGGGATTGGCTGGGCCAGGGGGGCCAGTTCCAGAGGCTGGCCGATGGCGGAGGCTGCTGAGCTGCCGTTCAGCTGTTGAGTTGCAACCTCTGTGGTAGAGGTCACCTCCTCTGAGGGCTTTGGGGGACTGCTGGATGGGGGGGATGACGATGACTGGAGGTAACAGGGGAGGTGATGAAATGGATCAAGGAAGTGAAGGGAAGAGAAGACAATGAGGCAAAATAATCCACGTTTAAAAGATAGCTATGAGGCATTGCTCAGTGGCATACCTGTGTTCGGTTGACGGTAGGCTTCTTCACTCCCCTCATTTTTGCTGGAATCTCCTTACCCCTCCTGTATGGCAATGAAGACAGAAGCAAATGATGACTTGCTCGTGGTTTGATACAATATTAGAATAACTTACTACAAAACACTGAGAACACCACACATCATAGAACAGTGAGTGTGTTAATGTAGAAATAATCTGTCATATGAATTTCACTGACTAGAGAGATGTTTTAGGGTTTCCCAAACCCATACTCAATATGTTAATACAGTACATGCAACTGTTTGATCTAACAACTGCGGTGGTTGGAGGTCTTCTATTGAGAAATGTTGATCCTGTTGTCGGGTAGGACCACTACTGATGGCCTGTTGTCGGGTAGGACCACTACTGATGGCCTGTTGTCGGGTAGGACCACTACTGATGGCCTGTTGTCGGGTAGGACCACTACTGATGGCCTGTTGTCGGGTAGGACCACTACTGATGGCCTGTTGTCGGGTAGGACCACTACTGATGGCCTGTTGTCGGGTAGGACCACTACTGATGGCCAAGAGGTATTGCATGAAACTCAAATGAAAATAACTCGCCTTCCCAAACGTAAGCTCTGTTATTCTACCTTTAATCATCCGATTGTGTTTAGAGGAAGAAGAAACTTCCTCTTAAAACATAATCGATAATAGTCAAACATCATCCTTATTTACCCTTTCCCTGCTCCCACTGAGACCACCTGCATGTTGAAACCCCCTCGTCCACGGATTGGTTTGTTCCCAGCCCACTGGCCCACAACCATGCCGGCTATCTCCAGCTTCCCTCCCTGGGGGGGGATGGACTGAATGCCTTAAAAGGAGACAAATAAAAAAGTTGGAATCAATGATGATGAAAGACTAAACGTTATGCTTCATTTTTACTTGGTTGGGTACGGGTGTCCTGCACCAAAAATAGCAACCTCACACCATGTCGCGCAGTTGTAGATCGGCTATTTCTGGTAAACAACACACAACGTGCAAAGTATAACTCAGTGTTCAGATCTGAGTGTCAGAGCAGAAATAGGGAACAATGAAATGATGCTAGTGTGTTTACCTGGGAAGGCTCTGGGCCTGTGTTGGGCAGGATGATGAGGATGGTGATGGTGAGGGGGCATGTTGCCCATGGGGCGGGGTGGGTAGAGGTGATGCATGGGGTAGAATGGGGACACCATGGTGGGGGGCAGGAAGGCAGGAGGAGGGAGAGGAGGAGGTGGAGGAGGAGGGCGGGACAGGTTGATGCCTTCGAGGATTGCCTGCCGCATCTTTTCCACCCTGGACACCAACTCCTCCTGCAGCAGAGAGAGAGAGAGAGAGACACATTGGTCACCCCTGTACACACACTGTATTTTGCTTGTCTTTGGTTGTATTCTCTGCATGAGTTTTCTCTGTGAGAAGTGCTATATAAATAAAAAATACTATATCATGAGTAGACTAGGATTTGTATATAAGCACTCAATGCATGTCTATACATTTCTTACATATGCCACTATGTTCATGATGTCATGAAACCACCTCTGGCCAAGAAAGCCTGAAAAAGTCATGAAAAGTCATGATTCAAAAGACATTTGAATCATAGCTGAAAATGGTCTATACCACTGTCTTAGTTAGATCTCCATTTGACAAAATGGGGCTTAGACGGTCACCACATTAGCAGCCAGCCTGTATAGTGCAATTTTGCTACACTGGACAGGGAAGCCACAAATATATACTGTCCCTCACACATTTCCAACAGGGAGGACCTGCTGTGTGGTTACAGAATTACAAGTGCATGCACCACACCCAAACACAGAAAACACTCCCTGGTTCATACCTGCCCCTCACACATGTCCAACAGGGCAGCCCTGTCACGTGCAGCCCGAGCCAGTTTGCTCTGGAACAGTTTGCCATCAAAGAAGCCCCAGGGGCAGCAGTGTTCCCAAGGCAACGGCTGGCCACACACGTCGTTGACAAACAGCGCAGTGTCGACACCAGCCATGAACAGAGAAGCCAACTGTACCCCGCGGGCATCCACCTTTTCCACCTGGACACACATACACACTTTGTTATACAGCAATGAGTTGCAGTAACTCACACATTAAATGGTTATATCTATATTACAGTCATTATACAACACGCAGTTGGAAGAGGGTATTCCTGTATTATAGACAGCATGTGGTGCATAGTTACAGTAGTACTGTTTGGCACAGGGTCCATTTGGTTCTATTCGTACACTTTACTGGGTAAAGGGGTCTGGTTCTTCTGTGTCTTTAATACCTTGAGTTCCTGCAATTGGTCGGGTTCATACAGCTGGTTGGAAACGGCCTGGGCCAGGAAGGCATCCAGTTCATGTCTCTGGAGGATCCTACCACCAGGCCACTGCATCATATACCTGGTAGGGAACATGTCATGTGACACCACAGCATCATATACCTGGTAGGGAACATGTCATGTGACACCACAGCATCATATACCTGGTAGGGAACATGTCAGGTGACACCACAGCATCATATACCTGGTAGGGAACATGTCATGTGACACCACAGCATCATATACCTGGTAGGGAACATGTCATGTGACACCACAGCATCATATACCTGGTAGGGAACATGTCATGTGACACCACAGCATCATATACCTGGTAGGGAACATGTCATGTGACACCACAGCAAAAAATGAACATGCTTACTATAGACCAATTATTTGTTTACAAACATTGGGACTGGGGCAGGGGTGACTGTTTCATGTAATCAATTCCAGATCTCTAAAGCTGTTGTTTTGGGGAGCGCTGGTTTCAGTTCACAGCTGATATACAAGGAAAGCTCACATCGCATCGCGGATGCGACTGTTGTGAGCATAGAGGTCTGCGTGCACGACACCATCGCGGGACGAAGCATAAGTTATACTTGATGGGCTGCAGCTGCGCGTGCAGCCATGGACAAACAGGCTCTGCTGCCGTGATCATGAGCGCACCTCCCGTTCTTATGACAGTGACTGGAGGTGTGGTTTTGAGGACAACTGATTTGAATTGCTATTATTGTTCAAACGCAACAGCAACCAAGGATTATATATTTCGGGTACAGGCTTTAGTTCAGACATACTATTGATCCGAAACCTCAATCCCTAACCTAACCATAACCGCAAGCACGGGAGCAGCGCATGTCGGACCATCGCATTTTCGCATCGCATGTCCCCACGCTTCGGACCTTTGGTGTGTCGGATCTGCGCGTGCACCGGGCACCCCTATATTTCAAGGGCGAGAGATCACAATAAAAATCCTAATCATTCTTCCTCCACACTGGGAGAAAAAAAGCATCTGAAAGTTTGATGGTGCATTTTTTTACATGAGTGCATTTAGAACTTTTCCATTGCATCTTATGAGAGGCAGGGTTCTTGTGTTGCCGTTATGAGTGTGCATGCTGTTGCTTATCAGTGTGACGTCGTCTGTTAAGGCGTCTATTACAATCATAATGCCAAAATATCGGGAAAGTTATTTTACACTTGTGGGTGAGAGCCATCAACATTGATTGAAGTGATTTTATTTCCCATTAGTTTTACAAACATGGGGAAATTATTTTAGGTTCAGGGCAGCAAATCATTGGAATGTTGACCACACACTTGAAAAGTATTTTTTAAAGGGGCTCTTAAAAAAAAGACAATTCAGGTTCTATTTTTATAAATGATAATCTATTTGGTGAAAAACAATACATAAAAGTACGTAGGCTGTTTGTCAGTAAACTGTAGTGCTGTTGCTACTAATTTGTACTGCTAATTGTAATCGTTTAGTATGTTGTTTACTGTATGTTTTTCTGGGTTTCATTTTTTTGGGGGGGGTTTTATTTGTTACATCTTGGCCCTTTAGTGTTTTAAAAAGGACCACAGTGGAAATAAGCCTTAGGGCCTTCTTGAGAATTTATCCTCGGTGATATGATGTGCTGGAAATGCTAAGATTGTGCTCTCTCTTTTTTCTTATCACCAAATAAAGTCAATCAACTGGAAAACAAAAAAGCAAGAATCAGCAGAGGGTGAAATGAGTACCTACCTGAGCACACAGCACATGAGCAGCAGGTGTTGAGGCACCTGTGCTGGGTTGAGCAGGGCAGGGCAGTCTGAGCGCAGGCAAGCCAGGAAGGCCCTGGTCCTCCTGGAACGGTCCTCGCTGGCACGTCCCAACCATAGGCGCCGCAGGTTGGGGCAGGTCCACTCCCGGAAGCACAGGGCCGGAACCAGCTCTGGCGTCAGTGCTGACTTAGCTTTGCCACTGCTCCACTCTTTGACAATCACTGGAGGTACTGTGATGTAGAGGAGTTGAGAAAAGAGGGTTGTTATCAAGGGACAAGGGGAGCAACAATACCATTTGCACATATTGAACTGTATGGCACAACGTTCACAGCTCAGAGCCAATGAGTCTTTCTACCATATATGTGATGTATTCCCATGCTTTTGTTCTTGCTAAATGTAAATCGCTCTGGATTAAGAGCGTCTGCTAAATGCCTAAATTGTAAATTGTACCAAGTAAATGTATGTAGAACTGACTGACAGCAATAAGCGTTTTGAATGTTGCAATCACGTATGGGGCTGCATTGTGTCCTTATGTTGCCCTGTTTATGTATTATTGTTTTTGTTGTTTTTCTTTGATATTTTAGTATTTCTTTGTGTACAGCACTTTGTTTCAACCTTGTTGTATAAAAATGTGCTTTATAAATAAAGTGGATTGGTTTGAGGCAGAGGTGAGAGAACACTCAGGGCAGTACCTCCCTTGTCTGATGAAAAGAAAGCTAATTCAGCTCCAGTGCAAGAGGCATAAAGTAGCAATGTAGGCTGTAGCTACTGTATATAGTACAGTAACTGGAGCTGGTTTACTCCTTGGATAGTAGGCAAACTAGGTAGGCAAACTAGGCAAAAGCATCTAGCCATGGATATGAAACAACATCTCATGCAGCTGATTTAGGCATAATCAAGCAGATATCTTAATTTGGATTTGGTCACAATTTCCAGTAGGAAAACCCTGAAAATTATTGTGTTTGATATTGTGTTTGCCCTCCTTGCTCCCAACTAGTGATGTCTGTAACGGTTCATTTCCCAGCCGGGTAGCCGATGGCATTATCCGATTAATTAACGGTTGTTGATGTGTATATATTTATATATATATATATATATATATATATATATATATATATATATATTTTTTTTTTTAGGCTACCCCAAATGCAATATGCATGTATAGGCTACATAAATAACATTGGTAGATGACTGGTATACATTTATGTATGCTCCTTTTAAAAGACAAACAAAAAAGCAACATTTAACAATATAAATAAATTGTTGTAGGCTATCATCAATAAACAACGCATCGCATCTGCACGCATGCAGATGTCTACAGTCTACAGTCTGCCTGGACCTAGTCCAAAACATAAATAAGTCCAGTCCAGATCTGAGCAACCTATACCTATAAAGCCACTGGCCGCTTGGGCTAAGCCTTTTTTTATTATTAAGGAAGATCAGCATGCATGTCAACGTGTTCAGTTTGTTGACTTTTCGCTGACGAGAAAACCCTCAAACATCGATAGCACATGGCTAACCTTTTTTTGTGACCAACTTTCCTTTTTCTTTTTTTCTTTTTTTTTAAGAACCCCGGGTTAGCACAGACATTACAGGAGAGGGAACCAACAATGATGTATACGTATAACATAATACATGTTTCTTTTTCTAGCAAAACAAATAATGTTGCACATGGCTAACTTGATAGCCGTAAGCCGTGTCAGTGTGCGGGGACGGATTGGAAGAGGAGGCGGAAGCAGCGGCGACTGTAAACGTTCTCCCTCCAGGCCAATAATGGATTTAATAATGCCAAGTAGGTCTCTGCATTGATACGGTTGACATTTGTTAATCTCGTCTCGCTGTCACTCACTTTTAGTTTTGACTACCGCAAAGCTACCCCTCACTCGGGTGACCCAGCCGGGGTGATCAAGTCCCGACTTACGTCCCAGTAGCTACCCTCGATCAGACCCACTAGGGAAAGACCAGGGCCACACAATCCGTTGGAACCACTCCGGAACTACTATGCCGGGACTGAGAGGTACAATTCTGGCATGTGGAGGGACTAGGCTCTGTGGGTTGACTCCTGTCCGGGCCCCTCCTACATCTCACCAGTTCCACTCCTGCTCTCACCAGGAGTACAGCTAGGACCTGTGCATTGCACCAGACTCCTAGCCTGGTATCCAGCCTGCTTCGCTACGTTCGGCGGATTTTTTTTTCTCTCTTCGCTTATCAGTCTGGAAAGCCTCCCATTGGGAGGTTTTGCAGAACTACACTAGAACTACATATGTTACGTAGTCAACGTCGTTGCTGATTGGATGTTGTTCCAACGAATGAGAGTAGCGTTAGGCAACCTACGTCATCAGCCAGCGCCACCCTCCATTCGCTCTGTCTGCAGTAGCTGCGCTTTGCTATGACGTCTCACTGGTGCTTTGTCCCGCCCCGCACCACAGACCAATCAGAAGCCACGTTAGGTTTCGAAGCTTTTGGCATGTCCCGCCTCCCTTGGAGATAGGAGGCTTTCCAGACTGATAAGCGAAGAGAGAAAAAAAAATCCGCCGAACGTAGCGAAGCAGGCTGGATACCAGGCTACCAGACTCCCAGCACCAGACACTTCTGAGTGCCTGAGTGGTGGATTTTTGAGCCGCAATGGTTCTGCAGGCTCCACTTGCGGCTCGAATGGCCCTCCTAAAGGCCTCATTTTTTTGGGCTTCCTCCTCACGGAGGATGCTGGCTGGGGCGCTAACCCATAATGCTCCCAGGGTGCCGTCTACATTCCGGCTGTCACCCGTCTCTCTGGTGGTCACCAGACTATACCTGGTTGTCACATAGTCTATTCCTATGAGTCACTATAAATAGAATACCTCAGAACGAAAATACATCGCATGGATGCAACTGGGACGTATCCTCAGTGATGTATCCCAAGGTCATCGGGGTTTCGGGTATCGCGAAATTGCAAATTAACCGTAAAGCTGATAAGCATACTCAGATATTTCTTAACGGTCAGGTAACCGGATAGGTTGACATCCCTACTCCCAACCCAAAACGCCTTACCTTCCAGGGGTCCCCTCTTACGCAGGGCGAGTCTCTCCATACGGCGGTGTGTCTCTGCCAGGCTGAAGAGTACACCATAGGCATACTGTCTGGCAGCTCGGAACAGCAGGGAGGCAGGGGGCAGCTCAGAGTTACACTCATCCTCTATACACACTGGCATCTTCATCTCCCCCTGGTAGGAGCGAAGAGGAGAGAGGAGGGGGACAGGGGAGAGAGAGCGGAGTGACAGATGGTAAAAGATGAACAGGAGGCAACACTGAACCAAGCTGAAGAGCAATGGAGTAGCCAAGATATAATTTCTCTCTCCCTGCTTCTAGAAAATCTGGGAGTGGATTCTGAAGCTTGACGGGAGGATCATGGATGAAGTAGGACTTGGTGTAAGACTGTTGTCACAGTCATGTGTCAAAGACCCCCAAAAAAGGGAAACGAAGCTTGGCATTTCCGACTTTTATGGATATATACAATCACTACGTAATGTCGGTGAACAACAGTGGTGAGTGACATTGTATGTACAAGTACATACTGTATACAGTATAGAATACCATGTGCTTTCCTGGGTTGGCAGTTAATATAAATAGGATGATATAATGAATGCTGTTGTGGGCGGATAATGAATGCGTTTACACGGTTTCGGGTGACAAAAAACTTGGAGGACTGACCGGAAGCTGAGAAAAAGGCATTTCTAAAAATGTGTTTTCTGTGTTTCTTTGCGATCATGTGATTTCCTGCTAGACTGTTTCACTGAGAGTGAAATGGTGACTCATAGGTTAGCGAACAGCACCATAGCGTAAAAACTAAAAACACCTGATTGGCAGTGGGGGCTTTGGAAAAAAACACGTCAAAACACGCGATTGGCAGTGAATTAACATGAGTTTCCATGAATGTAAAATACTGCCTGGCTGTGTACCTTGGTCAGTATGTGGTAAATCTGGGGATACATCAGTCCTCTTCTGTGTCTGTGTTCAGCCACACGAAGCACCTCAGCGCTCACCTGGGGAAAAAAAGTCAAGGCTTGCGTTACAAAACAGGACAATGTTGCTGCCACAAAAGGCGCTAATTTTTCTCTCAGCTTCATATACACACGCACACAAAACCATTCTCTCTTTCTCACACAGACCTGAGGCAGAGGGGGTGTGGTTATGTCCATGTGACTCCGTGTCGCCATAGACAGCAGCGACGGAATGTTTGACACGCTCCCGTTGCCGTGGGAACCGGCTCCAGAGGCCGAGCCCCCCCTACCAGTGGGATCCTCCCACCTGGAGGATTTGTCCGTCAAATGACTGAGGACAAGAGAGAGAGTGCTTTGAACGACATCATTTCCTAAATAAAACGAGTGGTAGGTCTAAACTTTAGACCATTATTTTATTTATTTATAGTTACGATATGTGATGCACATTTCGACTGCATATTAGCAGGCACACCGGGTGTTCTATTATCTGTGAGGATCTTTATCAAGATTCTAGAGAAACAGACACCAGTCACACCACCCTCATCATCTCAAGAGGCTGGCGCTTGAATTAAAGTCTAAGGATAATTGTTGTATTTGTCTTTTTATCATGTGTGAATGTGTATATTTGTCCACTTTCAATTGTACTGTAATTTTTTATTGTACTGTACCCAGGAAGAACAATTATTGCCGAGGCAGTGACTAATGGGAATAAACAAATGTCAGAATCACTATTCCTAAATTACAGGAGGTTTCAACTGGCAGTCTGTGAAAGTATTGTTTGTGGTCCCTGACCATGCATTCATTAATGCAATGTAAAGTACTCCTACTACATTGCCTCTGATTGTCCTACCTAACATCCCTTTCTGTGACACACACGGAAGCTAGGCAATCTTCTGCGTGCGTCACAGAAGCTTCCCTTCCCTCTACAGAGAGTTTAGAGACGTCCCAGAGCCAAAGGAAGAGTCTACCTTTCTATGTCTATGCATATCTTATCCCCACCTGACCTGACAGGACAGTGGTCCCTGGTTCACAATCGGTCAAAACCCCTGCTATATTCTGTATTAAAATACGTCCTTCCCATCACAGTGCTTTTACATCATTTGACTCTTAGCATGTTCCTTCAAATTTGAAAAAATATAATTGCTGCTTTTAATGTGGGGGCACGGGCAGCTGGACTATAAAATGTCCCTACTTCTGCAATACTACAGGAGCACGACAGGTCTCGCTACACAAGACAGTGACACTATCATAAATACAATTTTAAACCCTGCAATTAATTCCCACACTTCTGCAATGCTAGCAAGACAGGTTTTGCTACACAAGACACATAGATAAAAAACAATTTAAACCCTGAAAAACCCCACATCAAAGAAGAAACACAAATGGTGGAACTGAAAAAGATCCTTTCGCATAAACACCACATTTTAAACCCTGCAAACACCTCTATCAATGAAGAATCGCAAATGGTGGAACCTATCATCATGATTCAATCATGACCCTACAAAAGTAGTTCACAAACCTTTTTTGGATCAGGGCCTACTTGAAAATCTTGCAAGTGTTTTCAGTCCACCCAACTGCATTTTCAGAGCACATTTATTTAAATGATCAATCAACAGAGTTCCTGATTGGATCAATGGAACTGACACAGAAAACTAAGTTTGAATTTGAACATTGAAAAGTTGAAAACACTTTAAAGAAAAAATACCATGTATTTTTTTTATTAACGCTATATTCCCATTAAATTCTTAAATGGTCCAGTGCATTCACACAAGTGAACGAAATCAAGATTCATTTATATTCATATTTCGTTCACAGAAAGTAATTAAAATTGGCCTTTTATGGACTCGATATAAAAATACACAATGTATTTTTTTTAAATAATCTGTTATAGCTAGGCCGATCACGTCATTTCACTGGACCACAGCTAGTCTGGCCGATCACGTCATTTCACTGGACCACAGCAGTGGATATGCTCTAAAAGTGTGAAAACCGTATATTTAATTTCACAAGACCTTTAAGTGTTGTGCCAATTATTTGGGGGCCCACTTGCAACACCCTTGCGGCCTACAGATTGAGAAAGTGTGTTATAACCACATCTTCCTGATGCGTTTCCTTACTTTGCGTTGCTGTCATTCTGTTCATCACCGTCGGAGGATGAGGAGGAAGGGGATGGACCGGACTGAGCACTGGCGTGGTGATTTGGTAATCTATTTCCCCCCTGTGAGGAATCATATGGAGCCGACCAGTCAGCAAAGCCCATTTTCCCCGTCAGCGAATCGTTGCAGTCCTGCATGGGTGGCGGCGGGTTCTGGAACAGAGGGTTGGAGCCAGGTCCGTACGGAGTATTTTGATAAGGTGGCTTTAACCCTGGAACCTGGGGAGGCGGAAACTAAACAGACAGGAGAGGCAAAGGATGTAGGGGGAAGAAGAGTGGGAAAGGAAGGAAGGAAGAAGACAAAAACAGATGGCAGAGGTAAGTTAAGAAAAGGAGAAGAGGATGTGGGTGGGAGAAAAAAGTGTGAAAGGGTTAAAAGATGTCTCAGGGATAAGAACTAAAGCCTGAGAGTTATATTTGAATGCATGCCGTGTTGCACATCGAAAATAGCATATCTACAAGCTCAAAATTTGTCACAGCACGCAACTAAGTATAAATCACCCTTAAGGGTGACCCATTTTTATACCAGATCTTTTGAAATAGCACCAGTCTAGTCAAGGTAGGTAGGAGGATTTAGGTGGGAAATTAGTTACTAAGCCGTTTCCCCCCTAAATAAACAAGCCCCAGAAGGATTTTCAGAGGGAGATCACAAACACAGGGAGATCCCATCCTGTACATGTACTCATGACCGCACTAATCATGAGAGAGAGTAATAAAAAAACAAAAACACACAGGTGGGTTGGGATTAATAGCATGGTGGCGGAAAGGCCAAGGAATCTACCTGATTCTTTCCAGGCTGCATCGGTCCCATGTGACCAGGTGGTCCCCCGAATGGATTCAGTCCAAACCCAGGTACTGAAAGACAAGGCAATGTAAAGTAGGTTATTCAGAACTGTCTTACTAGAAATCAACTGATTTGGTTCCTCCCAAACAAAGTGAGTGTTTGTATTTACCAGTGTTGGAACTAAGGTGTTACTTATTTACAACTACTTTTAAAAAAAATATCAGAGTAGCCAAATATATTTACACCATTTTTCTCATCAAGTTTGTCGTTATTCCAATTAATTCCTCCACACACATATTTCTGTGTTGTCACTGCTGTTGTGTTCTACCGACTCAACTGCTATTGAGGAGCCACCATCGGGAGGACCTGCCCAACACTCCCTTCTGACATGCAATGACCAATATCATCCTACACGCCCAGCGAACGCGAGCTAATTTTGTTCGCATAGACGCCCGACAAAGCCGGATGCACCATGGTGGATGGGTGCACATAAGTTACTTTTTTGAAAGTAACTTGCCCAACACTGGTATTTACATGATTAAAGTGCCAGTTTCCAGTTTTAATGGTTGCAATGTTTCCAAAACATTTTGCTGGTTGTATCTAGTAAACATTGCAATCTCCGGTCTTCAACCGATGGATATACTAAGCTCTTCATTTCTGACTTCAACATGCCTCTCGTTCAAAATATGAACGCGAGGGATTATTAATCTTTGATATGGTTTTTAAAAACTACTTTGCTTTGAAAACAAGAGGAAAACACAGCATGCACAAAATACTGTTTTTCCTTTTTTCTTGTTTAGACCGTTTAGTCAGGCTGCTGGCTTATGGTCCGGATTGCCATAAGATTTGTTGTGTACTGTACCTTCATGCTCCCCAGGGAATGGTCCCTAGTACCGACTGACCCCATGGTCTTTCCTCGAATGCCCATATTAGGCTGAAGATTCCAATTCTTCACATTTTACACCTATAAACGTGGATTGGTCTGTCATTAAACTTTATAAGCTAATTCCTGCTCACCAGAATAAGAAAGAACCCTACTGCTACATACACACCTTCCTAATTCTGGCAATAATGATAATCCTTTCCCGTTTCTCTCTAGTTAAGTGAGAATGCGGGTTGGAAGGATATTGTCAGTTAATACCACTTTGGTCAGGCAGAGTGAAGCCATCATGGCTTTTAGGACTGTTTTCTACTGTACAGACGTTTCGGCCAATGAGCTTGAAGCCTCTTGTAAGACATGCTACTACCTTCTGCTTGAGAATTGGATGGTTCCCAGATTTATATATATATATATATATATAAAATAGGCGTCGATTCCTTACAAGCGGACGCTACAGTAAAAAGGTTTTTGCTACTCACAAATGAAGGAGGGGCCCATGCTGAGTGGGCGTGGTTTGGAGGCAGCTGAGAAATATTCCACAGCTTTCTTAAAACGCTCCACTTTGTCCTCCATGCGAGACTGCAATGGGAACACAGCAACGTGCCAACAAATGTAATGCTGTTGCGTTTAGGTGTGATATACATGTTTGGTTTTGAATGTATGGGTAATTTCCATGTGATTAACAATAATAATCTTATAGCTACTTCTTCATAACATAACTACAACATAAACAGCTAAATAAATAAAACCAGGGAGAGCGAGTAATACATTAGCGGGCACACGTCTACCTGTGACTGTTTGAACACATCTCTGGCAATGGCATCAAGGTTTCCCAGATCTTTGATGGAGGAGACGTATTCTGACACTGCCTTGATTACCACCTCGCAGGGTGGGAGCACCAGCTGGTGGGCACGCACCTGGAACATGGGAGATACAGAGGGTCTGACATTGGTGCCTCATACTGTACATAAATGTCCTATTTTTGTCCTACATTGGAGCACAGGTTCCATTCCATTTCCTGAAAAATAATGGTCAGGTTTCCACCTGTGATCAACAATATTAAGCTGAACAAGTAAGTAATAAAATACACACAAACTGAACATTTAACCACTACCTATGGCGGCTTGTAGTTCCATTTGTGGAAACGTTTCAGCATAATGACTTTTTGCAATTACACACACACACACACACACACACACACACACACACACACACACACACACACACACACACACACACACACACACACACACACACACACACACACACACACACACACACACACACACACACACACACACACACACACACACACACACACACACACACACACACACACACACACACACACACACACACACACACACACACACACACACACACACACACGGAGCCCCCACTGGGAGGACATAGAAACTTCGTCCTACTCCTCCCACCCAACACACCCTGCACTGCTGACCAAGCCCAAAGTACGTGCAGTGATGATCATCACCTTCCCTGACAGACTTCCCTAACCCGAACACAGGCCTATTGTGTTTGTGTACAGTGGATTCGAAGTTCAAACCCACCACATCCGCGGTAGTGGGCAGGCACTTTACCGTTGCACCCGCCACCTGAGCGCTGATAATTGAGATATCTTATGTTGTCAAAAAAGTCAAATAAAACAATGTTCCTAGTCATGTCTGTTCAGAGTTAGTTGTGCATGTGTTACTGAAACGTCAGCCGAATGGACAGCACAGCTCACTTTACTAGTGACGTGAAATCCCACATCCTCCACGTCTACATTGTGAGCTATTCCTAGCGTGCAATGATAAAGTATACAGTATATGTCTCGCTGGGGACAGTATATGTATATGTCTCTCCCTATAGACATGAGATATACAAACAGGAAAAGGAAAAACATATTTGGAAACATTTTTCAATAGTGTCAATATAATATTTAATATGTTCAGCTATAATTTTTTTACATTATTTCCCTCAAGTCTGTAAACATTAAACACCCCCATGTTCTAGAGGGCAGAGGGATTCTGGTATTAGGCCAGGAGGTAAAGTAGGCATACCTTGAGAGAGGCTAGTGGATGTTCTGGTCCCAGCAGACTCCAGTGGAAGGCGGCCAGGTCCTCATCAGGCAGAATATGGTTCCCTGGGGGAGAGACCGTCTTTCAAAGATTTGCCATGTAAACAAAGGCACTGCTATGAATGAAGATAGAAAATATGTTTACCAGATTGTGCACTTGTTCAGCATGTGTGTACTGGAGTCAAGAGGAACCCACTATGAAATGTGTAATAGTTTGTGTGTGCCCCAAGTTAGTAGGATTGCCAGGGTGTGTGTTGCTACTTACCCAGCAGAGCAGCAAAGCAGGGCAGGTGCTGTGTCTTGAGCCCGAGCTGCCTGGCAGCCTCAGACAGCAGATACTGGTGTGTGGTCAGGTTCTTGCCATTCCAGCTCAGTTTGAGCGCATGAGATGAGTAGTAGGCGGGTACGTTGCAGAGAGCAAACTCTGAGTCCTGAGCAATCAGGCCGGAAAAGCCAAAGTCCCTGTAGAGAGACAGCACCTCCTGGTGGTGGTCCTCCAGAGTCTGAACAACCTGAAGACGACACAGGGAGGAAATGTTAAGTTCTTTACTGCTGCTCTCGCCTCTCCACTTTTACTCTTTGAAAGGACAGCGGGAAGCTTGACAGGCTCTCTAAATTAAAAGAATGTAATGTAAAAATGACGATTTGATGATTTCAGATATAGTGCTTCCCAAGGCAGTGCTTCTTCTTCCCAGGTCTGAAAGTGCCCTTTATGTTTAAAACCCTGTTTGTCAAATATATTTGTGGTTTGTTGTATAATTTAAATTATTCACTGCTGTGCTGACGTGGAGTGGCTGTTTCAGTAGACGATGACAAACTTGGACAGAAGAAATTATAGACCTTAGTCTACTCTACAGTAATATCTGTCCCTAAAGCACTTCATACAAACAGGGCACTAGCAGGTTTGCAGGTGTTAATGTATCTATTTGTAACCGGTTGTACATCATGTTATGAAACTAATAAGACCAGTTACATTTGTATTCTGGATTTACAATGTAATGCTCACAGGGCCCTCATTTGGCATTTCTGCGTGTGGTGTCGCACAACAATTATAAATCTAAGTATGAATCTGGCTTGAGAAGGAAGTGGCCCAGGCCATGCAACGAGTCACGACTATCAAACCCACTGTCTAGTTTCAAAAATACAGTGGAGGGGCAGTAAATAGTGAAATTCCAAATTCCCTAAAAACATATCCAAAGGTATCTATGAAACCAACTCTAGAATAGGCATGTGACAATATAATGTTATGTCAACAATGATCATGGTCGAAATAATTGTGATTTAACATATTTTCCTAATTATCAAAATGGGGTTATTTTAACATGCAATCTAGCTTTTGATGGACCCCAGGCCAAGAGTTTTTAAGTTGCTTCATTCAGTATTTAGATATATTTAAATAAAGTAAAATTGGAATTATGGCATATAGTCAAACTGTACTTGAACCTGAAAAGAAAACCACTTGTGGCACTTTTCTGTCATAAAACCAAACTGCTAAACCTGTGTCCTAGAGAGTGAGATGTGCCAAATCTTAGTCCTTCAAAAAAAGTCAGAATGTTCACTTTGTCTCACTTCAGCTGTGTTCGTAGTTATCAGAATGTGCACATTTGAACTAAACCCTTCCTCTGAAGTAGCAGTAGTCGTGACTCGTATGCCAATATACCAATAATGGAAATTCACCATAATAAAATCATCTTGAGTGTTTATCATTAAATTGTAAAGCACCCGACCCATCCCTACTATTTAAAAACTACCATGGAGTTCAGGTAAGGCATAATGTTGGTGGCATTCTTGATGATGATAGACAAGCCTATCTGAGAAACCTACAGTAGTGGTATCAGACTCAGAGGTTTACATGAATGGTAAATGGTGCATTTATACAGTGCCTTTATCCAAGGCGCTTTACATAGATGCATATTCACCCATTCATACACCGATGGCAGAGGAAACTTTGACAATTGACACTAACTCTGGGGGAGCCCTCAAACTGCTAACCTCACGGTTCCCATCCAGCCGCTCTACCGGCCCCACTCTACCCCTGAACTAGCCCCTTTCGGGACCCTAGTTTACCTTTTCTGAAGTTTGGACGTCGGTACCCCAGGGTCCCTAATCGGTTATTCCACTCTCGTTGGGATGCAGATGTACATACCCTCCGTTCACGCCGAGCAGTGCGCTGCTTGAGTGTTGGTGAGATGTTTCAAAGATGCATAAAGCTGCTATAGGAGACAACGGAAACGTGGGAGAAATCGCATTAACCGCCGATGCCGTTAATTTTTAAAGTTTTTTAAAGTTTTGGCTTCTCCGAAATTCTCTCTTCCTCACTTCCCATGTCCCGCCTCCCACGACACAACAGCATTATAAACATCCTGCATGTACGCGGTCGGCCAATCAGAGGTAGTAACTAGGACGTGCAGCTAGCCAGTCGCCGCTCGGGAGGCGGTACAATGGGAACTGGGAAGTCAAGGAAGTGAGGAAGAGAATTTCAGAGAAGCCAAAACTTGAAAAAAGATTACAAATACTTAACGGCATCGGCGGTTAATGCGATTTCTCCCACGTTTCCATTGTCTCCTATAGCCGCTTTATGCATCTTTGAAACATCTCACCAACACTCAAGCGGCGCGCTGCTCGGCGTGAACGGAGGGTATGTACATCTGCATCCCAACGAGAGTGGAATAACCGATTAGGGACCCTGGGGAACCGACGTCCAAACTTCAGAAAAGGTAAACTAGGGTCCCGAAAGGGGCTACCCCTGAACCACTGCCGCCCCGTGCAGGTGCAGTATGTACATGCAGTATGACTGTCACAGATTGAGCACAGCTTCTATAATCAATGCCAAATCAATGCAAAACACAGATATTACGTTTTGTTAATTTAATAACATAACAATTTGACTTAATAAACTTCTCATAGTCTAGAGATTTTACGCTCATGCAAAGCTCTGCAGAACATTTTGAAACATTAATTTTGTGTGCCTTACTGCCTTGGCAATAAAGGTTTTGAGAAACCATTAGCAAAATAATATATCATTAGAGGTGGTCATAAGGAGGGAACAGCACCCTACACAACTAAGAAGGCTAACCTTTCCAAAGGTTGAAAGACTTACGGGTGGTGTAAGGAATAGTTTGGCATTTAAGAAAGGTGTATCTGAGACAGAGGCGAGATACTGTATGTGACTCGACAGGAATGTGACTATGGCATTTCTATGAACGCGAGTAAAGACATGGTCCAAGTGCACATGGGAGCTCAGCAGGTACAGTAGTATGAAGCCCAGGAGCACTTTGTAACAAGATCTGGGTGGGACTTTGGTTGTCTTGTATACTATGAAGTATGAACAGATATCCCCTTACAGTAGTAGGCGGATGTTTGCAGCATGCAATGGATGGATGGATACACTGTACCCATCTGACAGAAACATTTCTAGTAGTCAATGAACCAAACTATTAATATAGCACAATGTCAAGTCTATCACAAGGCAGTGAAGGCACTAACTGTAATGCACACACAAAAGTTAACAAATGCACCATTACCATGCACAAGCTAGCTATTATTAGTATGATGACAGCCCAGTGCTTGTGTGACAATATGAAAGGGTTCACCGAGTTCATGTTATGTAATATATAGGCCACTAAGGCCAGACAATGCTGTACAATGCAAACATTTCTCATCCACTCATGGCTACTGTATTTGGTTATCCAGTAGCCGCTGTTACTCATGAAAATGCAATGGAGCCATGCCACAATCTCTCCTCCAAAGAAATCCATGTCACATGTAAAAGGAGTGAAGACTGAGCACCGAGAAAAGCCACACAGATGCATCTAAGATTCTATGATAATCATTGGATCAGTGCGATCAGCTAAAACACATCCGTGCACAGCTGAACTGACTAAACTCACTCGAGATAGTGACTGCGTTTAGTGACTGCGTTTACTAGTATAATTACTGATTGGGGCGGCGTAGCAACGGTTAAAACGCGTTGCACTTGGACACAGTCAAACTCCTATGAGTCAAGACACATACAAAGCACTCATTGATGTAGACTCTGGCGAGTGGACGTGCAACATTAAACGATTAGCATGAAAGCCGTGTCGAATAATGATCATTTGATAACATCGCAAGTAACCCCGTACAGGATTACTCACCCTCACTCGGAAGCGGAACATGGCTAGACGGACGCAGTGGCTGAGGCAAGCCGGGGGCAGGAACCATGCCCGTGGAGGCGGGGTGGCCTTGCTGCCGACGTGGTTGACTATGAGCTGCGCTGTCTGTCGCTGGCCCTGAGCTCGCCGCGCCCACTCGGGCCAGCGCTCCTTCCCAAGGGTGCCGTTGAACACCACGACGAGCTCCAGGCCACCCTGGTACAGGCAGGCCTGCGATAGGGCGGCCAGGTAGCCCAGCATGGCGTTCCACTCGCCCCCGCACACCCAATCCGTCTGGTAACCGCCGTAGAGGCGCTGCAGGCCGGAGTCCGCGTCGATGAGGATCCGGGCGGGCGGAGGCGGGGGAGGCATGGGCCCGGGGTGATGTGGGTGGTGGTGGTGAGGGTGATGGTGGTGAGGGGGCTGGCGACCCGCGGTGCGGGCTAGCTTCAGGAGGTCCACTGGGACCGCGGCCCCAGGACACCGCTTCTCTAGATACTCTTGGAAACCCTGAACTCCCATGACGGTGTTATTGAGCCGGTGTGTCTGGCCGGGAGCAGGCTCTGGATACGTTCTGTACGCCGTGGTTGTAAAGTGATGTGGTCAGAGACAGGAGCTAGCTGTGCACTATTGGCAAGCTAACTTGTCTCTAAAATAATTACTTACTGTAGGACTATATAACCTTGTTAAAACTTATTTGCGACCGGCTAGACACGCAAACGGATCGATCATGCGGTGCCTTGCAAATACTATTAAAATTTGAATATGTAATGTTTAGGCCCCCCGGATTCCTAACGTTGATCTTTCAGATTTGGTCGTGAGTGTAGAATCTAGTGTCCATCCCTGGAGATTTTTGGTGAAGTGCCAGCAAGGCCAGTCTGGCCTGCTACAGCTAGAAAAAGTTGACCAAATTACCCACCCCCATAACTTGGCTGTTAGTGAACTGGTTTCCCAAATCAAATCATGAAAATGCAGCTGACAACCGGTAACTATGACGCAGGTAGCTTAATGGCTGTTATTAGCCAATGCTTGAAAAATAATAATCCTACTGAGTGATGCACATGAGATGCAATACTGCGCATTAGAGAGCAACCTATAAACTGACTGGCTAGCTAGCGGACATGATAGTAAATCCAGCACCTTAGTAAGCTCGCTATTTTACGTGACGGTTTAACGATCCGACGTAAATATTGCACAGTCTACTCAAATGTCAGTAAGTACAATACACCGTGGCAGTTTGTCAGCTTGCATGTGCTGTAATGTCAAATAAAGCTAAAGTGTCGAGCTGTGTGGCTAACAGTGGCTAGCTGGTGTTAGCTGCTGGCAGGGTCCCCGGCGTGATTGACGCGTCAATTCGCCAAGACAAGTCCGGGGTCCGACACGACGCGGAATGAAATGGATGTTTGAGGAAAGAAAAAGAAAAGTAACTAAAATAATAAAACAAAAACAAAAGCCCGATGGTGCCTCCCTCGCTTTCTTCCACGCTCACGACTTCATGTTGCGGAGGGGAGCGTACTTCCAGGCGACATCGGCCATCTTGCGACTTCCTCGCGGACCAACAGAGTGGGAGGAAGGCAAAGGGAGTGGAGGGAGGAGATGATGGCCCGGCTGGGAAATGTAGTTCCAAGACCCCACCGTCCTCTCCCAGGGAGATTCTCCCGAGAAACTGAAAAGACTCTAAATACCAGCAATAGGTGATACACAGTTTGGGGGGGTGCCGGAGAGTTGCTTTGGTCCAGCACAAATAAGTGATTTTCCAGCATAAATATCGCTATATTGTACAGAAGCTAAACTGATAAAAGTCTTTAAATCTTGTACACTGACTGACTGACATGGAGACTATGATCACGAACCTTTTGACTATTCTTCTCGTAATGTATGTGACATACTCTCTACTATCTCAGCAAACCTTTTGCATTGATAAACTGAATGCAAGCCAATAAACCGAACTAGTGTGGTACGGATTTCTATGCAATGAATGACACATTTTCACTGGTGGTGTAACAGGTAGAACCGTCGGTCATGTTGATTTCTGTATGTAATGTCGCCTCCCGGTGGTGGTTATCAGCACGACAGGTACACAGTGATCCCTGGAGGGAAAAGTGCAAAAACAGAAATTAGGCCAACCGGGCCTGCTGCTGAGTGCACTGTCACTGTCAGCGCGTCGCCATGGTGACACGATTTAATCTGTGGGAAGAAGCAAGTCGAGCAATATTACATTTTCTCCACGTTGGAAAAAATGTCCAAAAGTAAAGATATCTATCTATCTATCTATCTATCTATCTATCTATCTATCTATCTATCTATCTATCTATCTATCTATCTCTCTGTCTCTACACACAGTAACATATATTCATTACTAAACAGTATGCCTACTGTCATTTCAAGCACAACTCAATATGCGAGGTTAATGCAGCCTTATTTTAACCAATCTGTATGGTAGGCCTACAGTAGCTGGGGGGCTAAGGTGTTGGGCAGTAACAAGTTAGTCACTATAGTAGGCTAATATATTACTGTAATATTATTACTTTACCCATTAACAAGTAAAGTAAGGTATTACTCTGCTAAAACAGTAATGTTATAATTTATACCATACCATATGGCATATAGCATAAAAATAGCACTTAGCCTATTACATATTACTCAGGATTTGTTGGAGCTATCGTTTGAAAACATTTAATTTGAAAGGTCAAGAGAGATTGCTGCTTTATAGCTGTATGGCTGATTGGTGACTCTTCTTCTTCTTATTATTATTATTATTCAAACGGATTCAGTTCTAAAATAAGCTGACTAAACAGATTGTGTTGTTGTAGGTCATAGGTCATCATTTCTAGGGGGGGGGAGTAATATGTAATATAATATGAAATGTAATATGTTACTCTTGATTCGAAGTAATAGGTAATATATTAATATAACTTTTTTAAGGAGTAATATGTAATAAGTAACATAATTTATACTCTCTTGATTACTCAAGAGAGTAATCAAGCTGTTTCCTGCTGTTGAGGATTGCTGGAATTTTACTTTATCTATGTATCCATTGCCCTCTCTCATTATCGCTCAGGTCATTGCAATACTATGCCATCATTAGACAGTAGGATACACATCTCACACGCACGCACGCACACACACACACACACACACACACACACACACACACACGACGATCACACCACACATCCATTGAACGCGCAGCGCGTCCCCGTACGCGGTCCTACATCCTCTGTTAAGAGAGTTTAAAGATGACGAGCAGGTCTGTGTTGACTCTGTCCAGAGTCCTGAAAGCAGCGTCGACCCACTCTTCCAGGGCAGTAAGACTCTTTAGGTTTACTATCAGCTTGATAAACACGCAGGGTTTGTCTATTATACTAGTATGTTCTAGTTCTGTTGGTTCGTCAAGTTAATTGCTGCTAAACGGATTAGTTGGCTAACTTTGTTAGCCAAGCTAGCATCAAGCCGGTGTCAATGTCGCTGTCCTTTCAGGACCACAAAAGGACGCTTTGCTTTGCTGTGTGGATCGAGTTGATCTTCTTAAAGACAGACATGTTTTGCCACTACTAAAACCGAACGTAATGTGATAATGTCGATGCCAAAATATCGCTATTTTGTTAACAGGTCCATGCAGATCCATTTAAATGAGTGCTTTAACGAACACTTTAATATATTCTACCCACAGGTGGTTGGTGCAACTTCGTGTTGTCAGAGACAAAAGTCCACATACACAGTGAGTGATCCAAGACAAAAACAAATACCAAAGATAGTAGTTCCTTTGTTAACTTTTGATTGATTGATTGAAAAATGTATTAACAGTTTGCAGAATTACAGTACATTTCAAGCACAAACTCAATACAAAGGCTGTTAACTGTGAGTGGACGACCCAATTAAGCATTACACTTGTTTCCAATAGGGTCCACCATGTTCAATTCATCAAAAACATTTAGAGACGTACAAATAGACACTTCTATATAGACAAAGGACAGAACAGGAATTCATCATAAAGGAGGTAAAAAGGGAAAAGAAACATATACAGTGAGGGAAAAAAAGGGGTGGGCGGTGGGGGGGATTCACGTTCAGCTCCGTTCATTTGTTTGTTTTCCTTGGAGGAGCTGCGTTGGGTCCCCAAGTCGGCTCCGTGGCCGTACCTTGAGTTGGCTGTGTGGCCGTGACCGTGTCTGTGTCTCAGAACACGGACTGGCACAATATGATTATAGAAATCCTGCGTTGAAGGATATGTCTTGAGAGATTATGCTTGTAGCTGCCTAGTTTTTAATAAGATGTTGAGCTCAAGAGCACGCTTTTTCCCTTTTTGCTCACATACATCACTCACGTTGTCTAGTGACCATGTCACCCTGCCAAACCTACTGTTTTATCCCTCTTCGAACTATGAAAACAAATAAAATACTAAGCTGAACATTCATGTTTAATGAATGTACTGACGTGTGAGCAGTGAGTGGATGTAGTTTCTAGTGGTGGTGACACCAGCATCTCCGGTGACTTCCTCTTGTCTTTACACCACTAAACTTTCCCTATTCTCTCTCCCATCCTTGTCCACCTACGTCCAGACCATAGTGAGTATCACCACTTACAGACATATAGAGACTATTATCTCTATAATTATTCTTTCTATGCACTTAGATAGATAGATAGATAGATAGATAGATACAGTAGATAGATAGATAGATAGATAGATAGATAGATAGATAGATAGATGGATATTACATGTGTGTCCGTATGTTTGTGGCAATGTGTTGTGTTACATGCAGATACCTGAGCGTGTGTGCCTATATATTTTGCAGCCTCCACCTGCAAAGTATGGCGGCAGACACACTGTCACTCTAATTCCTGGGGATGGAATTGGGCCTGAGCTGGCCAACTATGTCCGTGAGCTGTTCAGGTCAGAAAACACACACTATGCCATTAATGTATAGCATATGTCTCTCAGTCACTCGGTCGCTCACTTCCTCACTACCTGCTATGTATTGTATCAATGTATACATTCTTAGGTTCTGTTGTGTCCCGGTGGATTTTGAGGTGGCGAATGTGGACTCCACTCTGGCCACAGAAGATGACATCAACAACGCTATTATGGCTATTAGACGCAATGGAGTAGCCCTCAAAGGTATGTCTCTGTTTGTGTAATAGGGCATAGCAGTGGTGATTTTCTGGGTCTATCGTTCCAGACCCCATTCATTTTCCCCATAGAGATTTTCAAAAATATGTATAATATTAATTATTTTAAGCCTAGAATCAAGCCATCCAGGATCCTGGTGAATCATGACCATAAAACATTGGATTCTGTGGAAGAAAAAAAATGAAAAACTGCAAAACAAAGGGTTTATTTTGAAAACAAAGCAATAGTGCCACATCAAAGTTGGTGTTGTGACTTTATATATTGTCAATTACTTGCATGAGAGGGGGAGAGGTGGTGGAGTTAGTTGCTTTAGCAGACATTTTGAGGGTCCAATGGAGTTAAGAGGTTTTGTCCAAAGCGTTTTTTACTACTTTCCATTGGTTCAATATTTTTGAAACAACACACAGACGTAAAGGGTGTTCAATAGCTAAAAACCAGTAAGTAAGCGTGGTGGCACAACTTCGGTGGCATTTCAGAGATACAGATAAAGCTGCTCTGTTTTATAGGAACATTAGTCCTTTTACCAAATATATGATGATAATAATAGTAATAGTAATAATAATAATAATAAGAAGAAGAATACCGGTAATAATAATAATAATAATAACTAGAACTGCACTCTGTTGAGTGCCTACTTGCTTGTTGCACACAAGTAGGCCATAAATGGCCTACTAGTGCGCAAGCAGAGCGCGCAAGTACTGTCGACCACTACAAACTGTCAAATCTCAGCTTCTCTGTGAAAGAAGAACATGAATTACCTTCATGTTCTTCTGTTGAAGAACTGTTGAAGAACATGAAGGAACATGAAGCAGTGGCGTATCCAGGAATTACGTTTTGGGCAGGCAAGATAGGCTATGTGTTAATTGTCGTCTCCCCGCGCACAATCGTAGCACTAAAGGTTTTCAAAGAGATATATACCTGCCAGACGAGTACGATACAAAGACTGAAAGGCTTGCATTTACATTCCAATGGGTGATTGAGGGTCGCGCTCTACCGCAACGGCCAATCAGCTGTCCACTAATAGTTCTCAGGTCTTGTTTTTGTCCTCCTTGTATGGATTTTGGCCAGGCCAGAAATGGATTTGGACAGGCGGACGCCTGCCCTCGCCTTATTGTAGATACGCCTCTGACATGAAGGTAATTCTATTTAAGCATTTCAAATTCATTCTTTCGTTACGTAATTAACAACAATCAATTATGTAATGTTGTAATTAATACGGATGAGTGACGGCTTTCGATGGTGACGTATATGTCGATCAGTGTCGGTTGGATTAAAGGAAATGCCTCTATGTATATGTAATTTGTAAGTTGATTAGCGGTATACTGTGGTTACTTTGCATATGCCCCGTTTGATGCATATGTACGTAGCAGCAACATCAATGCCAGGGTGTAATTGGTTTTCGATGGTGACGTAATGACAATATGTTTTAGTGTCGGGAGGATTAAAGGTAATGCCCCTATGTATACATGTATGTAATCTGACACCACTGCCATATCAAGCACAAGTAGTCATTACGTCATACACATGAGTGACGGCTTTCGATGGTGACGTATATGTCGATCAGTATCGGGTGGATTAAAGGAAATGCCTCTATGTATATGTATATGTAATTTGTAAGTTGATTAGCGGTATACTGTGGTTACTTTGCGTATGTCCCGTCTGATGCGTATGTATCGTAGCAGCATATGATGTCAGGGTATAACTGGTACAACTAGCTCTCAATGATGACGTAATAAAGATGTGGATTAAAGGACCCAATGCCAGGGTGTAATTGGTCTTCGATGGTGACGTAATGACGATATGTTTTAGTGTCGGGAGGATTAAAGGTAATGCCCCTACCTGTATGTATACATGTATGTAATCTGACACCACTGCCATATCAAGCACAAGTAGTCATTACGTCATACGCTGGCACGTATACACATCAAACGGCGACATACGAGAACGAAAACTATTACTTGCGCGCTCTGCTTGCGCAAGTAATAATAACCAGTAAGACGCCCTTAGGGCGAGAAGCGGCGAGGTCGCGTGCATGCATCCGCCTGGGTTACGGCAGACTGCTGGGCGAGCGCTGGCGCTTTGGCATGGGAGGTCAGATCAACATATGGAATGAATTCTGTACTGACCATATATGGAGCGTGTCTTGAGTGTACAGGGTTTGATGAGGTCAGATCAACATATGGAATGTCAGAACAGGTCAGCTCCATATACGGAGATCTAATGGTGGCAGCGGGGGCAGTGTCTTGAGTGTACAGGGCTTGATGAGGGCCCAGGTAGGGCCGGGCCTTAATCTTCGGGCCTGTTGAGAACTTTAGCCCCAAAGCGGGCCCATCTAGAGTTTGAATGGATAGGTATCAGTCAAAAGGGGAAGGATGGTTGGGGAAGGATCAACATATGGAATGTCAGAACACGTCAGCTCCAGGTCAGAGAGTTGCTGGTCGGCTCCATATATGCAGATCTAGTTGATGATCCAGTCTTCTCCATGTATGGCTATCCAGGGTTTGGTGAGGTTAGTGTTGTGATCTTCATATAGTCTGTGATGGACTGTCCGACCGACTGATGGGAAATGCAGGTTTTCATAGTAAACTGCGACCTACTGTCGCAATAATAACAATAATAATGATGATGATGATGATGATGATGATGATGATGATGATATAATTGCTGCTACAATGTATGAGAACAAAACCAAAACATTTTTGCTATTCTTTACACATACACAAGAAAATAAAGAAACATTGAACATTGATAATTGTGATGGTATCCCTTTAAAAAATCTTATGTTTTAGTTCTGGTCTGTCTATCTGTAGTTACACTATCTTTCTTTTTGTTCCTGTTTGTTTCCAGGTAATATTGAGACCAACCACAACCTGCCTCCCTCCTACGTGTCGAGGAACATTCTACTGCGGTGAGTCCCTAAACTTTCACCTTTAAAAGGAACCCTGGCTAATATGACAAATAAGCCTTAAAATATTTTACTTGCCCTCTATAACAAAAAATGTATAACACCTTAAATATTTTATTTCTTTCATAAATAAAGAATATTTCACTCAATAGGAACTGCTCCTGTCGCAAGTTGATGATGTCATATGTCTGTGTGGTCCAGCCCTATGGAATATATGGAATGCACATAAATGCTAATAAAAAGTATTTGAAATATTGCTTTGATGCTCATATTATCGTTAGAAGCATAAAGTTGTTTTTTATTAGCATGTGCATTCCATACATTCCATAGGGCTAGACCACATGGACATATGACATCATCAACTTGCGACAGGAGCAGCTCCTATTGAGTGAAAGATTCTCTATTTATGAGAAAAATACAATATTTAAGGTGTTTTTATTTCTTTATTTTAGTTGTAGAGGGCAAGTATAATGTTTTAAGGCATATTTGTCTTATTAGCCAGGGATCCTTTCTCCTTTCATTCCTGACTCTTCACTAGAACCTTCTCAGCCGGAGGTCCTACAATCTTCATTACCATCAGTGAAAAACTGTATTATAACTATCCACCTACAATTACCACAGTAGACTTTGAGGATGTAGGTATTGTCTAGGTACTGTTTAGGCTTCTTTACACAAACATCCATTTGTTCTCTTTCTCGTTCTCTGGTGTACTCTGGCCTGCTCTGCTACTTTTGATCGGTCTCTTTTTGTCTTTCTACCCCACTCTCCCCCATTCTTTTCTGACTGTTACTTTCTTACTGCCCATCCATATGTTTCCCTTTATCTGTCCTTCACTTCCTCCCTCCATCCTCTCTTGACTATCTCCTTTCCTTTTCTCCCTGTTCCTAGGGTTGTCAATTAATTAATTGTCATTAACACAAAAATACATGTATATTGTTAGCCGTTTAGACTTTGTAAACAGAGATTACATGGGGAAGATATGACTTAAATAGTGAAATGACAATGACTGATTCATGCAGTACCAATAATTACAAAAATTATCACATTGTGACGTGTTGTGAGCTTGTATTTCCACAATTTTTAAAAATGTATGAACTGTATTAACATTTCAACATCACAATTATGATGTTTGTCCATTCCACAGCACCACTCTGGACCTGTATGCCAACGTGATGCACTGCCAGTCTCTCCCAGGTGTGAGAACTCGCCACAAGGACATTGACATCATCATCATCAGAGAGAACACTGAGGGCGAGTACAGCAGCCTGGAGCATGAGGTTTGTGTGTGTGTGTGTGTGTGTGTGTGTGTGTGTGCGTGCGTGCGTGCGTGCGTGCGTGCGTGCGTGCGTGCGTGCGTGCGTGCGTGCGTGCGTGCGTGCGTGCGTGCGTGCGTGCGTGCGTGCGTGCGTGCGTGCGTGCGTGCGTGCGTGCGTGCGTGCGTGCGTGCGTGCGTGCGTGCGTGCGTGCGTGCGTGCGTGCGTGCGTGCGTGCGTGCGTGCACATTGATTATAGTTAGAAAAAGCTACAACAAAACATTTTAGTTTAAATGAAATACTACATAAGTCAAAGCCCTGTTGTCTGGAATTGAAACGTAGCTAATAAGAACTAAACTGAAACTAAAAGATACAAAACAAATAGATGTAGAAAAAACTATAATAACCTTTACAAACTTTACCACTGATTAGCTTGCTCTGCTGCTCAACTAAAAACACCCAATTCCCTTCTCGTGTTCTCTGCCCCTTTCTCTCCCTCTCTGTCCATTTGTTCCTTTCTCCAGAGTGTACCAGGTGTTGTGGAGTCTCTGAAGATCGTCACCAGGGCCAGATCTCTGCGTATCGCTGAATACGCCTTTAGAATGGCACGGGAGAAAGGTCGAAGCAGTGTCACCGCCGTCCACAAAGCCAACATCATGTAAGTGTCTCAATTTCCCTGTGAAGGAGAGAGATGCATTTAATTCTTAAATAATAGACAGCACAGACAATACAATATGTCCTTTGACCTTCATCAAGATTTCACCCTTTCACCCAAACCTTTACACAAATTGAGCCTCATTCACGAAACATGCTTACAATCATATATGATTTTAAACCACTTATGTGAGCATTTTCACAAGCATAATGTGATTCATCATTTTTCTTAGCTGAATTTGTTTGTTGGTACACACAGCACTCATGTCTGCTTTTAGGCATTTGTATGTGCCAGAAAACTTTTGTGGCAACACTTAGAATGTATTTTGCTTTATGCACAATCCATTACAGTAGTGCCAGTTCTTAAACAAGATGTTTCCCAACATTAATTGTCAAAACAAATAAGAGAAAAGAAAAAAGATATGTGTTCAACAATCTATAGCTTGTTTTTGAAGTAACGATGGGCTTATAGACATAAGACAAATTCAAACCATTTTTTCTTTTTTCTTTTTCAAGTTGAAGCATTCAGAGCTGAAAAGAATTATGTCTCTCAGTGCATTTGCCATTTCTGATAGTGTGACCACAATCTGGCAAAGGGTTTACAATAAGTTGTTGCAGGACAGCAGACACCAACTTATAAAACGTATTAATCACAGGAACACCTTACAAATAGCCTATAATTCATAGTCTTACCATGATATATATAGATAGATGTATCTTGACAGCTGTCAGGATACAAAAAACACACATAAATAAATACACAATACATAGACAGACCACACAATACATTGACAATACTACACAAAAAAGAATAGGCTACCAGTCATAGTTCCAAGAGGCACCACATAACATTTAATTTCATGCACAGAACTGAGATGGGGCTTTTGTTCAGAAGTCCTATACTTATGGGAACAAAAGATCTTGAAGCCCCTAGCCTGCAACATTGGTACATCGTACCGTCGTCGATGCAAATTAGCAAAAGCTTGCCGCTTCCTGAGTACCCAGGTCTCATACATTGCTGTCATAATCTCAAGTCGTAACTCGCTGGATACATTGATGATTTTATGGAGTTTGTGTGTGTGTGTGTGTGTGTGTGTGTGTGTGTGTGTGTGTGTGTGTGTGTGTGTGTGTGTGTGTGTGTGTGTGTGTGTGTGTGTGTGTGTGTGTGTGTGTGCATGTGTGCATGTGTGCGTGCGTGCGTGCGTGCGTGCGTGCGTGCGTGCGTGCGTGCGTGCGTTTGCCTGAGTAGGAAGCTGGCTGATGGCCTCTTTCTGGAGTGCTGTAAGGAGGTTGCAAGTGGTTACCCTGACATTGCATTTGACAGCATGATTGTGGATAACACCACAATGCAGGTATACACTGCTTAATGCCAAGGCTCATTTAATTTTGTGATAATTCCATGATTGCACCATTTTATAGTTGTATATCTCTCATTTCTTTCAGAGATATCTTGACTATGTTCTCCAAACTATTGGTTCCCAAAAGTTTTCATGATCGCATCCAGAACAAACAAGAAATTTTAATATTTTGAAACTGTGTGCATGTGTGCCTGTTAGTTGGTTTCCAAGCCCCAGCAGTTTGATGTGATGGTGATGCCCAACCTGTATGGGAATGTGGTGAGCAATGTGTGTGCTGGTCTAGTGGGCGGACCGGGCCTGATACCTGGAGCCAACTATGGAGAGGACTATGCTGTGTTTGAAACGGTGAGGGAGAATTCATTAGCATTTTCAGTAATCCTCCGGGTCTGGATCTAGTCCAAATTGCCTAGAATAGTCTAGCCATAAAAATAGTAAACCCCTCATACAGTGTCATACATTTTCCACTAGAAGAACACCCCCATGTCATTTTGCATTTATTTGTATAATCACTGTTACGTTCTGAAAGGGTATTTAAGGTAACAATCCCGTCCTTTGTCCCACAGTTGGGGCGAGGAAAATCTCCCAAGTAAAAAATCCCAATCCCAAGGAAGGATCCCAAAAGAGGGCACCCTCCTCCTGGGCAGGCAGGCATGCAATAGGTGCCAAATTGGCAATATGCAAATTCTAAACAAATGTATGCTGCATTTCTACCACAGGGGGTTCTCAATACTTCCTCTTAGGGATGAAGCAGAAGCGTAGCAACATTGTACACAGTATGACTTTAAAGTAGGTCGAATTGCTTGTATCTGCATGCATTTCGTCCTCCCGGTGAAACTCTTTGTCAGGTGCAAAGAAATGGCTTTGATGTCACATATCAAAGACATGTAGCAGTGACGGGACTATTATACACAGACAATCGTGACTTAATTGGACCCACACATGTTTCTCTCTGGTCAAACGGTGTTGTTTTTCAACCTCATGTTGTAAACTGCTGCTGTGTGCAGGGCACCAGAAACACCGGGAAGAGCATCGCTAACTGCAACACTGCTAACCCCACGGCCATGCTGCTGGCCTCCTGTCTGCTGCTGGACCACCTCAAGCTGCACGGATATGCAAGCATGATCCGCAGAGCTGTCATTTCTACCATCACTGAGACACAGGTATCTTATTTGTTTGTCTGTAGCATGATTTATACTGCTAATGTCGCACACAGAAAATAGCATATAAGCCCACGTGTGACCAAATGCAATCTACAGTATATCCTTCTGGCCTGTACATAGCTGATAAGTATGATGTGAACATTAAAGCACAGTATGCGTGTATTCTATTTTTACTACACATTTTACTAAAACCTCCAGTGCATGGTAAAAGATGGATTGACAGCATCAAGGAGCAGAGGACTGCATGTGATGAAATATGTCACAGGGGCTGCAGAGAATGCATTTGGGGATGATTTTTAATGGAGTGCTGTCCTGTGTGTTGTCCTTACTACTTTGTCCACAGCTGCACACCGCTGACCTTGGAGGACAAGGCTCCACATCTGACGTAGTCAAGTTCATCATGAGCACCATCCAGAGCACTGGGCCCCTAACACAGAGCATCTAGAACACACACCCGCACGCACGCACGCACACACGCACGCACGCACACACACACACACACACACACACACACACACACACACACACACACACACACACACACACGACACAAGTGTATTAAAGGTATTCTACAGTACCTATCATTACCTATGCAATTTAATCATCGCAATACTGAAATTCAAGATTGTATATTAATGCAACAGTTTGATAATGTTGAGTTCTTGAAATCGCTACTGAAAACAATTACATAGAAATGCAAATTAATAATGTTGAGAGCTCCACCTTATGTATATGCCTCAATACCTCTTGTTATGCACCTGTTTCTGTTTCCCCCTTTATTCATTCATCCATTCATTCTGTGTGTATTTCTTTATACTAGTAAACAATCAATTTATTCATGGTTTTCTTTTGGTGTATTGAAATGTAAATGGTTGTTTTTCAAGTTCTTTGAACGGTTGAACCACATAGCCGTTATAATATTGAATGTAACACAGCCCTCCAGCTCTTGAATTGTGTTGGATTGAACACCCTATGGTACACAGGGCCCAGGACCACTGGTCCTTGCACTGAATAAAACCTCTTTATTACCTCTATTTATGTCATCACTTGTTTGCTTGTGCCGGCTCACATTAACATTGCAATAGCCTAGGGAGACCACCAGGAGGCTACAGTGTCCTCTGTAGTAGGGTCAAGTGTCCTGGCAGAAGGGAGAAGTCTCCAGGCTCTGTCTGGAGCTGCCCCCTATCTGACAGGGAGGGGGGGGGGGGGATAGGGTTTATGACAGAAAGGCTTATGCATAGTTTTTTGTGATGTTAAGGTTAGGTTTAATTAGTTTAGGCATAGTTGCAAAAGCGCAAGGAAGATGTTGGACTTGGACCATACACATGGAAGAACAAGAAAGAACTGAAAGAACTTGGTCACGCCCATGTTTTTCTGTCAGAAAGCCTTGAGGGGAGCCTTCTCTCCTCTGCAGTGTCCTGTGTTTCTTTGACCTGTAAATAGGTTTATCTCTAGTATAGCTTTCTGGTTTTAGGGGTCTGTGAATCTCATGAGTAGAGCAAGTTAAAAGCAAGCAGAAGGTTTCCCTCATAGGTAATGTATAGCCTACTCAAATGCAGGGGTGCCCAAAAGGTAGATTGTGATCTAACAGTAGATCACAAAGGCTGTAAAGTGTGCAGGTAGACCACATGACATGCCCCTGGCCTAAAATATAAATAATTTAAAAAAAGATATTATGTTTGGCATATGCCACTTGAATTAAGGTGACTTGATTGATTTACATCAAAAGGGGCCTGCCTCAAACCCACAATGCAATAGCCTACTTTGTTTTCGAAACTACGAACGCCACGTGCTGAAATTGAAAGTGTACACCACCACCACAAAATCTGGATTGTTATAGCCTACCGCAGCAGCATTGCATCTTTATTGTCGGCATGTCTTAAAAATAGGGGAACATTTGGCAAAAAACAACATTCATCTTTTCACTGTTATGCATGATTTAAGTGGTTAATGGAAGCCAGTCATCCAACATGGAACAACAAGAAACCGGCATTGAAGGAAATGAAGGACACACAAAGTGCAACTATGCAAATATTAATATTCCATTACGGGTGTTGTGTTGTCTGCACCATTCAGAATAACACAGCATTCCAGTCTTGCAAAACCGTACGTTATTCAAATCTTTATTCAAAGTGAGTGGCATATTCAAAGAGGGTGTATAATGCAATTAATTCATGCATGCATGCACACACTCACGCACACACACTAACTGATCTAAACTAAGCCCTAATGGATAGATGTCTAATGTTAAACCTAACCCTAAGCATAAAAAAGTAGCTCTCAAGTCAAAAAAGTGTGGGCACCCCTGCTCAATTGCAACTGGGTGTACTAAGGAGGTACTGTACTGAATACTGATTGTGTGTACAGATAAGTTCATAATATATATGAATTGAATGATATCATAAATACTCTGGACTTCAGAAACATGTTATTGAAATTAGCTGTGTAGCAGATGGAACAGATGGATTTTGTTCAAGCACCGGTTTTGGATCCAAAAGCAGAGCGAGACAGAAAGATCTTTGAACATGGTTTTAATTAATTACAGTTTCAGATTAGTCATTTCTTAAGAGAATGTATTCAAATAATAGTGAATCACAGATGAATTCTCAGTCAAAGTCAGAGATAGCATTTCAATCACATTATCACAATGATCAAAAATACAGCTCTTAAAGTCCATGAAACAAGTCCTCAAAAAGAACAAACCCTGGTGACCAAATCCAAATTGGCAGGCACAACACAGAAGAACACACGAGAGACTGGCACAGAGGCACACAGGACACAATCTGGCAGGGAGCACACAGAAAAGCATTAGCTAATTAAAGATTAACAGAAATCTCTAAAAGATCATTTTTTTCTCGCTGCCCTTAATGTATGTTATGCTGATGTCGGTACTGCTGAAGGCTTCTTTTATTTTTGATCTCATCTTAATTTTTCTTTGATTAATTATTATTATTATTATTATTATTATCATTATTATTATTATTAGTAGTATTATTAGTATTATAGTACATACATTGTATGTTGTAACACAGTACACTCCTTGTATCTGTATGATAGTAGTGACAAATTAACCTTCATTCTTGAGATCAGCAGAATGGAATCACATCTGCCTGAGTGGATGTGAAGACACTAGGCCTACTAGAACTACTAGAATGAATAGATTGACAATTAGGCAGGGCAAAGAATACCAGAATACCCCTCCCCCAAACACACACACACACACAGACACAATTTACAATTACAATTTACAATTTAGGCATTTAGCAGACGCTCTTAATCCAGAGCGACACACAGAGACGCACACACACAAACACACACACACACACACACACACACACACACACACACACACACTCAATTCCTGACAGATTTTTGGAATGCAGATATGGAAGTCAATTTCCACTTTTCAAGGGTTTTTTGCTCACAAATGCGTGGCAGGATATACTGTGAGGAAAGAACTTGGAATTGTGACACATGAAGTCTCAATTGTGAGAACCCCATAATGCTTATGGCATCTGAGCCTTCATTGGTATTGGCAATGTTTTGGCTGTTAAGCTTGAACTTTATGACACCCTGCTGTGTGTGTGTGTGTGTGTGTGTGTGTGTGTGTGTGTGTGTGTGTGTGTGTGTGTGTGTGTGTGTGCGTGCGTGCGTGCGCATGCTGCGCATGAGTCACTCCCGGGGCCCCTTTGATAATTAGAGGTTTTTCCTAACGAGAGTGTGATCGAGGGGAAGTGAACAGATTACTGCATTCTCAGATGTGGAGAGGTGGGGGGGTCCAGGGGGTAGGCCAGAGCAAGGGGACATGCAGGGCAAGGGCAGTTGTGGAAGGAGTACCCTGATTTTTGAGTGGTGCAACCACTCTAAGGAACAGCAATGTCCGTCCGTCCACGTCCTCACCTATCTGACTATGAGTACCAGTAGGGGCAAAAGTGGCGCTGTTGTGCCAGAAATATATATTGTAAAAATCCTGAAACTGGCAAAAGATGATAAACCAATCAAAGCTCGCCATACTCCGTCGTTGGCCAATCACGTTCTTCGATAGAGTCCCTGTCTGTTGTAAACACAACAGAGCAGATAGAGAAGAGAGCAGCAACATCAACGCCACTGCAGCAGAGGTAAAATGATTATTTTGTGATGCGGTTTTACATATTCTAATGACAATTGATACAATGGATACAGACTAGAGAATGAGCCATGTTATTGATAGTATAATATAATACGAAACATTCATCATTAGAACGTTTAGTGAAATGTTAGAACAACTTGCAAACAGCTGGTGAAGCTAATCATTTAGCGAATGACAGGTGCAAATTCTTAATATATTATACCATTAATCAGTGACTGATCAGTATGCACCGCTTTAGAAAGCTTGGTCAGTTGATTGGCTGTGCTAGATTTAATTTGTTTATTGATTACAATCCAAACGGGTTCGGGGAGTTCGTATCGTGCCTTGATCGTAGCATTCCATCATGGTGTTCATTCAATCCAGACTCCAGTCGGTGTTTGCAATTTGTTAGTGTTACCATAAGTTACATTTGGTGTTTTGGTTTGAGATACAGTTGGTAATTTGTTCTAATTCTCTCTTAAATGTTTTATGCTTAAGTTGGGTTTGCACAGTTGGTTTGGTTGATGTTTTTCCCGCAGTCTGCGTTAGGCGTTATTGTGTACAGATTTTGTTCCTATTCATTACTTTATTACTTGTTTAACTGTTTATGTGCACATGTACACAATACTCATATTTATGATGTTTTGTATGTTTTAAGCGGTGCAATGTCAACGTTTTCAGTTTGTACACAATTGCGCATTCACCACCATGTGCCCAAGTTAATTTGCTTCTGCGTTTATGTTAAAAGGCTGTACGTTCATGCTGCCTCCACATCATGATGGCTATATTACTTATATTGTATATATTGCTTTTCATACCAAGAACTTATAAACACAGCGGTGGCCGAACGGATAGCGGCGCGGTCTAGATACCGGAAGGTTCCCAGTTCGAACCAGCCGTCCGACACGTTAAAATTACCACCGCTGAAATGCCCTTGAACAAGGCATCAACCACTACGATGAAATGTGTTCTATGAGCAGGGCCTGGCTGGAAACAAGTTCTTGAGCTTAGCCCAGATACCCTGGGTAAATATAGATTTAATTTCATTTCATTTCATCAAACAAACTACAAGTTAGTGAAAAATCACACCCGTGTGAACTGAGTGGTGTAAGGTCTTATATAGACTGATCAACTGTGGTCTGACGTAATGTCTGACGTAATGAAATCACACCCGTGTGAACTGGGTGACCATAGCAACCATGCTCATTTTTTGGTACGAACAGACACGTAAACTAACAAAGCTGAAATCACACCCGTGTGAACTGGGTGACCATAGCAACCATGCTCATTTTTTGGTACGAACAGACAGACACGTAAACTAACAAAGCCAGTTGTATGAGTGGTTTACACCACTCAAAAATGATGTAACAGAATCTACACCACACCAGATGAAAATAATTAGTTAATTAGTTAATTAAAAATGGCTGCGAATACTTGGCATGTGACCAATCAATATGCAATTATGCACCCCTTTACAGATGGATTATGATTGGCTCTACTACACTTTTTCTTTTATTGATTGCCTTGATCTTTCATTTCTCTTCAGAGCTCCAGTTGCTGTGCATCCTGACCACAAAGCTGGGCTACCTTTTCATACAGTGGTCTTCAAAAAAGGCAGATGCAGTGTGATGGGAAGAAGGAAAGCTAGAGCAGGTTAGGTTGGCATACATATTTACTGAATTAATGCCACCAGACAAAATTACATTACATACAACTTTGTTTAGCAGAATTATGGTAATCTAATCTGGCATTGTGTGTCCCTCTGCACAATTGGAGCATTCTACACATTGACACATGTCTGTGCATGGTAGCTGGTTCTGTCTACATGTGCATCTCGTCTGCACACAATGTGTGACTTTGCACTGGCAGTGCACTAGCTCCAATATGCTTTGTGGTGCAGGTGGAAGTGTCATCCATTTGATGGCAAAGGAATCGCCCTCAATCGTCCATCCATGCTGCATTGGCCGGAGGGATGTCTGGCTGGCTTTCCAAGCTTCTCCTGTATATAGCAGCCTGGTAGTTTGCTCGCTGAATATGCAGATACAGGGAGTCTTTATTTGGTGGCAGACTTCTCTCCAAACAGGTTCCTGTTTTGAACATTTGACATCTTGCCGTGTTGACATCTTTAAGACCCTTGCGGTCATACAGCACACAGGTGAACGCTTCTACTGCCTCATACATCTCTGTTGTCATGGTGAAAGTTGTGCCCAACTGTCTAAATGTAGTGCAGTGTTCACGATTAGACAGGGGTGTCTTGAAAGCCTTTACCTTTCAGGAACTAACTGTGTCACAGCCAGAGAAGCAGTGGAGACCAATCAAGGCATCACAGACGTCTTCACCCAGGTGGTTGTAGACCTGTTGGACATCCACTGTACATGTTTTGGCTCCTGTCCCGGTGGAAAAGTAGAGGGGGGACCCAACCTCCTTGCAAAATGCAAGGGCCAACACAAACACGTCAGTGTCAGGACTTCTGATGACAATATGTTGACTGTAAGTCGCAGCATGTTCACAGTAGCATAAGCCTAGTGTCTGCCTCTTCCTGTAAGGTGAACAGTGACGGTATTGGCGACACCTCCAGATCACCTGTAGTTTGATCTTTTCGCAGACAATGGCACTCTCTTCCATGTCCAACAATCACAGTGAGGTCCTGTATCATATCGTTGCCAGATTTGCTCCATCGCTCAAAAAAGAATTTATTTTCACCACATGCCAAGAACTTAGCCCATTGTTTCGGAGTCATCTAGTCTTCGGAGTAGATTTTTGTAACGAGAGCACCCTGCCCAGCACGTCTGGCTCGTTCCGCATTTTTTATGCTCATATTTTGGTAGGTGTTTTGTTGTTTTGGCTGTACTGACAATTGTCCTCAAAGCACTGTCTGCAAACTTCCCAAATGTTGGTTGAGGTTTTAGGACTTGAACAAGAGCTATTGCATCCCATACCCATGTTGAGCCCTCTGGGATTTTTTCAACTGTTGGTGATGGTTTGACTTCTGCTTCCAGGCGGTGCATCAGCTTTGCTTTGTCGGCTTTCATGAGGGACCCATCAAAATGAGCCAGTGATGCAGGTAAAGGCCCCAAACTATATACCAGCATCTCACTTAGGTCAATTTTTCTCACCGTTCCAACTACAATTAGTCTGGCAAATAGATTGCAGTCTGCTTTTAGAGTGACCTCTCTGCCTTTTGCTTTGGTTACAGATGAGGTTGCGGCATCTTTGAATGTCTTGAGCTTCATTTTTTTTATTGGCGCCTATTTTTGCAAAAGTTTACAAATGCTTCCTCACCTCTCTCTTTGGCCTCAAGCGCATCCACAGAAATTGCAGCTGAGGCTACCTGACCTGAGGTGATATGGTACAGCATTTCTCTGTCAATGGAAGGATCAAATGGGTTGAGCATGTTCTGAATACTGGACATGATGTTCTTTACATCCAACTCATCACGTTCTGTACGTGTGCTATCCAGTTCAGCTCGTTGGCGTGTTGTGGTGTTGTGTCCAGCCATGTCTCTGCATTCCATAGTGATGGCTGCTCGCTCATGTTGTGTGAGGGTCCATCTGTGAACTGCGCCTTTGTTCAGTGAAAACCCTGTTAGTCCACCTTTGGTTTTTGAGTCACGGTTTGCCGTTTGCTCAATCACATGATCACATGCAGTGTTACTAAAACCATATGTCTGTTGTCTCTGTGCAACAAAGTCACCTGATTGAAGCTGGTGGTTTATGTTTGGATGAGTGTCTTCCAAACAGCTCATCTCCAACCAGTATGCCGACAGGTATCGGGCATAGTTGATCCCATCATAGGCAAAGAACCATGGCAAAATGGAACGGACACTTGAGAGATGGAGACTCCAATTTGCCTCTCGTGTCCCTCTGAGGAAGAGGAGAAGGTCCTCTACCTGCAGATCAGCAGCAATCTCCATAGCAGCTTCACGTTCCTCTGCCGAAAGTATGTCAAGGTATGCCTGCCGTCGTAGTCTTTGAAGTGCCTCGCACATTAACTTGTGGGTACGTATGCTTCTTTTATAATGATGTCCACTTGTGACTCCTTCTAGAGACCCTGCAGCCACAACTCCAGCTTCAATGATGATGTCTTGAAATCCTGCATCCCTGAAGCGCTTCCCAATACAGGACAGGTATGCCATTGCTGTATGAAACTCTCCCATTCTCAGAACGAGTCGTTCCATGAATGTAGTGTTCATCCAACGGATTTCTTGAGCTTTAGAGTATATAGCCTGATCCATTACCAACACGATCTCATTTAGTGCCATTTTGTCGGCTATTTCTATGGAACGAGTGAGGATGGTGTGTACTGTGTCTGTTGGGCTGGCATCAATGACTGGCAGATAACCGATGCTAGACTGTGGTGGAATCATCCCTCTATGTAGCAGAGTGTTATGGAACCTTCATGAGAAAGTAAGCACTGTCAAGTCTTCGTGCAGTGTCCTGTGTGTGAATGTATTTCTCATGTCCCAGTTCAATGTTGGATCCAAAAGGTTTTGGACCAGTCCTTTTCTGTCTTATGTATGTGTCAATGTTGGCAGGAGGTGGCTCAAGAGACCGCTTCCCTGTTCTCTGCAGAGATACCCTCTCAGAAATGGACACATCACAGATAATGGGCCTTTGAATTATGATGCCATTTGTGTTGTGTGTGGTTCCCTTCCCAGATAGCGTTTCCTCACCAAAGTCATTGTTGTCCCAAACAAGTGTTGCCTGAACTTCAGCTGTGAAGTTTGGTGGGATGTATGCATCGCCTCGTAGCAATTGCAGCTCTGCTAGAGCTGTATCATGTTCCAGGACTTGTGAGTATGAGGAGCAGTGCCCAAGTCCATGGAGCATTCCTATCAGCTGAGCTGATCCGGTCATGTGCCGTATAGCCATGGATAAGGAAGAGTGCTTGGGCATGAGCCAGCGTCCTCTCATCGTGAGATTCATGACATCCTGGCAAGTTGACACAATTTTCTGGTTTTCCTCCACACTAACATCGTAAACCATCAGGTTTAAATTCCATAGTCATACCTGCTGTCCATGCAATGAAATTGTACAACTCATTTGGCACCACATTTGCGGCTGTGTCCATCTGTAGATCTTGTGCTGTGGGTGGCCATGGCAGTTTAGGAGTGGTTTTACACTTGACTTCTATGCTCTCCTTAATTGACATGGCTGCATGATACAGCTGTCTGAGGTCTGTGAAGAATCTACTAATACAGGTACATCTCGGTAAGTGAAATGTCTACTGTGTGATAACTATAATGAAGATAACATAAAATCCATAATAAACAAACCTGGTATTGCAGGATCGTCTCTATGCTGATGCCATTCTTCAGTAGATCGTCCTCGTCGTCCTCTGATGATGGCGGTCCAGCTTCATCATGGAAGGCTTCATCATGGAAGGCTTCATCATGGATGACTTCATCATGGAAGGCTTCATCATGGAAGGCTTCATCATGGATGACTTCATCATGGAAGGCTTCATCATGGATGACTTCATCAGCAGTCAAGTCCTCAACATACACAAATGTAGTTTTTGCCGATTTGAGAAACTTAAGAAAAGGATGTGATTTTTGAAGTCTAGCTTTCAAAGAAATTGCCTTGTAAGTGGAAATGTCCAGTCCTTCCGTCTCTCCAACAATGCTCTTGAAAAGGTTATTTAGATATGACAGCCTTAAAATGTCACGCCTTCTCTGTAACCTTTCTTCGACCACGGTCTTGCAGAACTCTGTGTAGCCTGCCTGGTAGGGATTGATTCCTGGATTTTCCTCTTCACCTCTCTTCGGATTAGACATGTATTTGGTATAACGTCTGTAGCAGCTCATGTGATACATGGCCTCTGCAGCGACTAGATCTCTCCCACGTATCTGAATTAGCAGAGTTTCATCCCTCTTTTCCTCTGCAGCACGTTGTAGTTTACCTGAGTCAGGATTCAGAATCACAAAACACAGGTTTTACAGGTATAATACATTGGGTGAAATTGTTGTTATAAAACATATCAGGGGAGTATAGAAATACGATAAGATATTTACACATCTTATTAAGACTGGTATGTGTCTGAAGGTGCGTGAGCATGGCAGCAGATATTGTGTGTACTGTACATAATATGACATATTAAACTGTGACATCGCTGACATCAGCTGATAAAAATGGGATAGGTCATTAACAAAGAATGCATTGATACAGTATGAAAGTACTGTATATTCTTTGACTATGGATGTCTGTGTTTCAGGCTCTGGAGTGTTGAGTCGCAGAGGAGCAGGCGCCAGGCGGTGACACATGGTTCTGATGGTGGATGAAGAAAAGTGGATTCAAAGCAGCTGACATCATACACTCTGTTTTCAAGAGGGTGGCATTCCCCTGTCTTTGTTAATTTTACAGTTACACGTTTATAATACCATTGGCCTGAATATAAGACTGTTTATTGTCAATGGAAATATCCTAAAAAAACAGGTCAATGTTCTTTTTCCATGAGTCTTGGAAAAATGGGGGTCGTCTTATAATCGGGACAATACGGTATATGACCAAGATCTTGGTGTTGTGTTGAATTTACTGTATATTAAATGTTGCAATTACCACGTGGGGGTCTTATAATTGCCACCTTCAGGAAATCTTGTACAGTAATGCACACTACGAGCCTATTCAGTAATTTTTATTGACATATATATATATATATATATATATATATCTCTCTCGACCAGCTGAGCTTAAGTTATGGACTGATCTGAGGACATCCACTCTGAGAAAACATATCAGGTTTTTGATATTGCTCAGTCCCCATCATCTTATTTAAAGTGTGTGGCACTGTGATAATAAACTGAATATAGCACTCAAAATATTTCATCACAAATACTGGCTAATATACTTTGCACTGTTAATCTATGCATTTTGCTCCTGGTTAATGTCCAGATGTTTAGTAGAATACTTGAGATAGAAAGTGTTAACTACCATATATGCATGAAATGTACAATGTTTAATTCAGTGTTAAAGGTATATATGCATTTTATACAAACCAACGTTTTCTTTGGCTTCTTTCTCTTTCCTCTTACGTGCCCTTTCAATGTGTTCCTTATTGGTGAACCGCATGTAGCACTGCCTGTGGTATACCACATTACTTGGCACATCAGGAACATCTTGGTCTGCTTTTATATTAAAAGTTGTAATTGCTTTTTCAGCAATGACACTTTCTGGAGTGTACATTGCACATTGCACAAATTTTGCCCAACTTTTATGGGAAAATGTTATTTCTGCAGGGGTTGCAACCGGTGCCACATGCATGCAGCACTTCATCTCCACCCACTGCTTGGATATGAGAGGTCACACCAGGTCGGATGTTTACCTTTTTTGATGATGCATAGGTGATGACCTCCAGACACAAGTGCCTCTAGTAGTGTGATGATTAATATCCATTGAAAACCAGAAGATTGCGAACCAAAATAAACTGTAAAGGATGTGTTTTTTTTGTATTTTGTTCTTTTAATAAAATAAAATGTATGCATTAGTAGTTTCAACTTTTTGTTGTGGACGTGGTATAGCGTATAGATGAGACACAAACAGTCTGAATGAATGGCAGTGTTGTATGTACATTATTTTTATTTGAACAATCGTTTGACAGTTGACATCGTATGTAAAACACTTAATGACAAATGTACCCATGTAAGAACTGTACTGTTGGAGTGAAAATACAAGAATTTACGTCAATGTTACAACATACATGAATTTATTGCCACTGAACAATAGAAGGAAATAGCGTGAATTTTCGGTAATAATCGGCAACACAAAGGTACTGCTACAATGTAAGGAATTTAGTATTTAGTAGCCTAAATTACACCTTAGGCAAATTTGTGTGGAAAATGTATATTTATGCTTATTTGAAGTCATTTAAGAGCCGGCATTTCACCGTTGCAGGTTGTATACTTCCTAGTTGTCAAGGATACCCTGATAGTAGCCCTGCATATTTGCCTGTTTAAAATTGCATTTTAAAATCGGGTCTTTTTCGTTAATGCGTTAATACTGGAAACATTACTTACAGTACTTTTCTCACAGAATTGTATCTGCCTACTGTGAAAAAAGAATGTAGTTACTCTGTGGGAAATCCCTGATAACACGATAAACGCTCCTCGCCCAGGGCCTAAGAGAGAGAGAGGCAGGGGGAGAGGGGAGATGGGAGTTGCACCACTCAGTTCACACGGGTGTGATTTTTTTTTTTTACTTAGAGTAGCAAAACCATATAAAACAAAACACTTACAAGTAGAACTGAATAAAAGTACAATGCTATTGTCATCAAAATACAGTACCAAAGAAAACGTATTCAAATGTAAAACAAAAATCACACCTGTGTGATTTTTACAACATCAATTACAACATAATGGTTGTTTAAGCAACGGGTGCTAATGTTTGTTTTAGTCCTCAAAACAAACATTACATTTCTCTAAGGCGTTTTCTTAAACAAGCATCGTTGAAAGACAAACATTAAAGCTGTATACAGTAGGAGGGGTTAGCGTCCCTCAAAAATGTATCATCTTTCGGAAATAACCAATCTACAATCTCACAACGTGACGCATTGTGTGCCAAAGTATGAATGTAAGTATGTGTAGTGGTGTAGAAGTGTAAAGTATAAAATAATTGAAATACGGTACTCCAGTAAGGTAAAACGCTAAATTGTACTTATAGATTATGCATAGTGCTTTTACCACTAACTGAGCTAATAGGGAAATACGACCCACCGAGCGGTGAGATGCATGAATGAAGGAGTCACGAGAAAGGAGGGCACACACAGGGGATGTCGTGGAGATGGACGGAAGATCACTTGCTCTGGTTTCTGGATCTCTACAGAGATCTATAACTCCACCACGTACGTACCATCTGTCAGGACAGATGATGTTCTATTTCTCAACTTCCCCTCTCCTCCCCTCTCCACTACTCTGCTCCATGCAGTGCAAAATCACGCATATTGCCTAATTTAATGTAATTATTGAATTACTGTGTGTGTGTGTGTGTGTGTGTGTGTGTGTGTGTGTGTGTGTGTGTGTGTGTGTGTGTGTGTGTGTGTGCGTGCGTGCGTGCGTGTGTGCGTGCGAGAGGGAGAGAGAGGTCTTTGATCATTGTGGGAGGCTTAACAGCACAAATCTCATTTGGTATATTGGTGTTTAGCCTGTGTGTGTGTGTGTGTGTGTGTTTAGATACTGCCTGACCTGAAAGTGACCATGCATCCAAGAAGCTACTACTGTACGCTAATATTGTATTCATAGGAGACCATTTCGCCTACTGTACCTGGACACCTAAAGTTTAGGTCCTAAACAATCAGCAGGGCATTACATTTATATGTCGATATAGTCTCAGCATCACATGCTTTGATCAACACCCTCCCCCTGCCCCACCCCTTTCCACTCTCTCTCTCTCTCTCTCTCGTCATCAATTAAACAGAGAAAGTAGGGAAAGATGAGACAGTAAAAGGAAAGAGTGAACAAGCAGCACAAAGTCTCAGAGAGGTAGAAAGAAAAAGAAGAGAGTGTTAGAAGCACGAGTTAGCACATTTGCCTGAGTGTCATAAGCGAAAGCAATGTGCGCTCGCATGCAAACTAGATTCCCACACACAGCATGGATCTGAGCACCGCACATGACAGCAGGTCTCGTTGAGGTTCCCACAGATGGTTCATGGGAGCCTGAAGAGGACAGAGGACCATAAGTAAAGTGAGTTGTATCTACACTTCTATTCTGATCTTTGTGCCTCAGCTCTTTTCAGTTGCATGAAGTCAAAATGATGCATGGGATTAATTCTCCATTCAGGAGGACTAATTCAATAGATTATATATAGTGTAAATTAGTGTGTACTGCAACGGCATGCAGATTCTCATTGCTGAGCTGGATGATGCTAAATGAAGGTGACCTATTTAGGTCCAGAACAGTGCCAGCATTCAGGATGTGAGTACTGTACTTGAAGCCAAAGGTTAGCCTGGGAGGCTTCTCTCTTACAGTAAGGATATGTAGCCACTAGCCAGTAGCCGTAGAGTAATATAGTGCTCAGTGTATGGACTTCTAATATCCTTTCATGGTTTTGATCTGCATCAAACCTTCATTTGTTGTTAAAATGATAGCATCGGGACATCTTTGATTAGGAAAAAAAACCTGGATTATCCTGATCACAGAAGAAGGGTGGATTCAGGTGGATTTCAGGAACAAAATGTAATTTTTATCATGTAGTAGTATACACATTTATTTATATTTTGCAAAGTAAGCCTGCAAATTAAAAAAATGAAAACAGTGCTTTCTCATAAACAATAAATATTTTATTTAAATGTTAGAAATCAGCTAAACCTGCCCCGCCCAGCATCTAGTAAATAAGGTTATGTGATGTCAGTAGATTAGAAGAAGTCCACCGGGCATACTAGTTAATAATGTCTAGACTCTAGATATTATGAACTAGTATGTAAATGGACAAAATACCTGCCATATAAGTGCCTCTCTGGAAGTCCTCTGGTAAAGGCTAAATAAGATACCTGTGTAATTGGTTATTTTTCAATCCCCCCAATAACAATTGAAATTGAAATAATTGAAAACCTCCAAAAAGCTCTCATAAGCTCTGCATTCAAGGTGTTGTGAGCCTGAGCCTATTGTAGAGGAAAGTAAGCCAGTTCCTCTTAGTGCAGAAAATAAATGTATTCCATATCTCAGCCCTGCTGTTGAAGAAGGTACGTGGATCCTAAAGAATAAATGGAAAATGTATATAGGCCACTTTCACACACAGACGGCAAAGGAAACCATGCATGCAAGGTACTAACCTGCTCATCGGGATCCCACATGTAGTCATTGCAACAGGAGGTGGGAAAGGAGACTTTTACAGTAAGTGTTCTTCGCCAAACAAAGATGATGATGCCTATAACTACGTCACTTCTTAATTGAGAAACTGAAAGAGAATAAGTACACATTCATCTGGCAAAGGACCAAATTACCATTACCCAACTACAGCAATAAACTAAAGCCAGAGATCCACCTCCTAAAACATAGATTCAAAATTATGAATTAAGTGGTTTAGGCCTAGGTTGTTACTGTTGGACATTTTATATAGGCCTATATTGTTTTTTTGTTTTTGTTTGTTTGTTTTTGTCAGATGAAGATTTATGGTGGTGTTTTCTGTCTCCTCAAATAGAAACACTTAAAGTGACCCCATGCTGGCCAATCCAATGTTGGTTATCTTGGATAGAACAACATGGGATCTCCTAATCTAACTAAATGTTTTGAACAACTGGGTCTGGGCACAGGAATATAGCTCTGGCTGGGTGCTATACTTGTGGTGTTTTGTGTGTATGCACTGTATTGTCCTAAGAGAGTATGACGGAGAGTATATGGTTAAACCATATAGAGTTATAGGTTAAACATAGGTTAACAAACATAGTTGTCCTTAGGTGGGGGCAACAGTGATATCGTAAAGAATATTTCCAGAATCAATAAAACAGTCTTCTCTGTAGACTGTAACAGTGATATCCAAAGCGTATCAAATGGCACTGCACAAAAATGCAACATCATATTCTTTGCTCAATCATTTGAAACACAATCGTTTCCTGTAAAATGGCATGCCAGTAATTTTAGCTTTGACAAAATAGGCCACATAATCTCATTTTGCTAGTTTTTTCTATTTTAAATTGTGGTTGAATATGAACTTACAAATTGCTACAAATCTAGGGACTATTGATGAGGTTGTAAAGGCCTGGGGAACACTGGGGATCATGCCAGAACTATTTTGTTCCTTTTGTTTTTCAGAGCACCAGGTCTTCCATCCATACTGATTGTAACTACCGGGTATCCCAATTATAAATTCCTCTCACTGCTGCCTTTTCAGCCTAGAGTCGGTTACTAAATTGATGTTTATGGAATAGTTGTTTCAGTCTGTTGAGAGGCTATAATGAGCATCTACATGCCAGCTGGGATGCAAAGGATTCACTTCTGATGGCTCTTTGTTTACAAGCATATGGTCCACTGTGCTGGGGTTAATGCGGCTCCACAAGGGTCAGGTTTGTTTCGACTACGAACATGGTGCATTTATTCCCTCATCACCTCTTTCTCTCACATCCACCGCTCACACACAAATGCACTGGTGAATATGGGTGTAGTGCTTGTGGGTGACTTCAAGCCTATGTGAGCGCCTTCAAGCCTATGTGAGCCCATTGATGCCAGAACAAGGAAATCTATAGCATGTTTTGCGGAACTTTAGCAGTTCAACGCTAACATAATCACACGCATGCACAGACATGCATGCATGCACACGCGTGCACGCACGCACGCACGCACGCACGCACGCACGCACGCACGCACACACACACACACACACACACACACACACACACACACACACACTCACACACACACACACACACACACACAGACACAGAGGACAATAGGCACACCAAAGTGGGCCTGTGGTGTGTAACCATTTAACCAGTACTAATCTCTACACTAATGGGCTCTTCCTAGTGGTCACGACTGTTCTAATTTCTGGTAATTAATGTCACACGCAAACACACTCTGCAGTCCAAAAATACTCAAGACTCAAACCTTTTAATTCCAAGGATCCCCAGTTTATGTAGCCGATTAGGCCACAAACCACAATGTTACCATATATGACACCCATAACTCTGAGAGTGTACAATTGGAACCAAATGGACCCATCAGCGTCCATTTGGTTCCATTTGTACACTCTCAGAATTGCAGATCATTAACCCATTTAGACCTGGGGCCGATTTTTTAAAATTCAAAACATTAAAAAAAGATTATTTTTACATATACTGTAACAACTACACACAGAGGTGTTCCTGGCTTAAAATGTATATAATAACGTATAAGTGTACCAGGTCTAAGGGTACATTTTGTTCCTAACTATCAATAATTTAACTGGGGACCACTTGGAAACCACCTCAAGGACCCTTGGGGGTCCCCGGATCCAACTTTGAGAACCAATGCTCTATCTATGTAAGCAATAGACTTAGAATGTCTGTGATCTTACATACGTACATTTCATATATTTCAAATACATGAAATGTATTATGCCCCCATGCACGGCATGAATCTGCTCCGCACGCCGTGTGTACTCACTCACTCACCCAATAAATAATTCCTAACTCATGTAATAATTCCTAAATTAATCATTGCCCGGGCACCGAAACTCTGGAATGCCCTACCCCAGAACCTGAGGGATGCACCCTCAGTGGCTGTCTTTAAAAAACTTTTAAAAACCTTTCTTTTTACACAGGCTTTCCCATAGATAGCCTGTTTATTGTTTATTATGTGGTGTTATGTTATTTTATTTATTGTCCGTTCAATGATTTAAACAATGTTTTTTTGTTGTTGTTGATTTATCCCACAAACTACCTCTATTGTACTGTATTTTATAATATACTTTATGTACTTTATACATAAAGTTCCAAACTTTTCTTTTTCCAGATCACAAAGTTTTCAGACCCCATTACTCTGTGGTTTATCAATTTCTGATTATGGTTTAAAATAATCTCTTTGACAAACCACCACCAAACACTCCTTTTGATACATAAAATGGAACCCTTGCCGCCTTTTATACTTTTATGTTCCTGGTACCTCACTTCCTGGAACTATTGCTAACAATGCTTTTTCCCCACAGCTCCCACTACGATCAAACCTTGTCAACAGAAAATGAATGACCATGGTTTAACGTTTAACTACACTACACGAAACAAAACATCTTTTCCGTACCCTACATTTTGGGGACATCCTCAAGGACCCCTGGGGGTCCCCGAATCCCACTTTGAGAACCCCTGATGTGAAATAATTCCACTAACACCCTAACACCACTGACCCTCCTGTCTCCCCACCCCACCCCCACACCCGGATGTCTCTCAGCTAGACCTGATGTCGGTTTCCCCGGTGATGGACTCTGCCCTGTCCAACAATAATGGCAGTGTTTCGACTGCAACATCTGTGATGACCTCGGCGCCTTTGAATGCCACCGTGTGGCAGCGGGACAACGTGCTGGCCGCAGCCGAGGTGGTTGTGCTGGCTGTGGTCCTGCTTTTGGCACTGCTGGGGAACGGGCTCGTGCTGGTGGTCCTGCTGAGGAGGAGGCAGCAACACTCCCCGCTCCACCAGTTCATGCTCAACCTCTGTCTGGCTGACCTGGTGGTGGCACTGTTCCAGGTAGCATAGGCACGGAATGAATCAATGAATGGACAGTAGCCTGTGTGTGTGTGTGTGTGTGTGTGTGTGTGTGTGTGTGTGCGTGCGTGCGTGCGTGCGTGCGTGCGTGCGTGCGTGCGAGCGAGCGAGCGAGCGTACTTATGTATGTACAGTATATGTATTTATGTGTAGCAGAGTGGCTCACAGCCTCAGCCTGATGGCCTCAAAAGTCTAATATCTCCCCCAAGCCATAAGCAATTGCCTTTGGCTTAGTGGTTAAGATGTTGGCTTTCCACATGGGAGACCCGGGTTCGATTTGCGGGTGTTAAGTTAGTGCCGTGACCCGTGACCCGGATCGGGTTTCCCCGGTGGCGGAGGTCAAAAGTGGGGTGAGTGTAGGCAACAGTGGCTCACAGCCTCATCCTGATGGCCTCAAAAGTCTAATATCTCCCCCTGGCCATAGGCAATTGCCTTTGGCTTAGTGGTTAAGATGTTGGCTTTCCACGTGGGAGACCCAGAGCCGGACTAACAATGGAACTAGGTGGCGCTTAAGCGCCAGGGCCCGAAGCTTGCAGGGCCCGGTACGAGACTATAGGTACAACTGTTGCTTCTGTCGAAAAATATAACGCAACACAGGAACCCCCGCTAGTGTTTTTGGTCTTCTCGTCTGACAGTTTCTGTAGCAGCCTGATACTAGCAGCAAGGGGGCAGTCGGCCTGGGGGGGGTTCCCATAGGGGGGTTCCCGACGGCTGCGCGTCGCTTCCTCCTCCGACAGAGGGGAAGCGAGTAAGCGACGCCCCCTCGCTCAGGAAGGCCCCCTCTCTCAGACCGACCAACGTGTGTTGTTGTTGCGACAATAACATAGCCTACAGCCTATGTAAGAGGAATATAAACACAAGACCGTGGCGCAAAACTTCATATTTACCCTGCTCTAATGCAACAAAAGTGTGTTCTTACATCCTCCATTTCACGATTTCAGCACTCGTGAGTAAATTAATGTAATTGCTAATTTGCTATTATGAAAGTTTTCAGTGACGTTGCACCCACCACAACTTGGTTGCATTGTCGTCAATAATTAATCTAGCTTTAAAACGTTCTAATATTAATATAGCATATCGACATTGTCTGTTGGTACACACGTTATATGGACCATGTAACAACATGGTCAACAGCACTGTTTGCAAATGTAGCTACATTTGTTGGCCACAAAGACAATTTAGACAAAACATGCTGCTGCATGTTTATTGTTAATGACTGTATTAATAACCATAAAGTAATCTCCTAGGCCTTACATAATAGTTTAGCAGAGACTGAAGTTGGAAAGGCTGTGCCCAGTGCGGCTGTGTCTTGTGTGTCAGCGGGCAGCGCAGGCAGTAGTGGATATGCGCTAAACGGCGAAATGCATGTTAATTAATTAATTAATTAATTAATTAATTGGCTGAATCTGTAGGGCCTTTTGATTTTGTGAAGCGCCAGGGCCTTGAGAGGGGTTGATCCGTCACTGGGGAGACCCGGGTTCAATTCCTGAGTGTTATGTATGTATGTATATGTATGTATGTATGTATGTATTGGACAGACGGACATGTGTTGAGAACCACAAATGCACAGAACCTATGCACATATCTATATCTGTCTATCAATCTATCCATCAGGTGTTGCCTCAGCTGGTGTGGGATGCAAGAGGCCGTTTCCCGGGCCCTGACGTACTGTGTCGACTGGTCAAATACCTCCAGGTGCTCGGAATGTTTGCCTCCTCCTACATGATTGTCGCCATGACAATCGACCGCCACTATGCGATCTGCTGCCCCCTGCAGGCATACCACAGTGGAGCCACTCATCGCTGGAACTACTTCATACTGTTCGCATGGGGACTATCACTTCTATTCAGCTTACCACAGGTTATACCAACTATCACTCTGGACTTTGCTGAGAGATGAATAATATATTAAATATAAAAATATTGAATCAAGCAACTTAAAAACTGTCTGTGGTGCATGCAAAAAAGGCGTGAAACACCTTTAATTCAGCCCCTTCACTATTTCACTCACTCCAACTTCTCCTCCCCTTCAGCTATTCATCTTCTCTCGTTCAGAGGTGGCCCCGGGTGTGTTTGAATGCTGGGGCAACTTTACTGGATCCTGGGGCCTCAAGGCATACGTTACCTGGATGACCTTGGCTGTCTTCATCCTCCCCGTCCTCATCATCACTATCTGCCAAGTAAGGAGGAGAACAGTGAAATAAAATGAAAGAGATGAGAGGACAGAAGTGACTGTGTTCCTTTCCTTAGGCCTACTCAAATGATGATTCATTCATTGCTTGCAAATGCAAAAATATTTAGGTGGACTGCATTTAACAATTAACATACTATTTTCCTGGCCCGGGCAGTTAGCTCAACCGTATGGGCACCTATAGGCTGCTGAGCCAGCCTGACGGCGTGCCACGTGATCGACTCCCGATCCCGACGGCCTTTCCCCCATGTCTCCCCCATGCTGTCAATCTATTAATGGAGGCAGAAAAATCCCCACAAAAAACATACTATAATTTCTTTATCGCTGATGTACTGCATACATTCAATGTCTGCAATGTATGCAGTAGCAGTATAGCCCTGTCTTAAGACCCTGAGCTCAATATTTTCTGTGACCATGGGGAGGATAATTTATGGCTGAGCAGTAGATTCACAAATGCCTTTCCAGTAGCCTTGCATCATCAGGCGTTCCATGTGCTTTACAATCTGCCTGCTTATTAATATCCTTTAGATTGCTGCAATGTTATTGTTCCCCCACATAAATGCAGAAACGAGTAGTGAAGGCTTGTCAGTTGCTATGAGGTTTTTTTTAAAGATTAGTTTTTGGCTTTTGTGCCTTTATTGATAGTTACAGTGAAGACGGACAGGAAAGAGGAAGAAGGGGAGAGACATGCAGCAAAGGTTGTCATGAACGGGACTCGAACACACAACGCGCTGTCAGGCCAGAGCCTATTATGTGGCATGCGCCTGGACCACTAGGCCAGCCCAGACACTATGAGTTACATGGACACCAAACAAAAGTATTCCAGGAAATAGTGAATACTAATGAACTTGCAGGGTTCATTCGATTTCAGGGTAGCCATGGCTGATGAAGCCTAATATCTCTCTTGGCTAAAGGGGGGGAATTTTATTAGATAATATATTGTAGCTATGAATTTGTGTTTAAAATTCACTTACAATTTGGGAAACATTCTATCTGCTGTCTCTCCTCCCTCATCTCTTTCAGGTGCGAATCTTCAAGGAGATCCACAACAATCTGCACCTGAAGTCAGATCGTCTTTTCTCTGCTCCCTCATCGTGCAGACAGAACATCCAACGAGGAGGAGGGGCCAGCCGGGGGCGATCTACCATACTCCTGCATGCTCCATACACTACAGTTGGTAACCATTGGGATGCTGCCGGACCAGGATCAACCTGTCAGCACCTCCCCATGGGTCCACTGAGACCCAATAGCATCACCTCACAAGGTGATGGTCATGCCTACTCTAGTGATCTTTCCTGTGAATAGTGCTTTACTGTTCTATTGTATTCTATTCTATCATGCTACTGATTGCTACCTGGCAGGTGATAAGAAAATTCTATATTTGTTTCCACCAGGCCGAAGGCACTCCTTGGCCTAAAAACGGCCATAGCTGTCATCACAAATGTGATGAGGTCAGCACAAATGTGATGAGGTCAGCACATTTGGGCACATTTTGGCAAGTGGCTATGGCCGAATTTAGGCCAAGGAGTGTTTTTCATGCAAAACTAATGCTTGGAATGGATTCAGAATCATGAAAACCCCCTAGTTTGACATGTCACAATTGTCACATGCTACTTAAAGCATGATGACATTTGGGAAATGTTGCCTTATATTGGTTGTCTATGGTGTGGTAGGCTATACAAAAATGGCCATAACTTTTTTTTGCGATGTTTCCGGGCAGAGCAGGCCTCTCATTCTGTGGACCTCAATGGCCAAATGAATAGAAAAAACACAAATAAAAAGTACGGCATGACATCACAGGTCCTGTCCAATTTTGGGCCTGTGGCTCCCCGGCTATATGCTCATTATGCTGCTTCACTGCTTCCATGTCTTCGTGGTGCTTCCTATACTATGGTGATTCTTTTAGATGCCATTCCATGTATATATAACTGCCTTCCCTCAGTTAATTAAACATCTACTGATGCATGAACTTGGACACATCATCAGTGACCTGGGATCCTGGGATCAATGGGTGTTTCTTGGTCTTACAACAGACACCCTCCTCCAGGCGACCTGACCAAGGCTGATCAGACCCCGGCCTATGGCCTGGCTCCTCCTTCGTCTGACCAGAAATGCAGAATCCTTCTGTGCATTGTGTCGTCGTTGCCGCTGAACAGCACATATCTCAGCTTCGGTACAACTCGAGCTACAGCCAGCCCCTCGAGCTGCACCGAGGCTGATTTTAAACCCTCCTTGCAGGTTTTACTGCAGTCTGTAGCTTTTGGATTCCTCCTCACGGAAGAAGTGGTTTCGGCTGCCAAGTGCCAACCCTCTCCACCCCCGGTTGCCGTCTCTCCGGCCGTCCTCTGTCTCTCCAGATGTCACCACCCTCTTCGTGGTTGTCACCCAGGCTGTTCCTGGTTGTCACTGGCACTGCCACTCCCAGAGTTTTCAATTAATTAAACATCTACTGATGCATGAACTTGGACACATCATCATCAAAGTTTGCAGGCTCTGGGTAGGCAACCCAACCTGGCGGAGACCTGTGCTCTGAGGAGCACACTTTTCTAGTTCTATTATAAGTCATGTTAATTTGTTGTGTTTTCTGTCTTACTTAATATTACCTGCATTTTATACAAATTCTATACAAATTTATTTGGATACTTCTTGAGACTCAAAGGCTGTAATGTAGTGCAACAATGATTCCAAGAATTTACAGCACATACAGTTATCTTTCTACAAGGGTGTGAAAAGATACATTGCAATTATACAGCACAAGAGACTGTTAAAGCACAATTGCTTTCATGTGTGTATCTCTCTCTCAGCTGAGCTACAGCCTGGCACTCATGAGAATCCAAGGCCGTCTGTTATCTGCTCGTCGTCAGTCACAGCCATAACTCCAGGACCTCGCGTCCGTACTACAGGGGTGTCGGCTGCCGTGTCTAAGACAGTCAGGATGACCCTGGTTATAGTGCTGGTCTACTCTTTCTGCTGGGCCCCTTTCTTTAGTGTCCAGCTGTGGGCTGCCTGGGACCCCAACCCACCACAGGATGGTATGTATTGACAGAATAGAAACATAGATCGTCTGATATATGCGGACGCACGCACGCACGCACGCACGCACGCACGCACGCACGCACGCACGCACGCACACACACACACACACAAACACACACACACACACACACACACACACACACACACACACACACACACACACACACACACACACACCAGGCTCGGCTCTGACATGACTGAGGGGGCAGTTGAAAATGGCAAGGGGGCGTTTTTATATAGTATAAAACAATATGTGCAGTACATGAAACTTAAACTGGCGGGGCAGAATTTGCAACTGAGAGTGCCAGGCACCCCCGTGGCACCATGCCAGGCACCCCTGTGGCACCATGCCTGACACACACACACATACACACACACACACACACACACACACACACACACAGACACACACACAGAAGAAGAAGCTTCTATGGTACGTCTACATACAAAACAAACAAACAAACCTTTGAGTTTATGAACACATGGGAAATAAAATGTAGAATGTGTGTGTGTGTGTGTGTGTGTGTGCGTGCGTGCGTGCGTGCGTGCGTGCGTGCGTGCGTGCGTGCGTGCGTGCGTGCGTGCATGTCTAGGTGCTATATTCACCCTGCTGATGCTGCTGGCCAGTCTAAACTCATGCACCAATCCCTGGATCTATTCCGCCTTCTCCAGCAGTGTCTCTCCTGAGCTACGGTTGCTACTGTGCTGCCGCGCTCACTCACAGCGCAGAGGTTCCATACCAGATGACTCTACTACCACACACAACTCCAACTACTAATAGTCTAATACACACACACACACACACACACACACACACACACACACACACACACACTGCACAGTGCACACAGTATACTGTAGGCCTACACACCATATGATGCAATCACATGTCTGAGTCCCCTCGAGTGATGTGACATCTGCACGCACAGACAACACACAGTGCTGAAATATAATTTTGTATTCTTTTAGAATATTCAAACTGTACGTTTGTTGAAGTCCCCTCTCTGCTGTTATCTGTTTAGAATGTGTAAAACTGTATGATGCACTGTTAGACGCATCAGGGACAGTGTGTGTGGCTCAAGAAAGTTCTAACTGGTAGACACGTGGGTCACACAACTGCAATTCTACGCAGTAAAGCCCAATTTATACTTAGTTGTGCACCAGTGTGGCACACATAATTGCACAAACTCACAATGCGTTGCATCACAAATAGTTGTGAGCTTGTAGATTGACTTATTTTTGTGCATGACACTGGTGTGCAACTAGCTATGAGACAAGCCTCAAGCGTTAAGCAATGGTGTTTCTCAGAACATTTTGTAATTGTTAATGTTAACTGTAAATAAACACTGAATGTAAAATGTCTGAATGCTAATAGAGAAATGTAATTAATTTAATTATTTATTGTATTACTGTAAATATGAAGAATCACAAATAGGACTTCCTTTTTAAAAATAGTGTATTCATTCCCTCACCAGTCATACAGGACATCACATCTATGGTACTGTACATACAGTACTTACAAACATACACATATCACAGCTGTAAAAACTATGTTTTTTTTTTGTTTTTTTTACAGAAAATCAATTCTACATTGTTTCATTTGCTCCTTTACACAACGGTGGTGTGGCAAAGTACCATTCTCAGACACACCATAAAGCACAAAGTGTCTCTTTTAAACAAGTTTGTTCCAGTCCTTCAAAATGTCCACTTGTCCCTTCGGGCTTTCCCTCCATCCCTGACAAAAAGAGCTGAAAGGGTGTTAAGTAGGCCTACATGTCGGATTAAGAACACCACAAAGATGAACTCAATTGTTTGACTTCTCTATTTGGAGACTCAATCTGCCGCCAGGACAAGTAGAGACATTTATTAATCGCACAGGGGAAATTTAAATTCAGCTTCACCCAGCTGACGGCTGCTCAGATGGTCATGATGATCAATCATGGCACTGACACTGACAACGTATACTGGGCGGATCGGGCATAAACCAGTGACTGTCTGATTACCAGACACTCTCTACCCATTAAGCCTCCCACTAGAGGGCCATCATATTGGAGGAGCATATAGAGGGTTAGAAACTTGTGAGAGATTGTCTCACAGCCTCTGACTTTGGATACATTGGCTAAAACACGCACACCGAAGTACAGGTAAATTCACAACCCATTTTTCTTGATAATATATAATTATCCATTGTCATTTTATCATGATGGAGCATGAATGTATGTCATGGTACCAGTGCATACTGCAGGCTGAAGCTTTTTGCCACATTTATACTTGGTTCAGTTGGTTGTGCATTTTGTGTCGAGCACAGGAGAAAAATAGCAGGGTCATAAACATAATGCATCATTTGACATGTTGTGAGCTAGTAGATCTGCTCTTTTCGATGTGCGACACCAGTGCACAGCCAGGTATAAATTAGCACCTGAAAAACAACTTGTAGTAGCTCTGACGTTACTCTGCTGGTGGATATAGACACAAAGACACCCTATCATGGAGTATTCCTCTTACAAACAACCAAAATAAAACAAAATAACATTCTTTCTTATATATGATCCACACTAAATACATACTGTATGATTAACTTGTCCAAAAGTTATTTGTTAATATTATATTCAGTCGAGTCAATATTTCCCTAGTTGTTCTAAATAACAGGCATACAGTACAAATGTATATGCTTTAGTGTAGACTATCTACATCTCATTCCAACATGAAAAGTTTATTTCATTTTGGAATTGGAGGTTTATGAATGCACATTTCAAGCTGCGCTATATCAAGTGGGATTGAAAGCGACACTTGAAATGAGCAGTGACTGCATATTGTCTCTGGGACAGAGCAAATGTTCTATTGGTTTGAGTATATTGCAAAAAGGGAATGCGACTTAGAACCTGACGAACATTGTACTGCATTGTATACTGTTACATCACAGGGTTCTCAACACCGGCATGTTCAGCCCAAACAATGGCTACTATTCTACAGATTAGTTTAGGTATTTAGCATTTAGCAGTCTCGTTAATGGTGTTCACATGGTGACCAAATTGATTGCAAAACTCATTAAGCAGGTTAGAATTTTGACTTGGCCCCTGAACTGGAGTGAAGAATCACTGCATTACATACAAGGGAGATTGGGATACTTTCACAAATACTGTCAGCAAAATGCAGGATCAAAACATAAGAATCATCAAAAAAGAACATGTTAATGTTTGATTACATTAAAAAGTGTACATTTAGAATAGTCTGTGTATGCATTTGAAAAGGGTCTAACCCTAACCCAGAACAGTTTGAATAACGCAACAGAGTCTAGTAAGTGTACAAAAGTCTTCAGAGAACGTTGCTTCTGAATCTCAACAAAGAATGTTTAGAAGGTGAAAATTAAGAGAGCTTGGTGGTTGTTAAATTATTATATGACACTAACGGATTGGCTGGTCAGTCTACTACTTCATATTAGTGCATATTGCATAAATAGTACATGTTCATCAAGAAAATATAATCAGAGTGAAACATCAAAGTTTGAACATCATGCTCCAACCACTGACTTGGCAATTGCAACTATTTATCTCCATCTTCTCAACAAAGAAACCAAAGATAAAGCATGAAACACTTGTGTGGGTGAAAGAGTGCACAATGTTTTTTTTGTGTGTGTGTGTTCTATATTCTGCACAGAAATACTGCCTTCTGCTGCTGGTTGCTGGAACAACAAGGCAGGAATTTGAGTTCTGATGATCTGGGCTTGCTTCAGCAATAAATGTTGGTCATCATAAGAAGGATTCCTAAATCCAAAGCTGAAAATCAGCCAAAAAATAATAAAAGGAGGTACATTAAAAAGCGGCTGCTGACACATGCAGTCACCACACACACACACACATTCTCTCTCTCTCTCTCTCTCTCTCTGCCACACGCATACATTTTCATGCGTATCATTCAATCACAGCAAAAAATATATCTAAAAAGTTAGTTTTAGTCTAATTGACACAGTGAGATGAATAGATTAAAAAAATCATAACATGTTTTGCAGATACAAAAGCATTATGTGTTCATAAAAGAAAAAGAAATACACAAGTGCTCTGACAGACTTTAAAATCAGTCAGTGACATTTCTTTTCCTATTTTGGCACCACAGCAGGGCAGGTTATATCACACGTGTTAAAGCCCATCTGTCTATCTACTAAAAAAATAAAAACAAATCTCATACCTATTGTGTCCCTCAAGCAAGTGTGTATGTGTGTGTCTGTCTGTGTGTGCGCAGCGAAATGTAATACTGAGAGTCGTTGTGTTGTTGCTGATCAGTGTCATTAAGGTGCATATAATTTTTATATCAATACATAGAAGATGTGAGTTGTTCTGGTTTTAGTGTCCATAATACACGATCACACAAAAGAAAAACTTTAAACTACAGCTAGGTGTCTAAAGCCCAAACCACACCAAAGGGTCGGGTTGGGACAAAACGTTTTTTAAGGTAGACCACACCAATGCAACTAATTGCAACTCAATGAGTTGCATTGGTGTGTTTTACCTTTAAAACGGTTTTGCCCCAACCCGACACTTTGGTCTGGTTTGGGCTTAAGCTTGTAATACCAGCTGGCCGTCAAACCTTGTGATCTAATGAAAGTATCTCTGAAGTCCTACGCATTTTCAGTTTCAAATATCCATAAAATATTTGTTAGGATCTACATTTTTAGACACATCAGATAAATTGTCACAACTATGTGACTACACACTGAAGGTGATACTAGAGGTGCTCCAATCAGGTTTTTTTAGACCGATTCCGATCATCGATTGTTTTTTCTCACGATCGTCCGATACCGATACCACTTGGTAAGTGGTATAAAAAAATCGGTTTCTCCAGATCGGGTAAATTGCTGATAACCGATCGAGTAATTTGGAGTGAAAATAGCACCTCTAACTGATACTGGCGTACACAGTCTCTGGAAAAGGCTCGTAACAACAGACGGTATTGTTGGTAGACGGTATTCAACAACAACATTGTTGTTGAATAGTTTTCTCCAAGCTTACACACTATTTGTTGTGCAATTTGTTTTCGTAGGCAACTGCCAAAATCACTTTCCGTACTTTTCCAGATTTCCACACCTGCTTAGGGAATGCTATCTTCTTCTACCCTCTCAATTCAACAATAAAAAACAAATCCAACTCCAAGCCCCAGCGATCACTGGATGTGAACCTGTGAACAGGGTGCAAACACATACGTCTAATAAAGGGGCATTCCCTTGAATTAATGTGTTACCATTGTGCCCAGGCTGTTCAGAGTGAAACAACTGTAGCATGAGTATGTCTCTTTATACTTTAAGGAGTGTGGTGGTGGACCTGACAAATGTAATGTGTGTGCTCACTTGGACCTGTGCAGAGTTGAGGCAGAGCTAAGATGTAATCTGATTCGACAGTGAAAATGTGTCTCTGGCTCTGTGTCTGTGTCTCAAGACCCTGAGAGTAATGTACTCAGTGATGTAATCCCCCAACAACTGTCAGTGGAGTCAGTGTATCTGTCTGTCTGTCTGTGTGTGTGTGTGTGTGTGTGTGTGTGTGTGTGTGTGTGTGTGTGTGTGTGTGTGTGTGTGTGTGTGTGTGTGTGTGTGTGTGTGTGTGTGTGTGTGTGTGCATGTGTTCGTGTGTGCGTGTTCTTGCAGAGGATTAGATTTTTACCAAAGCCACACCAATACCGTCAGATGCTACAATACTGAAACTCAGCTCTGCTAAGTGTCACAACACTAGGTGTTATAGATAGCTGCAACAATGTCACCTCGGTAAAGTGCATGGGTTGGTGGTGGTGACGGGAGGGTGCTTCACTGGTGGCTCTTGCAGGGTCTCTGTGTGTGTGTGTGCGTGTGCTTGTGTGTGTGTGTGTATGTGTGTATATTCCAGTCTCTACACGGTGTCCTCGTCCATCTTTGCCACTTCGTCTAATACGACGGCCGACGTCTCCTCCTCGCCCTTGGAGGGCGAGGAAGGGGCCAGCATGGCCGCCTGCTCCTCCTTGCCGAGCCCCTCCCTCTCCTTGGCCTCCTCCGCTTTCCTCTCCCGGTCCAGCAGGCGGTAGTTGGTACCCATTCCAATGAAGAGGATGATGCTGGAGAGGACGAGGATGGCACCACAGGTGTAGTAGGTGTAGTGGTAGTTGCCATAGTAGTTGAAGAAAGTACCTGTTGCGTGAACACACACACAGAGAGAGAGAGAGAGAGAGAGGCTTCAGTTTTTACATTCAGACATTTAAAACATGACTTGTAATTACATGCTACTATTCAACATTGATGCCAAAATGTATTATTTATAATGTCTAGAAACTGTCCAAAGTTAAAAAGGCTTAGTGCTGGGCAGAGATAAATATTAAAGGAAAAAATAGTCCACACACTGGATCCAGCTCCAAAGTTACTTATTACCACCAAGGTGAGGTTTTGAGCGTAGTAGCTCTTTAGACATATCTAAAGCATAATGTATGACTCCAAATTTGGGCAAGGTTTCAGTCTGATCAGAGCCCATTTGACTTCCACTAGAGACCAGCGGGTGGCGGATTTAGCCGCGGTTGCCGCGGGTGAACCGCAGTTTAGGGTGGATTAGGGTCAATTCATATTATTATAAATTAATATAGGATAAACCGCGGGTGAAATAATGCGGGAAATAAAGTAATGGCATAATAAAGTATATAAATATGCTTATTATAGCTTTTAAAACGCACACAATCTCGGCGTGCGTGCGTTGGTAGTAGTATTTTAATTTAATCATTTTCCATGATCTGGCACAAATTAGCCGCCTATGAAGTTGGGTCCTGTTGCACAACAACAACAACAACACAGTGGTCTCCTACAGGCAGCTACGCTAAAGTTGCTAACAGGCAGCTAGTGAGTCTGAGAGAAACTTAAAACTAAGTAAAACAGAAGGGAGGAATATACGTTCGGCGTGGGACTGGGAGTGATTAAGTTCTTTACCCTGCCGCCGATGACCGCTGGATATGCTGTATGAAAATACGTCGCGAAAACGTGGACGGCGTGTTACCATGGAAATGGATATATACAACCACTACGTAACATTGGTGAACTGTCGAGAGAGTGGTGAGTGACATTGTTTGTACAAGTAGTATAAATAGCCGATCTACAAGCTCACAACGCGTCGCAGCGTCGCGTTGTGAGCTTGTAGATTGGCTATACTGTATACACTGGGCGCTTCCCTGCGCAGCGGATTGCGGGTGGTGCGGATTAATAAATTGGATTAATTAATAAATTGCGGTCGGATAACGGGCGGATTATAATTATGCACATGCGGATTCGGGTGACAAAAAAGCTCATCCGCTGTTCTCTAACTTCCACTATAAAATTATACTGTTTTGTATAATATATATATATATTATACAAAACAGTATATTATATATTATACTCCTGCAGAGCCACAATGTAAAAAACCATGAACAAATAAATGAATGACATCCGTCCCTCTGCGTTGTTGTGACCTCCTCACCTGTCAACGGTGGGCCCAGCAGCACCGGAGCGCACTCCACGATGGTGACCAGGCCCACGGCCGAGGAGAACCTCTGGGCTCCCACCAGGTCCATCAGCGTCTCGAACAGCACCGAGCTCAGCCAGCCAAATGCAAAGCCAAAGAAGATGGCGTAGATTATAAAGCCGGTGTAGTCAGTCGTCACCGGCACACACAGGTGGCACACGCCGTTGTAGAGGACGGAGGCGGCGAAGAAATACTGGATCCTGGGGCGCACCCACTTGGTGTTGGCAAGCAGGCCCATGGAGGGCCGTGCAAACATGTCCACGAAAGCCAGGATTGACAGCAGGAAAGCCGCCTTGTTCTTCTCGATGCCCTCGCTCTTGGCGTAGTTGGAGAGAAAAACGAGAGGCGAAAAGAGGCCAAAGAACATGAAGACGTTGCCGAAGAGGTAGAGCAGGAAGCCGCGGTGTTTGAACAGCGTCAGGTCAATGAAGCTGTTGATGGTCTGCATCACCGTCTTCTTGGGCTGTGGCTCGCCCGCTGCCGAGATGGCACTCATGGCTGGCTGGGGTTTGGGCCCGATGGGCCGCATGAGGGCGCCAGCCACGCAGCAGTTGAAAAGAAGTCCTCCGAGGATGAGAAAGCTGCCTCGCCAACCAAAGAAGTCGAACAGCCAGGAGTTGAGAGGCGACAGTGTGGACAGGAACACAGGGCTACCAGCCATGGCTATGCCGTTGGCGATGGGCCGTTTCTCAAAGAAGTACTTGCCGATCATGGTGAGGGCCGGGTTCAAGTTGAATGCCAGGCCCAAACCTGGAGGAGATGGGAAAAATAACAGATGGGGGGTTTGCATGAGGATCTGACGCATGCTACATGCTACATGCTACATTATTTAGAACTACTACGTGGTATATTGAAGCTGGAGTGAAAAAAGGTCTACTGACCTCCCACCACTCCAATGAAGAAGTAGAGCTCCGACAGGGAGTTGCAGAAGGAAGCACAGATCAGCCCCGATCCCGCCAGACAGCCACCTAGGATGATTATCGGTCGGCTGCCAAATTTATTCACAAGTATACTGCTGATTGGACCTGGAGAGAAAACAGAGAGGGAGTTGAATATTATTACATACCATGGATCTACGAATCATGATGTGAACATTATTGTTTGCTGCCATATATATTATTGAGATGCAAATCAACAAAGACTGATGGTGGGTTACACTGTTACACAGCCAGAGTGCATAATTTATTACTGAGCAACGAAACCAACATGCAGGATTCTAACAAAGACAGCAAAAACTCTGAACCATTCCCATTGTTCACCTGCAGGTGGAGGTATAGGGCAAAAAAAACTAAAAACTAAAAAGGAAAGAGAGGGAAGCTAGAGCGATAGGCCACAAAAAAGTCTCTGACTGATGCTGCCTGAACTGCTTCATGAGTGAACATTATGCATGCAATAGAGCGTCGCAGTCCCGCCCCTTACCATGGACCAAGGATAGTCTAAGAAGGATGAGACGCGAAGACCGTACGGGCGACGCCATGTTGCTTTGGAAGGAAAGAAACATGCGCAGTTGAGACCAAGGAAGCTGAACGCGGAAGTGTTGGCTGCATATAGGCCATTGCGCATGTTTCTTTCCTTCCAAAGCAACATGGCGTCGCCCGTACGGTCTTCGCGTCTCATCCTTCTTAGACTGTCCTTGCCATGGACCAGGAAATGATTCTCCGTTCATTTTCCTCATAGACATTTCAGAAAGTATTTATTTAAAGACGTTTACGCCGCGGACAAAGCCAACTCGAGTCGTGACAAATCATGACAACAAATTTTTGGGGCCGAACAAATAATTAGAAAGAAGAAAAAAACGGCAGGTTACAACACTTTTTTTGTTGTTTTTCTTCTTTGTAATTATTTGTTTGGTCCAAAATATTGTTTGTGTTGTCATGAGTTGTCACGACTCGAGTTGGCTTTGTCCGTGGCGTAACCGTCTTTAAATAAATACTTTATGAAATGTCTATGGGAAAAATGCATTGGGTTTCATTTCCTGGTCCATGGTATATAGTGAATGAATAGTGTAGTCGCTGTCAAAACCTTGTCCAAAACTTAAGTGATACTTTTCAGGAAATTGGGAATAGAGAATCTGTGTTCCAAATGACCCAATGTAGTTATGATTTAGTCCGAATTAATTGATTAATTAATTGATACTTTATTAGCAGTTTGAAGCTCTTGTCAATACCTTTCACTTGTTAAATATTTATAAAATTCACTCTTTCACTTCCTTTACATTTCCAAAAAAAGGTAGTACATCTACAAGCTCACAATGCATCATATACATGCACTGACACCACGCTAGACAGGAACGCCCAAAAACGTCACATCCGGTTTTAGCCTGGGGTAAGAATTTTCTATGGCTGCCAATGCAACTTGGTCCAATCCGTAATCACATACGGACAAACATCTATGCCGATGCTATCTAACTTGCGGAGGTAGCGTGCCTTGTCCACGGGCAACAGATCTTTCAACGTATGGCATTGCAAATACGTTTGATAATCGCTACTCTGCTCAATATTGTTTTTAAAATGCCGCAAATTGCATTGCAGTGAACGAGCGCAAATCACAACTTCCCCCGGTGGTGGGCGGAGTCACAGTTTGAGGCGCTGTTTACGCGCCGTGGTGTCAGTGTATGGTGACTCATTGTGAGCTTGTAGATCAGCTGTTTTTGCTACTTTTGTGTGGAGAAAACATAAAAAGTTGAAATATGGACATACCGTTTCTGCTAGACAGCAACATTAACGGTATGTCCATAATTCAGGGGTGTATAACTCATTTTTTGGAAAACACAAGGAACGTAAGGTGCTAATGTTCTTACTGCTAGGTAGGTTGTAAAAACATGTATTGTTTGTGAGTCTGTAAAAGCTCTGAAGTGATCTGTGCCAGTGGCTTTTGGCATATTGCATATTACCTTATTCACGCCTCAGGCTGCCTCTGACTTCAGTCAGACAGGCAGTCAAGGTGGTGCTTCTATGTATTATTATTATTAATATTTTTTTCTGAGTCTGATCGTTAATAAGCTTGATTGTCGTGGGAGGTAATGGTTTAGCAATCTAGTGCCAGTGGCTTTGTGGCCACGAAGCCACTTACCACGTGGTAGCATCTGAAAAAGTCTGTGGTTGGGGTGGCTATCAGCGTGCCCATCGTAGTGCACCAATGACCTATATGACAGTGTCCGTATGGTGCTGTTAATAAAATGGTTATAATCAGAAGCCTGATGGTCTACAGTACAAACATTCTGCTATGTTTTGCTTTCCTTTGAGGTTTGGCAATCAGTCAATACACTATTGATTTTGCACAAAGAAGAATAGGATAATTCCAAGTAGAAGCCATGTCAGCATAATACCTTCCCAGATGTTCTGTAGTCCACCAGTCCTACCAATAGGTATTGTGCAAGAATGCATTTTCATTCAAGTGTACAGTAAATGGGACAGTTGTATGGATGCAATGTAGTGCGCGCTGCATTTCCTATGGCATGTATTACTATTTGTGTATAGAGAGATTTGCGCACACAGAATATTTTGGTAGAAGAAGATGAACGGATAAACGGGTCCATACAGCCACTCTCCAATACGCCCCCATTCAAGCCAGCCATTCATTGCCATTCCTCAAGAGTACTGTTAGTTGGAATCCATTATCCCTATGTAGGCTTAAATCCCTTGGAGATCTGCCCTTGAAATTTGTATACCAACCACATTAGCAGAGGCACGCACATGTGTACGGCTGCAAGCATGTACAAAATACCTACAGTACCTCTAGGACATGGCAAGGGTACAGGGTAGAGGCCCTCTACCCTTGCTATGTCCTAAGGCAGGCCCGGATTAGCAATGGAATTTAGTAGAGCTTAAACTCCAGGGCCCGCAGCTTGCAGGGCCCTGTGTGACAGACAATTAAAAATTGTTGCTTCCGTCAAAACCGTATTCATAGTCACCGATTTCAATGTAACACAACACAGGAACCCCAGCTAGTGTTTTTGGTCGTCCAACAGTTTCTTAACCACTCGGTGGGAGGAGACTTGAAAATAGCAGATACAGCGTTGGGGAGCAGCCTTATATAACTATGGGAGCAGCGGCGATAGTGCTGGCAGTGTGCTGAACGCACGCACGTTCATTCACTGGGCGTGTGAACGCAAAAAGTGTCGTTCTTAATTGTGTTACACGCACGCACGCGAAGCGCGCATGCATGAAGCCTTTTGATTTGATGTTGCTCCAGGGCCCTCGGAGGGGTTGATTCGGCACTGCCTAGAGGCAACCTAGGCACGGTATTATTATTACTAATAATAATACACTTTATTTGTATAGCACGTTTCATACAAAAATGCAGCGCAGATTGCAAAATAAAACAAAAAGTAATATGTCTGTCATTGTATGAGTAGCACAATGGTGACTTGGCTGCTTGCCATGTTTGGTGTGATGGGTTGTTGCAGGCAGCACAACGTTTCCAAGTGCCACACCATGAATAGAAAGGAGCCATGTACATAATTGGCTTTGATGGTACAGTATGTACTGTATGTCAAACACACACACACAACATTCATGACACCCTAACAAATGTACCCCAACACATTTAGACCTGAGGATTATTCTAAAAACACCTTCTAAATACTGTTTTCTGAAAAACTTTCTGTAGCAGTAGGAAACATGAAATAATAATGTAATATTTTTTAAGTCTTTGGCGTTTACTTGGAAAAAGGAATAGAAAATAATCTGCTACAGAGAGATAAATATAGCAACATCTAAAATTACGTAGACAGGTTCCCGGTGTTAAGGTATAAACATGTATAGGTTAGAATAGGTTAAAATGGGCTAACTCTGAGAGTGTAAACATTATTGATGCAGCCCCATTTTAAACTCTTATTTTAAATTAACACTGCAATCACTATAGACTTATACAACTCCTCTATGGCAGTGGAATTCCTGGTGAGAGAGCTGTTGCCAAGTGGACAAAAAAGACACACACACACACACACACACACACACACACACACACACACACACACACACACACACACACACACACACACACACTCACACACACACACACACACACACACACACACACACACACACACACACACACAGAAACAGCAAAGCGCACACAAGTGTGTCCTTAGTGACGCACAAACACGCGTACAGGGACACAAATCATTTGTGACAGTCTTTCTTGTGGTCTGGCAAGAGACAAAGGGGGCAGTGATCGGTGTTCTCTGAGATATTACATAAACAATTAGTTCTCCCCATATCCCACTCTCTCTCTCTCTCTCTCTCTCTCTCTTTGTGAGAGAGAGGACAGCCAGGAGTGCAGTGGCGAGAGGAGAGAGCAGCACATGGCTCTGTCTGCAAAAAGGATCATGACCCGGTTTCGGAATAAAATGTTTCAGCTGTGACATGTCCCCAATTTTGCATGCAGTGATGCTCATATGTTGTAATTAGTAGCTGACAGATTCTACATGACAGGGCCGACACCTTGCCTCTGTTCTAATCTTGTATTCTACAGTCAGACACAATGTTCTACCATATTATTATATAATAAAATCAAATTATCATATGAAGAGGAATACAAATAGACCAAGAACAGGTGATGATGAGTCAGAGAGGAATAAAACAAATACGATAAGAGCATTGATATACTTTGTGTTGCTCTCTCCAAGAACTGACAGGGTTATCCCTGGCAAAGATCCGGCATATTCCTCCAACACGTCAATTCATTGCAGGAAAAAAAAAGTTAAAATAATAGCGTGCCGGTGGATATCCACCGGCTATTATTTTAACCTTTTTTTTCTCAGAATTTCTTTGTTCAGGCAATCAGATCACCATAACAAATGCACCAGGGGGTGTCAACCCTGCCTGTAAGATGATCTATTGTTCTCTTGATTGCCACCTTGACCTTTGAGTTTTTTTAGACCCAAAAGATAATCATCTCTTCGGGACAGCATACTAATTATTCTCACCAAGTTTCATGAAAGTCAAACAACACATTCTTGATTTTGACCTTGAGCTTTGACTTTTTCGACACAAAAGTAAATCATTTAGTTGGCCCTTCTTTCTAAATTTCACGAAAATCTACACATCTGACCAACAAACCAACAAACACAAACAGACAGGACTGATTACAATACCCTGCAGCGCATTGCATACTGTAACATAATGTGTGCATTGCATACTGTAACATAATGGTCCTCATTCACAACGGCGTTTACGCTCATAACGTTACGTAACGTGAGCGGAGCGTGAGCGGACAGGCATTTACGTGGATTCCCACATTACGTGGGAATTCATGAAGTTGAACGTGAACTTGACGGTGACGTTGTTTGGTCGGAAACTCCGCTATAAGCTGCGCCAGCTCAGAGGGTCGTGTACTGCTTGCGTAGATTTATTCAGAAGGCTTTAGTCTTCATGCTGACTCAATTAAAAGTCCCCAAACCTCAGATAAAATATGTAGGCATGTGTCAACATTGGTCAGCACATACAAAAAATGATAGCTTATATAAAAGCCAAGTATCACTTGTATGCCTAAATGCAAGCATTCTAGAGGCAGGTTAGCCTAGAGTCCCATACAGAAACTGCCCCTGCAAGCCCGACACCTTTTTATTTATTTATTAGGATATTTCTAGCATGCGCGATTGCGCTGCTCACTTGACAGCTTTCTACTCGCAGTGCAACGCGTTGTGAGCTTGTAGATCGGCTCTCGCGGACTCGCGCTGCATGTTAAAAAACAAACTCACAATTATTATAAGAACATACACTTATCTGCATTCTGCACTGTACGAATCCAACGTTGTTTAGTGTAGTAATGCCTGCAGTAGGCCTATTGAAATTGTTTTGTTACGGAGCTCCTTTGAGTCACACTGTCGGTGTGTGTGTGTGGACAGTCCAATCTGGGTGAAATTCACATTGGAAAATGAATATAACGGCGAGCCTGGCCCGGACAGAACAGATTATTTCTATGGTTCACAGACATGCCGGTCTGACAGACAGACAGCAGTCACGAGGGCTAATTAGCCCTATACAAATATAGAAGTCCACATTATTGCATCAGCGCGTGCAATTCGGCCAGTCATAGTTTTAAGCCAGTGCACCTTAATTAATTATAATATGGGGAACTTATAGCTAGGCTGTAGGCTACTACATTGATCTCATCATGAGATCAATCAAGTTTGGTGCCAAATGTCCCGTGAATCATTTTAATATGACGACATCATGAAATGAACCTGCACTTAGATCTGACAAAGAGGAGGCTACCCGCCGTATATGGTTGAAGATTTAAATAGCTATAGGCCTATGCCTACGTGTCCATGATCAGAACAAATCCATTCTCCACATGGCATTCAGACAGATGACAGTGAGATGATATTAATCTATTAGCAATTGTTCAATAGAAAAGAAAAGGCTTTATAATATAATTGCCAAGTATAGGCTAGCTTGCTGCCTTGGTCCCGAACTTAAATAAATAAATGGCCAAGCTGCATTTTATACGGTAAGTCAGCTTGCCATTGCTGTAGCGGTGCAGAGCAGCGTTCACCGTTTTGTAAGCTTGGGAAAATGATTTATATAGTTTAATGGTAGGCTATAGACAATATAAAGAATCACGCACAAATGTAATGGTATATGGATGTAAAAAAAGAGACTGCAGGTGGTGGTCGTCGCTCCGGCGCTTGACATGGTCAGATCATTTTCTTTTAATTTCCTGTCCTTTGATGGATTGAGTGTCAGTTTGTACAGTTTGTATGGTAGGCCTATAGTGGTATACTTTATACAATGGTGCAAAAACTTGTTTGTGGTCCTGTGGAATTATGAAATTAATAGAGGGCTATATTCATGATATATCTGCACAGCACTGACTGACCGCGGCAGTATAGCCTAATTTCTTTCCAGCAATCATTTTTATTTTAATTTGTGAAGCCACTATACTGGAAAATATCATTATTTTGTTGCATTCCGTCAGGAGGACCTCTATTTCGTTTGAGCTGTAAGGCCTATAGTTCTTTTTTTTTTTTTTACTGCTGTCTGCTGAGTCATGCTTGACGCCTTTTATGGTGTGAAATGGGGCGTGGATCAATGCAAATGAAGTTATCCGCTGATTTTCCGATCATTTGGCACCCGCTCGCATTCACCTGCGTACCTCACAACATACACCTGCGTACCTGTGGTACACACCGCTCTTTGAATTGCACGGCAAAACAACGTTGCGTGATCGGACGGAATTTCCCGCATCTGTTTACGCTTCCGTTACGCTTCCGTTACACTCTGGTGTATTTCTCCTTTGTGAATGAGGACCCTTGTGTGCATTGCATACTGTAACATAATGTGTGCATTGCATACTGTAACATAATGTGTGCATAAATCTAACAATAGGCTACTTGCATAGGCTGCTGGCTTGAGTAATTAAAAACCTCAAGGAAAAATCTAATCTCTACTGTATGTGACCATTTCCCATAAATATATTTGTTGGTTGAATTGTATCCTTCCCATGTTCAGCAATTTGTCTTCTAGGCTCTATTCTTAAGTGGTGTGCTTCCAAATTAGTACTCTGTACTGTACTGTACTGTACTACTCCATACTGTACTGTACTCCTCCCTGGCCTCTGTGTGTGTGTGTGTGTGTGTGTGTGTGTGTGTGTGTGTGTGTGTGTGTGTGTGTGTGTGTGTGTGTGTGTGTGTGTGTGTGTGTGGGGGGGGGGGGGGGGGGGGGGGGGGGTGTTTCAGCATACAGACATACATACAGACATACATACAGGAGTGGCTAGCACCACTCAAATCTAATCTGAAAAACTACCGCTATTCACGATGCTTGATGATTAGCAGTGACCTTTATGTACTGTACTATAAAGACACTGAAGACTAAGATAATTTCAGTCCCTCCCACGGACTGAGCCTTATCATAACATAGCCAGATATTATATTGCACACACCCCTTGGCTTACTAACTGTCTGAGTGACAGCAAAGTCACCCTGAGACACTAGCACGAAAGGGAAATCCTGCTCAGTGGGGCCCTAGCTCGCAAAGCAGGGTTCTGTCGATTGGCTAAATGCACTGGACTGTAAACTGAGTGGCTGAGGGGAAATCTCTGTCTCACTCGGAAACAGTCCCAGTACAAGAGCATTAATACATACTGTAACCACAGCCACAGTCACTCTCCACACTCATGGCTTGTGCACATCGCATGCTGAAGAACAAGAAGACCAAAGTTCAAAGGACATAGACGTGCCCGTCACCTGTAATAAAAACGCTGATTCTATGTTATTTCTTTACCCTGTTTGTAAGACCTGGACATATGGTCATGGGTTAGGGTTATATATATGGCATTTTCTTACTTATATTTTACATTTGTTGTATATTTGTTTGATTGCTTCTTGTGTTTGTATTTTTCTTTTACTTTGTTGTGTAAAATCTAAAACTTAATAAACATTGAGTCTTAAAAAAGTTCAGTGTGTTAATAATGCATTGGCATTAACACTAGACGAGTTGGGAATGCATTCCCTACCCTGTTATACGGTATGGTTGTCACTGTACCCGTTCCCTACCCTGTTATACGGTATGGTTGTCACTGTACCCGTTCCCTACCCTGTTATATGGTATGGTTGTCACTGTACCCGTTCCCTACCCTGTTATACGGTATGGTTGTCACTGTACCCGTTCCCTACCCTGTTATACGGTATGGTTGTAACTGTACCCGTTCCCTACCCTGTTATACGGTATGGTTGTAACTGTACCCGTTCCCTACCCTGTTATACGGTATGGTTGTCACTGTACCCGTTCCCTACCCTGTTATACGGTATGGTTGTAACTGTACCCGTTCTGTCTGTCTGTCTGTCTGTCTGTCTGTCTGTCTGTCTGTCTGTCTGTCTGTCTGTCTGTCTGTCCCTTTTATGCCCATTTATGGAGATCTCTCTTATCTGTCTATGAGTGTCCCTTTTATGTCCATATATGGCATATACTAACTAAGGTTATCATTATATGCCCATTATATACCCATACTGTATGGGCATATCTGTCGAATCAGCGGTTCTGGACAACCACCTTATCTGACCGACTTCATGCTAAAAAGGTGTTTGCTGAAGTAAAAACAAAAGGCCATGATTTAAATATGGCAGGGTATCACTAAGACTCAAGGTAAATACAGGTTTCCAAAACAGTGGTCAAATATAATACTGTCTCTCTCTCACTCTCTCTCTCTCTCTCTCTCTCTCTCTCACTCTCTCTCTCTCTCTCTGTCCCTTTTATTCCTGTTTTCACTGGTGTTGCCGCTCTGCAGCTCATTGTGGTTGTCTACTCTACTGCCCCGCAGTATGAAATCCAAATCCCATCACATTTTTGTGACCTGACATAAGTCTTTAGGCTGTGTGTTCTGGCCAGTCTCCTCTTTGGTTAGTCAGCTTCCTCTGTCCTTCTCTGAGTTTTAGTTGTGAATGAGTGAGCATGTGCTCGTTCGTGCGTACGTGCAGCACCTCATGTCTGACCAATGTGAGCGAGACGGCATGCCCACATACTGACATCATCAACTGGCGACTCACAAAAGCGCCTTGTGCCCTTGCAGAGGAGAATGGCAGAGGGCCCATTGGTATGCACAATGGCATGCTGCATCCAAATAAGAGTATTGTTTTACATCCACATCCACTCCACGTGAGGAACATGAACAGACTGTGGACTGTGCTATTCAAACAACTGACATCTGACTATGGCGTCAATGACTGCTATTCTGCTTCACCTCCTAATCATAGCAGTTCCCATTCCATGCGAGCATATCATACTGAACAGAGTACAGGCAATGAAAACAGGCAGCCTGCTCTGCTTTGAACAGGTCCAATGAATTGGCGAAAAAGGATGTGCGCTACACTCAGGGAGAGAAAAGGGGTGATATTGCGCTAATCCATCTAAAAGCACCAAATTTTGCACAGATATAACCCAGGGCCTGCTCTAATGATTTAGCTAGGGCGCCCGAGCTGGTGAACTTGGGAAACTTTGTGACAACTGCTGAAAGTTGTACCATTAACAACCAATATATATAATATCCTACTATAATTCAGTCAATGTCTGAATTAATGAATGTCTGAAACACTGTCGTAGCTCCTCACTGCCTGCACCAATACTTTTGCATGACAAACACTCCTTGAGCTATAAAGGGCATAGCCGTTATCACAAATGTGATGAGGTCATCACATTTGGGCACATTTGGGCAAGTGGCTATGGCCACAACTATGTATAAATCAGGCTTAACTCTGAGAGTGTAACGACTGACCCAAGTGAGTCCATACTAAATAAGAATGCGGAGAAATGTTAGATGAATGTGTTGGTGAGAGCAAACCAAATAATCCATTTAGGATTAGGGAGAGTTAGGGAGAGATACAAAACCAAGGGAGGAGGAGTCATTCTAAAGTGATTATGGACAAAGCAATGTCCACTCCCTCAGCCTCCCACACATAACCCTGGTTCAAAGAGTGGATAACAGACTTCCTGTGCGTGCGTGTGTGTGTGTGTGTGTGTGCGTGCGTGCGTGCGTGCGTGCGTGCGTGCGTGCGTGCGTGCGTGCGTGCGTGCGTGCGTGCGTGCGTGCGTGCGTCTGTGACCAGCTAATCTCCGGCACCGTTGGCCTGATCGCAGCGAAACTGTCCACATACACTCCCTGGATGCCAGAGATGAACCTCTGCCCCAAATGTTTCACATGGATATGTGTGTGTGTGTTTGTGTGTGGGTGTGTGTGACTGATTCACTTATGCTCAGTTGGTGTAGGAGAGACCTGTGTAAGTTAACATCAACTTTATTGATAGTGGATAGTAGGTAGACAGGAAATGGCGGGAGAGAGATGGGGAGTGACAAGCAGCAAAGGTCGTCGGGATCGAGAGTCGAACTCACAACACGCTGTCAGGCAGATTGGCAGCCTATATGCCCAGCATCTCTATTCTGGGGGAACAGTCGTCCCAAAATAGCCAATTATCCTACAAGCTCACAGCACGTTGCAACACAACAGGTTGTGAGCTGGTAGATTGGCAATTTTGGCTTTATTCAGTGTATCCCATGGGAATACAGTCAATTAAGTATAGGGCCCATGGTTGGGTATACGGTCTGTTGCCCTGATGTTCTCCAAATCTTGAATGCCTGGTAGATAAGTGTGTGAGTTAAGTCTGAAACTAAAGTCACTGTCTCCCTTTCTTAAGTCCCACCTTGGAAGACTCTAAACTATAAAAACTGCTCCTCGGAGCACAGTTCTCCGGCGCCGCCAGGTCAGGTAGGTTATTCTGGGCCAGCAATGTTTAGAATGTGTACCATATTCTACCATATATCTGAAGGAGTATTATCAAAAATATATATTTTACATATGTTGGCTGTAAAAGGCAGACGTGAAAAATGCAGGGCAAAGGTTTTTCCTTGGCCTCTAGGGAGCAGGTAGTGTGCATAAAATGTTTTACACAGATTGGTGCAGTCATAGGTAAAAACACGAATCGGCCTATTTTTGAGTGGTGCAAGTGCAACCACTCCAAGGAACAGCAATGTCCGTCTCTGGTGGTGTCCCGTGTCCCTGTGTCCCTCCTATGTTTATATACCAATATGGGCAAAAGTGGCGCTGTTGTGCTAGAAACAGAGAGAGATAGTGTTGCACTGTTGCCTGCTAATTACAATGTGGAGCGTGCATGAGAGATGGAGAGATAGAGAGAGAGAGAGATGTCTGCTAATTCCCCCACACAGTAACTCTGTCATTTCTCCGGAACCGGGCTGGCACCCTGGGCGCATTCCTGTGGGTCTGGAAGTTCCGGAGACCCCCCGGGGACCCCCACACGGAGTTGCACCACTCAGTTCACACGGGTGTGATTTTTGAAAATGTTCAAGTCTGTGGCATTTCTTCCTCGGCCTAGTGGGAATGTGCATTGTGCATGCATCAGTCTGTGGCATTTCTTCCTTGACCTAGTAGGAATGTGCATTGTGCATGCATCAGTCTGACCTAGTGGGAATGTGCATTGTGCATGCATCAATCGCATGCTGTGTTCATGATTTGAGGCATTTTGTTCAATACGGAGCACTCCTACAAACTTTGGAAGCTAATCTTAGCTAATCAGGATAGAATATGAAAAATCAAAAGAACAGTTTTGTTTAATGACTATAAAGATACTGTGTATCGAATTGTGTGATGTTTGGACAAATCTGTAGGAGTTTTGCCTCCTGGTGGCGCTATAACAGGTCCATGTGAAACATTTGGGGCAGCGGTTCATCTCTGGCATCCAGGGAGTGTATGTGGACAGTTTCGCTGCGATCAGGCCAACGGTGCCGCACGCACGCACGCACGCACGCACGCACACACGCACGCACACACACACACACGCTCGGCCATGCCTTTCGGACTGGCGGAGACAAATATAGTTTTATTTGGATAATTATGGTCGTGTCTAGATGTAAGAAAACAGTTAGCAAAAGATCTGATAAGAAGAAGAGGAGGAAGGGAGGAAATCAGCAAGAGTAAGAAAAATGCTTATTTTTGTTTTCGTTCTGTGTCAGCAGAGAGGAACAAGATAAGATAAAGCCTTGTGAGAAACACGAAGCACCACAAGAAAAAGCCTGTAGACAGAGAGACACAACACCCTCCACCGCTCCATCTCTCTCCCTTCCCCTCCCCCGTCAGTGGAATGAGAGAGGCTATTTACCTTACACATGCACACTCAAAAAGCCTCACATATATTCCTAAACCTGCAAGACTCAGCGTGCGTGCATGCGTGCGTGCGTGCGTGCGTGCGTGCGTGCGTGCGTGCGTGCATGCATGCGTGCGTGCGAGAACAGGCTGGCACAAACCTGCGCTTGCAATAAAGCATGCCTGCAGACACTCAGAGGAAAAGTGTCAATGTGGTATTTTTTTAAACAGGAAGTTACCCCCTGCACAGTATAAAATGTGTAGTACTGGTGTAACACCCAGTAATCGAACCTGGGTCTCCTGTGTGGAAAGCCAACTCTTAACCACTAATCCAAAGGGATATCCCTATGATTCAGTAGCCTGGCTTTGGTCATACTGATAATGTGGATTCACTCTTGCCTCCTCAGTCTGGACTTCGTCTCATAGGCAACTTGAAAAGTGGGCGTCAGTAGTTGACTTGAAGTACAGACTCATCTATCCAATCAGCGTAACAATAAGCTGACGTCATCACACATGTGACCACATCATAGTGGTTAAAGGACCACTTCACCACTTTTCAACATATAATTGGTCCTCACTAATGTTCATGATAAAACACTGATAAAACCACCATTTTTTCCTACTCAGTCTGTGTCTCATAGGAGGGCTTGGGCAGTTCGGACACCCGTCCACCAATGACATCATCATTAGGCAGATTTTTTTTTAAACAAGATTTCTTTTAAAATATATTTAGATTTTTATTATCGTGAGAACGATGGCTTCAACTTTTGCATTGCAACTTTTCAGGAAAAGAAAGCCTGCCGTTTCTATTAGCTTGGATTCACCATCGATGATGTCACTGGTGGACGGGTTTCTGAACTGCCCACAGCCTTCCTATGAGACACAGACTGAGGGCCTCACTACACGAGGACGTCGCGGGCTGTTCCCCGCCTAAGTTTTGTGAACGATATAAAACTTTACTGCGTCTACATTGCGGTTATGTTAATTATGTACGGGTCTAGACGAGACCGGTAAACTGCTTCGTTTTCAAGATACAGCTGTAGTACATATTGCCGGCCTGTAGATGGCCACCCAAAAAAAAGAAAAAGCTTATTCTAAGGCAATATGAAAGCATTTTATAAATTATACTATTGGTATTTCACACAGGTGTTGCCAAATAACTAATTATCTCAGATGCGCATATGACATAGGCTATCTAGGTCATATCAATTTAATCAGCAGAGGTTGCAGAGCAGTGATGCTTCTCACTCTGCACACACTGATTTACCAGCTAAAGTTGATGCCTACTTTAAAATCATAATATGACAAACCTTGGATTAATTCTTCTGAAAACGAGCAGCACGCACAAAGTAAGTGATTCACACATTCAGAGAGAGAGAGAGAGAGAGAGAGAGAGAGAGCACACGCACCCCTTCTCGCTCGAGAGAAGGGGTGCTCTCTCTCTCTCTCTCTCTCTCTCTCAGATCATCATACAGCTCACAACGAGGAGCGGCATGGTACATTGTGAATTTATGAGTTTGACTTTGGAGATTGAATATATATTCGCTGGTGCGCAACACCTCTGAATGTCAGATAATTGCTCGTTTATAGATTGATTACACCTGCTGGCAGTGGCAGCACAGCGCTAATCATTGCACATAGGCTATAGCCTACAAAAGTATAAAAAAAGAGCAATTGGAAACAGTGAAAACAGGCCGTTTATAGAGGAATATGGACAGTAAACAATGTGTTTATCCTACCTGTGGTCTCTCAATGCAAAGCCGTTTTGAAGTTACACAAAGAATGTTTAATTTCCACCCAAGAAGAGAAGCACTTTGATGAGGTCCATGCATGCTTTGCACTGTGCACTGCGCAGTCAGACCTGCCTGAGAGGAACGTGCGGTGGCTGTGCTGCCTATCTTGTATAGCCTATATACTAATCTATTCTACACTACACCATTTAATAGTAACAATAATGTAGAAGATCCGTTTTTTTTCTTGTCTTTCCGGATTGGTAATCACCATAATTTATATCTGTTCTCCAAAAATAGCTCCTCTACAAGCTCGTGCATGCGGGCTGCAGATCGGCTATTTTTGGAGAAGAGATTTATAGACATTATGTGCAAATATAAAATAGCTGTGATACTTATATGTAAGTGGTTATGGTGAAATAAACCATTAACACTAGTTAGTTTGGAGGGGGCGAGGGGACTATGACATCACCGTTTCAGCAAATTAGGCGGCATTCGCTGTACACACGGAGACGTGAAAGTCGCGTCTCCAAACTTTCCCACTCTGGAAGGTAGTTTCAAAATTAGCCGTTAAAGTCCCCCAAAACGCCGTCTCCGTGTGACAAAAAGGGCAGATCGGCTAATTACTTGCCCGAGAAACACCGAAATCGTCCTCATCTGGATGGCCCCTGAGTAGGAAAAATGTGTGGTATTTTATCATGAACATTAGTTAGGACCAATTATAGGAAGAGAAGTTGAAAAGTGGTGAAGTGGTCCTTTAAAAGATATCGCACTAAAAAACAAGGTCTGTTTTGGGAGAGGTTGGTATGGTGCAGAATGGGGGTGGACAGGGTGGGTCATCAAATATTTAATTATGACAGTTGCAAATGCAACTGTAATTAGCATACATGCCACTTACGCAAAAGTCGCTCCATGTAGGGAGCAGGTCCTTAAAGTTCAAACCGATCCTCATACAGACAGTTGTATAGGCTGACCGTAAGCCATCTGTGCATTATCCGTTCTCAACCCCTGGATTAAATGAGGATCAGAGGCAGAGAGAGGGAAAGAGCATGGCATTTGTGGTCGAGTGATGTGTTTGACCATGAGAGCGGGACTACCCACGGGTGCATCGTGCATGTGTTTGGTCCGACATACTAACAGTCCTACAGTCATGAGTCTGACACCCAAAACCCAACCCTAAACCTAACGTGGCGGTGACGGTGTTGTCGAACTAATGCCTGTCGGACTGTTAGGATGTCTAACCAACGTATGTACCCCCTACCCTACCCACGGTGAGTGGAACTAATTAAAACATTGACAGATTGTAACAATAACAATGAAACATTTATAAACCGTAACCAGACTGAATAATATCACCTCACGTCAATGAATGTATCCCATAGCTGCCAGATTTAAATTTGGATCTTTAGTTGGAAAACTGCAATGGCATGGAGTGTATGGAGTGTAAATCCCTGGGGAGATTGGTCTGGCACTCCTCAGTTTCAATTACATTTCACTCACCCCAGAGTTGTGGGTGTCTAATCAGAGCCCGCTATTCAAAGTTTTTGCTGTGATGTTTGAATCTGTTTGTAACTTGGAAATAAATCTTCCACACCGCAGTTCCAGACTAATATCTACAGTGATATTGGTCTGGTCATGCCAGGCTACCCCTCCTATTTAAATAACGACCAGTCCCTTAGTTTCTACCTTCTATGTGAGCGAGCGAGCTATGTCGGATATTATGTCGGAGTCTATATCTGAAATAACTGGACTGAGAGCTGTTCTTATCGTTTCTGCGGAAACTTTTAAACTTGTTGTGTCGAGGGCAGCCATTGTTGTTTTCAAAGTACCGCAGCATGTATGTTGAATCACCATATACACATGGAACAATAAGAGGCTGCGTTTCACTGTTGTACGGCACAGCAGTTCAAATGCAGTCACTGATAGACCCGATCATTTCCTGATTTCTCCAGCTTCCGCATACTCTCTGCCTATGGGCCAAAGTCCAGACTCATACTGGGGAGGAGGTGTGAGTGAAAGCCAAGCTAATGATTCGGGGGAGATACTAGAGACTATTGGGCTGAGATTGTGAGACACTCTGCTACACTCACCCCCCTTTTGACCTCCTCCCACGGGGAAACCCGATCCGGGTCACGGCACCATTGTAACACTAACCACTAATCGAACCCAAGTCTTCTGCATGGAAAGCTTAACCGCTAAGCTAAAGGGATATCCCTATGATTCAAGTGGGGGGGGGGGGGCATCAGGCTGACGTTGTGAGCCACTCTGCTACACTAAGATAAGTTGCCCCTCTCCCTTATTAGCTTATTAATTAATTAATTAATTAATTAATTAATTAATGCATTCATTCATTCATTCATTCATATATGTTTTTTTTTCCTTTTTATTGATAGATACACAGTAGCTTGACAGGAAACAGGGAGAGAGATGGGGGGAAGACACATAGCAAAGTTTGATGGGATCGGGACACTGTAATGCTGGATTACCAGCCATGGTGCCTGGACCTCTAAACCGGCCCAGGCTCTATTTGCTCTTATTCCTGTTATGTCTTTTTTCTATGCAAACCAGGACGTTATAATGATGAGATACAAACCTGAGCTGGTAAATGTTTCAATTTCAACAATTTCAACAATTTCAGCAGAAAATAAAGGGACTGTATGATGTTTGTGTGTGTGTGTGTGTGTGTGTGTGTGTGTGTGTGTGTGTGTGTGTGTGTGTGTGTGTGTGTGTGTGTGTGTGTGTGTGTGTGTGTGTGTGTGTGTGTGTGCTTGTGTGTGTGTGTGTGTATAATGTCACAAAGCTGCACTCACCTCCGGCATACATGACAGCGAGCATGATGGAGGAGATCCAGGACACCTGGCTGGGCGTGGCATCAAAGATGATCTCAATGTCCTTGAAGAAGACTGTGATGGATTTGGGGAAGGCATAGGAGAAGCCGATGGAGATGAAGGCCCCCACCACCACCATCCATCCCCAGCCGCCCTCAGGAATGGTGTACCCCTGCGGCCCGCCCAGCGCTGGAGGCATGTTGTCTGGTCAAAAGGAGATGGAGGACGGAGGAATAACACAGACGCGCTGAGAGGGAGACCGAGAGAGACCAGGACTTGCACCTGTGAAGAGAAGGAAATGGGTGAGATTGGCGATGGAGTGTGCCTGCAGTTGAAAGATATCCGACTTTAATGCTGACTTATATTCTATTGTTTCCCTTCATCTGGATAAAAAGGTGTCAACTAAATTAATTTATTCTAAATTGAAGAGGAGTGGAGAGGAGAGGGAGGGGGAAATAAGTGAGACAGATGCAGGCAGGCTGGTTTAACTTAACAATTTTCCAGTTCAGTTGCCAAGTGTTACCACGGCCGAGAGGAGGATCTCTGCCCCCCAAGGAATCTGCCATGCAGGCCATATGCCAGCGGACTAGTAGCAGACATGCTGAATATGCAAACGCACAGGGACCCATTCACTTTATGGTCCTATGCTAAGATAGATGATGGACCCGAACAGAGTGAACAAAAACAGGCCTTAAAGCAGCTTTGGTGTGAATGGCAGGCCTCGCCTGGAAATGGAAATTCCATGTAAAATTATTAAAGTATAGAGACCATATTCATGCAGCAGCCATTTTGCTCTGACTTTATATTCACTGGTGGAAAACCCACCCTTCCAAAATATTAAGTATGCGACTGCGTGGTACCGCTCAATATAGGCCAAACATCACTGCTATTTATGGTCTGCCCTGAGATCAACTCAGCTACTGTTTGGGCCATTTGCCTTAGATGGTCTCTAGAGTCTAGATAGTCACAAAAGCACATGGCTTTCTCCGTTTTTTAAATTGGTCTCCTGGCCCTCTGTCCCACTTCCATCCATTTCTTTATTGAGACAGACCTCTACACTGATTCCAATCACATTTTCAACTCTGTTTTTTAGTTGCTCACTTTGATATCGCATTAATTTATAAATATAGTAACCTAATTATATTGCCAATACAGTACTTTTATGTCCACAACACAATGTAAGCAATGGTACAATAGACAGTGTGCCTCTGTAGAAAGTAAAACATTATGAGAAGAAAGGATGGAGGAATAAATGGGATATCACCAAATAAAGCTGCAATCCGAATAATTAATGCAGTTATATTTCAACCAATCCGTATGGTAGAGTATGTTAGTACCATACTGTATATCTAGTATAGTACATCTGGAGTGGAGGTGGTACTCTTGCATTGATACATTTAGACCCAGCAGTGTTGATTTGAACACCTTCTGGTTGACAGGTAGCCCTGCATGCGTGAAGTTCATAAGCCCAATATCTCAGTTGGCCGCGGGTGAATTGCCTCTTGAATTCACGGTTGATGTTTGTTTTCCCAATGCAGTAGACCCGCATTTGAATCAGATTACCGCTTTCCCTCGGGAGAGGACATCAAATATACGGATTGCAGCTTTAAGAACGTCAACGGCGTCTGTGCCGTGCCAATGAGTGAATCATATCCATGCTGGCTGTACATAGGCACCTATTTCCCACATACAGATAACCTACTGTAAGCTCAAAATAGCCAATGTACAGAGAAACGGGTGTAGAACCAATAGAATGATTTGGGGTGCAGTACTAAGTTCCGTCATTGGTCCGACAACGGTTGTACAGATTAAACTTTGGGAGCATATGCAAAATAATAATAATAATAATAATAATAATAATAATAATAATAATAATAATAATAATAATAATAATAATAATAATAATAATAATAATAATAATAATAATAATAATAATAAAACATTGCAATATAGATAGAGCCCTGCTTGTAGTGGCTGGCAAATAATGAGCAGCCAGATCAGCGTCTACCCAACAGGGCACTTAGATCTGTTGACTGCACTGTAAACAAGTTACAACAGTGTCCCACTAATCATTACTCTGTTAGCTGGTAACTGGTTAACTCCGCCCTGACATTACAAGACTCCCTGACATCCCAGTCTTATAATTGACATGACACGTATAGCTGCATGGGCTTCACTTCTGACTCCTCTACTTAATTTGCCGACTCTTCACCATCAAAAAGACAGTTATAACAATAATTCACACTTTAGCAGCATGAATCCTAGTCAACCAGCGCAGACTTCAGTTCACACAGACGTACACTAGAAGCCTGCACAGTAGAACATTGTCAGACAGGATCTCTTATGTCTTGTCTAAATGTTAACTGTGTGAGTAATGTGTGTCAGGGTCTGAAATTAACTTTTTACCCCACCAGCCAAACGTCTGTTATTTTTTTGACGAACTTACAGGCTTTTTGTGTTGCATTTTATCTGCGTAAAATTTAAGGGAGAATAAAAACAAAACAAAAACACTAAATAGAGTTACAGTTTTTCACGATTGTTAACACACGTTTTTCACAACCTAACGGCATTCTCAAAACTGCACACACAAAACTGAAAACCTCACACACAAAATGCTAAACCCTGAATCTCCTTTTCCATGATGACTCTTTGCCATCAAATCTCTCTCGTGTTTTCATTTGGTACACACAGCCATATTTTCAAATGACACACACATACCATTCATTCAGTACACACAACTAAGCATTTGCTGCACACTACCACAGCATTCACAGCACAATGAAGTGAAAAATTTAAAACACAATCATAGAAATGGAATACACATGAATGACAATGACTTTGGAGAATGAGCCATATTTCTCCTTTTGTCAAATGACTCAGTGTAGGCTTACCATAGTCAAACATAAAACAGCACACAAATATACAGCAAAAAAAAGTTTGATTTATTTATTTATTACATTACTGTAAACCGACCTGCTCAAACTGCCCAAAAGGGCCCCTTCCCAAACAATACTGTAATTTACAGTATAGGCATCATGCCCCCGGTTCCTGTCTGGACAGAGGGCCTCATCCGAATCACAGGCAATGTTCTCCCTGTCCAAGCAGCGTTGGAAGAAACGCCTTGAGTTGCGCATACTGTAAAGCCCTTACAGACGACTCACGTCGGCACAAGCCTCCTCCATGGCCTGGAGCAAATGTGACCCGGCTCTGTGGGTTCCGTTCATATTACCTTCTACCACCAAGCTGAAAGGAACTCCTCAATAGGATTCAGGAAAGGAGAATAAGGTGGAAGGTATAGAACGTAAGAATGTGGGTGGTCCTGGAACCACTCACGCACTTGAGCAGCCCGGTGGAAGCTCATTTGTCTCAGATGACAATGTAGTGGATTCACTGTGGGTCATCTATGTGGTCAGGTGTTGATTCACTGTGGGTCATCTATGTGGTCAGGTGTTGATTCACTGTGGGTCATCTATGTGGTCAGGTGTTACCAACAAATTGCTCACCAGACCTGAATGTTTAGAGATTTGAATAGTTGTGTGTTGTAGGTTGATGCTTTGAGATTTTACGTGATAAGTGTGTGCAACAACCGAACATTGTGTGTAGTGTTTGGACAACAAGGTGATGTTTGACATCAGAGTGTAAAGAAGGAAAGTCAGAGTCTAATGCAGATAAGGGAGTGTGATGTAGTGGAAATTGTGTCGAGCGATTAGGTACATGAAGTGAAGGTTGTGCAAATTTGTGTGATTTGTGCGATTTTTGTGTGTTAACAATCGTGAAAAACTGTAAAAATGATGAGGTCCCACATAGACTATCTATCCAGACAATAAATCTACTCCAACCTTAAGCAATAAATCCTTTCACTCTGTATCTAAGTAGAGATAATTAACTAAATATCAGTATACAGTTATACCACACAAATGTTTATCTATTAACTTCTGTAGCTATATTACTAGAGAACGCCTTCAGACCGCCTTATGTTATTGTAAATAAGGTGGTCTGCTGTAGTTTCAAAAGAAATAGGCCCGAGGCCAAACTTATTTACTGAGTCACCAATAAAGAATTTGTGATATGTTTTATTAACTACCTCTAAAGGTCGACTGGGCATCAGTTATAGCACATGCGAGACCAGCATGGTGAAAGTACAGAACTGACAAACACTACATTACCACTGTAGATGAGATGTTGTTGATGAGAACATGAGATCTAGGGCTCCATTTTCGTCACCGCTAAACCCCTTATCCCTAAACTTCTTCTTTTTACTATTTTGCAAAACATTTTTGAATAGTTAAAATGGCCATGCAGTCTACAAGCTCACAACGTGTCAATGTAGATTGGCTAGTTGAACTATTCCAAAATGTTTTTCAAAATAGTAAAACAAAGGCAAAGAAGTTTAGGGATAAGGGGTTTAGAGGTGACGAAAATGGAGCCCCTAGTGTGCCACCACAAAGTCCACTCATGTGTGCTGTTTTGGCCACCATGGCTGATATTTTGTTACAAATCTTACTCACTCTGAGCCATCAATGCTGATATTTTGTTGCAACAAAGGTCACTGGGTGTTGGGTGGCTTTCGAAACTTTAGACCCTGGGGGGAGGGTGTTTGTAAGTGTACTGGAGACATGGATGTTATAACTTTCTCATCTGTTTGGAGCCACTTCAAGACCGTTGGAGCTTAGAGGGATAGAGACTGACAGAGAGAGAGTGAGTGAGTGAGTGAGTGAGTGAGTGAGTGAGTGAGTGAGTGAGTGAGTGAGTGAGTGAGTGAGTGAGTGAGTGAGTGTGAGTAAGTGAGTGTGAGTAAGTGAGTGTGAGTGAGTGTGAGTGAGTGAGTGAGTGAGTGAGTGAGTGTGAGTAAGTGAGTGTGAGTAAGTGAGTGTGAGTGAGTGAGTGAGTGAGTGAGGTACAGAGAGAGAGAGAGAGATCCTGCATATCTCTGATGGTGGTATCTAAATAAAATGTTAAAAATACAAATAATCAAGAAATTAAAGTAGGCCCGGACGCTGCTAATGCAGCCTGACAGCGTGTTGTGAGTTCGACTCCCGATCCTGACATCATTAGGGCCTTGCAAACGGGGAGCGATAAAACGCACCTATAGTTCATTTTCAATGAGACCTGCGTTTTTGCTCGGAGAATACGCAAGCGTATTTACGTGAGCGCGGTCCCGTGAATTTGTTGCGCGCGTGCTCGTTACGTGCACACGCCCGCGACTCACCAGACCTGGATTCTGTTTAGCTTTTTTTTTACACTTGCGTTGTTGCGCCCCTCTTGAACAGACCTGTAGTTGATCCAGGCAACAACGCCTGCGTTCCTCGCTTCACGTTTGCAAGACCCTATTTGCTGCGCGTCTCTCCCCATTTTCTGTCAGTCTACTGTCATCTATCAATAAAGGCAAAAAAAAGCAACAAAAAAATAATAATAATGAACATAAATGAAAAGAAAGTAAAGTATACTACAATGTTTTACGTAACAACAGTAAGTGTACTTCATTACTGTGTCCACCACTGCCTAAGCTGATAGAATATAGGCTACGGCTACGGCATGTTATCTTACACCAACACATGTTTGTGCACAACATACACATATGCATATACAGTAGCTCTCCAAAGGTCTGATAGAGAGCACCATTTGAGATGCACATGCACAACTAAAATAAATGCAACTGTAGACACTACAGACTTGATTCAGTTGTGAAAGGGTCTATTTGTCATCTAAATTTATCTCAGCTCACCTCAGAAGACTCAACAAAGACTACCCAATCACCTCAACATACCTCTTGGACTTTGGTTGAAAAAACACAGGTCTTATTGTAGGTACCAGTGTACTAGTAGAAAGAATATATTTTTGTATTTGTTTAGCAGTCCAAAGTGACACCTTTTAAAAGGACGGGTATGGGGTTTAGGTGCAGGGGAAAACATTTAGACATTAGACTAAGCGTCAAAGCTTCCACATGATCTTGTTTTAAAGACACATGACTTTATTTTTAGATTGGTACGCATGCTACTAAAAGCATTCCCAAGGAGAGCTAATGGGCTTACGGTAAACAAACAACTTGTCTTTTAAAAAATGTATTTAGAAAATAATGAACTGATCATAAAACCAACATAGTGCATGTATTGTGCAGGCAGCTACCGTCAGGAGTTTTTGTTAACCACTATTCAAGTCAGCACAGTGGCATTGTGCTTTGAGTGTCCGCCCTGAGACCGGGAGGTTGGGGTTCGATCGCCAGCCACGTCGCCCGTCATATACCATATATCATATACCAAAAATGGGATCCCTGCAATGCCTCCCTGCTTGGCACTCAGCATTAAGGGTTGGATTGGGGGTATTGTCCCTACGGCATACTAGCGTCATGTCCAGGGGATGTACCTGTACATCAAGCTGCCTCACACTACAGAAACAGGAGATAGGTTCCTGCCCTATGGGCCTCATGGCTCGGCAAGGCTTACTTACTTAATTACTACTTACTATTCAAGTCACACTGTTCAAAAATAGCCGATCTACAAGCTCACAACAAGTAGGCGACTCCTTCACCTACCTCGGCAACATTTAAATAAGCAGGGCGGCACAGACAGCTAGAGTAGAGCTACAGCAGCCTTCATCATCCTGAAAAAGTCTGGTCCTCTAAAGAGATAGCCATGACAACCAAAGGGCGAATCTTCAATTCCAATGTAAAATCCATCCTTATCTACGGTTTGGACACGTGGAGGATGACAAAAAGGACATTGCAAAATATCCAGGAACTAGTTGAGAAACAGATCCTGAGGAGAAAGTGGGGATGGATCGGTCACTCTTCAAACAGGATATGATGCATCACCTCATGGGTCAACTGATGCTGCAATTCAAGGGTGGTGGTTCACAATGTTGTTTTTAAAGTAATATGAGGACATATTTTCGCTGCTTATTGTGTTGGGGAAAAAAACACCTAGCCTAAAAGTATATGTATTACTCTGTTTTAGAGAGCCAACTTCTTCCCTCAAACTTTAATTTAGTTACCAAGAGACCCCTATAAGCACCTCCTCAATGGTAATCTACATGACATGACCAACAAAAAGGACACACCTGAAACACACACTGAGGGGAGAGTCAAATGTCAAATGAATGACATCAGACAGGGAACACTGACCAACTAGAAAAAGTGCCCTTCCGGGCACAGGTCTCCACCAGTGTGTGTGATGTTTGGCAAAATGTGTAGGAGTAATATATAAACGTGTGTGTGTGTGTGTGTGTGTGTGTGTGTGTGTGTGTGTGTGTGTGAGACGCGGCTTGGCCTGTTGTAGCGCCACCATGAGGCTGATTCGAAAACTGTCAAGTGGCATTTCTTCCTCAGCCTAGTGGGAATATGCATGCACAGTTTCACCGCAATCGGACGCTGCGTTGAGTAGTTGTGGCGATTTGTACAAAACGGGTACAAAGCAGGCTACTCCTGAAAAGTTTAGAAGCCAATCGTAGCCAATGAGGGTGGATTATGATAAATCAAACAAACCCGTCTTGATCACATGACTATGGAGAACATGTGTACTGATTTGCGTGAAATTTGGATAAAATCTGAAGGAGTAATATTAGAAAATGTGTTTTACATATGTCGGCCTCCTGGTGGCGCTATAAAGAGCAGATGTGAAAAATTCCAGGCAAATGTTTTCCCTTGGCCTCTAGGGAGTTGGCATACAAAGTTATCCACAGATCCATGCAGTTAGAGGTAGAAACACTTTTCGGCCAGTTATAGCGCCACCATGAGGCTGAGTTGAAAATGTTCATGTGGCATTTCTTCCTCGGCCTAGTGGGAATGTGCGTGCACAATTTCACGGAAATCACATGATGTGTTCATGATTTGCAGCATTTTGTTTGAAACTGAGCACTCCTGCGAACTTTGGAAGCCAATCTTAGCCAATCAGGATGGAGTCTGAGAAATCTGAAAGACCTGTTTCGTTGAATGGCTCTAGAGAGACTGTGTACCAATTTGTGTGATGTTTGGACAAAATCTGTAGGTGTACTGTCCAAAAACTTGTTTTGCACAAAGCGGCCTCCTGGTGGCGCTATAACAGGCCGTTCTGGAAAATGTGGGGCAGAGGTTCATCGTTGGCATCCAGGGAGTGTGTGTGCAAAGTTTGGCATCGACCGGGTTAACGGTGCCGGAGATTAGCTGGTAACAGACGGACGGAAGGACACACACACGGACACACGGACACACACACACACGGACGGAGTGCAAAACATACTCTCTCCCCATGCCTTCGGCCTGGTGGAGACAAAAATTGTGCAAAAACACAACTACAGGCACTTTCACTTCCTCCACCACTGCATGGTGGTGTTGACACAGTAGCTACAGTAACTAACAGCCGTCAGTGAATCGCCTGATAACAAGTTGAAGTAACAAGTTCAGCAAATCGCTGTGGTAATTTGGTCATTTGCAAGAGAGAGCCAACTGTGAGCCAACTGTGAGCCAAGGCATATCACTATCTAACAGTGATATGGAGTATCTATGTAAACTATACATACTATACTATATAATATGTATAATATATTATATAGTATAGTATGTATAGTTTACATAGATACTCCACTGTTACGTTCTTAGTTTACGCATGATTCATGATAACTACTTTTTATACATGTGATGTATGCCATGCTTTTTGTTATTGCTTAATGTAAGTCGCTCTGGATTTTAAGAGCGTCTGCTAAATGCCTAAATTGTAAATTGTAAATTGTAACAGAAGAGCAGCCACAACGAATAATATGTCCTTTCATCTTATTCTCTTTAGACTTCTTTAGACATTCTTTCTAAAGAATTAATACACTGAAAGTGAACTGAAACCAGTGGCGATAGTATCGACGGTGCAACCGGTGCGATGCACCGGGGCCCAGCGCCCCCATGGGGCCCATGAAGGGAAGAAGAAGAGAGAAAAAAAGAGCCAGGACGACGGTGAAAGCCTGGTTTCAGGGGCTATCGGTCGCAGGAAGAGTAACACCAAGGATTCGTCAGTGATGTCACTGACTGCTGGTTTATAAACAGCTTCAAGTCCATACTACTTCCGTGTTGCATAACAGTGACATCACTGTCCACTCCTTCTTGGTATTTTTACCACCTTGTTTCAACGTGTGTGTTTGTGTTCATGCGCTGCCTGTCAGCAGCACAACAAGCTCAGCTGTAGCCTATTCTGTCACGTTCCGTCGCGCTAATGAAACACTAGATGGTATTATTATGTCATGTCAGCACTATCAGAAGATGTAACCCAGGTAAAGTAATCTGTCACTCTGCAAGTTTAACTAAAGTTTTTTCCATCTGTCCAAAGTCATTTCTGATAGGGCTGCAGCCTGCAGTCCTACACAGATACACAGATACAGAATGATTGACAGTGAAACATGCAAATTGATTGAATATTTTACTATCAGATCGCTTAGGTACAATTCAAAGACGCATTTGGTACAATGAAGCGCTACCCCCCCCCCCCCCCCCACATTATTATTATTATTATATTTTAGGGGGCCCACACAAAATATTCGCACCGGGGCCCACTGCCTCGTAGTTTCGCTACTGACTGAAACTGATAAGAAGATCTCGTGTTCATGGAAGGAAAATCCTACAGTGGGACCATTCACACAGCAGCCATTTTGCTACTTCATGGCAGGGTGGAAAGGAAGATTAGAAAGGTTCTGGAGGCCCAAATTGGGGGGAAAGAAAATTTTGATCTGGACCATTTTAAGCTAACCATTAACTTGTCTTGGGTTTGACCAAAACAATGACATATTGTGTCATTAATACACAACAATTGTGACATAATTTATCATACATGAAATGTAATGTGCTGTGACACAGTAGCAAATGTATCATATAAAAGTTAATATTTTATAAAGAATTTAATTGATCTGTTGCAGGTTTGGGGATTCTGATGCAAGTGGTTGCAATTTGCAATGGGTTTTGTTACGAAACATTGGTGTGGACTGGGCTTTTGGCCTATAACTTCTTGGAAACCTTTTTAATTTATATGTCCCAATAAGTCATCCAGGGTGCAAACTGTGAGGCTGGCCACTCATGAACCTCACAAACACTTGTTTGAATGCTCTCACATAACCTCATACACGGCCATACAGTATCTCCAATTGCACATCAATGCCCTGTTTCAAACGTTGGTCTGAATCTGATTTACTGCATCTGCAGTCCAGCAACACAGCGATAATAAACAACCTTTCCATTTATCTCAACTGACCACACACAACGCTAGTCGATGTGATCTAAAACATCGCTCACTGACTGAAAAACAAGCTACAAAAGTGCTATCCATCATTGAAAACTGTCTTTCCTGTTCCAAGGAGGAATGTGTTGACTGTGAGTTACGGTACTCAGCTTCCCTTCCTGTTTCCTTAAAAAAATCATGGTTGCAGCATCTGGACCAAAATAATGTGATAATTTAATTATGTCAAATAGACCGCCTAGGCGCCTATCTTTGGCTTGGCTTGTTACATCGACTGCGGCATGTGGCTGCAAGAAAGGGGTGGATACCATTTGATAAAGATGTTATTTTTCTCCCTCTCTCTCCTGTTGTCTCCAGAGGGGACGTATTTGATTCTATGTTTTTGAGGGGCGCTACAGGTAATGTTTGTTTTTAGTTCAATGTTTGTTTTAAAAACGCCATTGACAATGAAGGGAACATTTACGTCATCTTGTCCCTAACACAAATATTAAATGCCATTAACAATAAAGAAAATGTAATGTTTGTTTTGTCACCGTTTGTTTTACTGCATCACCATTATATCACCTAATCAACATGAGTTAGACTTTAATATTCAACTTTATTAGCAGACTCAGGTCCATAGGGATACATGCACGGGGTAACATACAAGACATATATTAGCGCCCCTGTGATTTTTTATTTTCCAATTGGTCTTTTCTGGACTTTGCCCTATCTTCTACCGTCTACACCATTGTCTGCTTACTTTCTGGATTCCTTGAACCTGAGACTTTCCCATCGAGAATTTCCGAGGTGGCTCTTGCGATGTTGGCAACAGCTTGCAATGACTGTTTTTCTAAGGTGTAGGCCTGTAGGGTGTTTGTTTCTAATACCTTTTCAGCTTTCTCTGTTCTTGAAGACGTTCATATTATATGTGGCTTCTGTTGTCTTCATAGAGCGGATGTACCGGTATTTGATTCTATGCTATTTATTTTCCAATTGGTCTGTTTGGGCCATATTGTCCTTTCTTGTACCATCTGTTCTAATTAATACCTTTTCCTGAGCTGTTCTCTAAGACATCTGTGGCTTCTGTTGGCTCTATAGAACGGACATATTAGATTCTATGCTTTTTTTTATTTTCCAGTTTTTTGGTCTGTTCTGGCCTTTCTTCTATTGTCTGTACCATTGTCCGTTTCCTTGCACCCTGAACACACCCTGAACACAGTCTATGGACTATAGAATGGTTTGCTGTTATGAAAACCTTAGTTGGTTTTGACTACTAGAGGTTCAGGCCTACATCTTGTAACCTCTTCCCCTTCTGCATCCCCCCCCCCCCCCCTTCTCTCCCAGTCTCTCTCCCCCAGGAATGTTAATGATTAATCAATGATGGTTAAAGGACCACTTCACCACTTTTCAACATCTCTTCATATAATTGGTCCTCACTAATGTTCATGATAAAACACCACCATTTTTTCCTACTCAGTCTGTGTCTAATAGGAGGGCTTTGGCCAGTTCGGACACCCGTCCACCAGTGACATCATCATTAGGCAGATTTTTTTTTAAACAAGATTTATTTACAAATATATTTTGATTTTTATTATAGTGAGAACGATGGCTTCAACTTTTGCATTGCAACTTTTCAGGAAAAGAAAGCCTGCCATTTCTATTAGCTTGGATTCACCATCGATGATGTCACTGGTGGACGGGTTTCTGAACTGCCCACAGCCTTCCTATGAGACACAGACTGAGTAGGAAAAAATGGTTGTATTTTATCATGAACATTAGTGAGGACCAATTATAGGAAGAGAAGTTGAAAAGTGGTGAAGTGGTCCTTTAAGTTAAGAATTAAATCAATCAGAAATATTACCTGTAGTGGGCTGACACAATACTAACAGACATGAGTATACATGTACATGTACCTTAAAATTGTTAGCGCTCATGTATAGCTTATCTCCCCTTTAAGATAGTGATCTTACTATGGTGATGGCATGTTTTGGATCTATGTTCTTTTTCCCTGGATAAAGGCTATGGTTTTGCTAAGCAGTATGCAGCTTATTTTTGTTCAATAAACTGTTGTAGTTTGCATTTGTTACCGCAAACACTACTTTGGTGACCGTGGCACTCTCAGATGATTCCAGAGCAGCATGTGATGTTGGTCTCACTGAAATTACTATGAAATTACAAAAATTATTATTTTTGGAGCAATTGCCTGTTGCTGTGTGGTTTGCTCCAGTTAAGGCTCAGTTCACATTGAAGAATATTAGCATGGATGGATGGCACTATAGTAACTACTACGTGGTCACTTCACTCTTGTGCAAGCTTTATAGATCATGGGCTCGATCGTGTGCCATTCTTTATCCGCAAGTAATAAACATTTTCCATGAATTACGTATTTAGGAGCTTCCACTGTGCGTAAACGTTATCTTGCGGCCACACAACCCACTATTAATTTTGCCGACACCTATATTTGCGGGTGGAGGTGTGTCTGCAGGCGCGTCGATGCGTTTTCCCTATATTTGCTATCTGATGCACACAGGTTTAGGGCAACGGAAAGTGCCTCTTCAAACCACCCGTAATGCGAATCCGTTTGATAAAAGAGTGCGCTCCTCAGATGGTGCGACCTGAGTTGGAGCTGCCTCATGCATGTTGCAAAACATTCACAGCTCAGAGGTCTCGTTCTGTCTTAATTCTCCACAAATCTGTGATTGTAATTTCCCTCTAATCTGTCAATTCCTTGTGCTCATTGTGTTTAATTGTCTAGTCAAAGAAGTTATTAGATTTGTACCAATAAGGCACACTGTGTGCGATTCCCTCGTTCAGTTTCATCACCTCATCACCCCATTACGCAGCAAATATGTAATGGATTTAAAATAATGTAAAATTCCCCATAATCAGTAACACGTAGCTGATACTTGTGTCAATCAAATGAAAGGCAATTAAATGCTAGATGGGTGTAATTTCCAATGTGATTTTGCCATAGTTCAGTAAGTCTGTTTTATTAATCCGATTTCCCGAATGATCGTTTTTGCTTGATACCGTTTCATAGAGAGGCAGTACACTCGCGACCTATATACACTTTTTTTAAATGGTCCAGATTTGAACGAGCTGGGGGAAAAAAAGCAGCACAACTTGGCTGTGTTGGTCGCAGAATGGATGGCAGATAGTCAGATACTGGACACACAAAACAACCCTCTGTATCTAATATAAATGTATTCCAAGGCAGCACGCGTTGCTCTTCCATAAGGCAAGATCCAGGGCATAATGGATTATGGATAATAGATCTCTTAAAGGGAATGGCACCTGGCACACTGATTGGTTTAAGTTGCGTAACGCCCAAACCACACCTATGCATAATGTAATGGGTAGCGGAGGTGTTTTAAGGATTTAGGTGGTGGCACAAGATTGCATTTTTTACGGGGGAATGCCTCTTACAAAATACTTAATCCCAAAATGAAGGAGATAGCGCTCCTGGCGCGAGATGGAGCCCCATGTGTCTGCTTACAGTCCACCAGCAAATTGAAGTACTTTAGTTCTATTTTATACTTTGTCATACAACGGTGTCATGTGGTGAAAATAGTGTGTGGGGGGATGGAAGCATGGCCAAAGTAAGCTAGGACACCAGGTTGAAAGTAGTTAAATGCCAATGTAAATATTAAACAGACCAATTCCAGTGATCAGAAGAAGCTGGTGCTCACGCACGCAAGCACACATGTACATGTGCAGACGCACGCATGCACGCACGCACGCACGCACGCACGCACACACGCACGCACACACGCACACACACACACACACACACACACACACACACACACACACACACACACACACACTTGACTCAGTGATGTGTGTGTATCGCAGTGTGCATACATAATGATATGTGAACATGAATAGCAGGCGTGTCAGGTGAATTCCTCTGGGATGAAGAAATCCTCAACTGACATTTTGTTACTGCCTGAGTTTAGTTAAAGGAAATAATCCTGAGAGCATTATACTGAAATCTAAATCTAAATCTAAAGCCATTCAGCCTCTTCTTTGATACTGACTGAGAAGTTGAAGTAAGGTCAAGTTTTCTTTTTTTTCCAGAGTCAGTCGGTCACCAAAATCAGAAGAGTTAATCCTGCAGTTAGATTATGAGACATCTTGTGGGCAATGTTGACATTTGGCACTACTAGACCAAACAACATTATTATGGAGCATCCTCGAGTCTAGAGGAAATGGTGGTCAGGTTCAGACAGTATAGTTTTCAAGATCATCATGATTCCGAATAAAACGGACAGGCTGATTGACCAAAAGCAACCCAGAAATTAAAATGGCTATCAAAGCCTTTTCAAGAACTTGTTACAATATACAAGCTGAGCTAAATAAAATAGTGGTAGGCTTGAGGTTTAATTGCGGAATAAAAATGATATTTTTTAGGACAGCCTACTATCTGGCACCAATATTTCTCCTGTTTTGATTGATAAAGATAAAGAAAGCTAAAAGGATTTGTTGAAAAGTCAGCCTGCTGAGTGCTGAAATTCAGAATGCAACTCAACTCACAGGGCGTAGCTATATTTAGATACAAACAAATAGACCTAACATTATGAGACCCAGTTTCTCTGATTCCAAATTAAGTGATCTTATATAATCACCTTTGCTAGACTATACTGAATTGACTGATGCCAGTCTTGCCATCTTGCATATATAATCAGCACAATGAATACAATAGTCCTGTCCTACATATGGCCAGTACCTCTTATCCAGGAACAGTTACTGACAGATGTACCCAGAAATGCCAGGAGCTTGAACTTGGGACCACTATGTCTTCCAAGAATTAAGGCTGGTGGAGAGTGGGGACATGCCGCCCTCCTTATGGGGTCTGCCAAACACCAGTGAATTCACACGCACGCACGCACGCACTATGTCTTCCAAGAATTAAGGCTGGTGGAGAGTGGGGACATGCCGCCCCTCTAGGGTTACTCCTTATGGGGTCTGCCAAACACTTAGGCTACCAGTGATTTCACACGCACGCACGTGCGCACACACACACACACACACACACACACACACACACACACACACACACACACACACACGCTCCAGACTGTACACACATCTAAAAATTCTTCCCTTACCTCAGGTACACTAAAGGTCATTCAGTGTATCAACTTTTTTGGACACACATCACACACAGAGGTCACACCACTTGGAAACGAAGTCAAAGAGAAACATGATCGTCACTGAGTCTGGATGTCACTCATGGATGGATGAAAGGCGGAATTACTATAGAGTCAGACCGATATACTATTGGTTAAGCCGATATCTTGGACATTATTATTATTCAACTTTTCGACGACATTTCTTATCGACAATTATGCTGCCGATTTGTCCCCTTTTTTTCCTTTCAACCCTTGGTGTCCCTATTTTGTGCATGTCATTATAGAAAAGGTTTTCAGACGTTTTAAAACGATTTGTGAGCTTGTAGATCAGCTATTTTGACTACTTTAAAGATGGAGTGCCACAATTTTTGTATTTTTCCAGTTTGTCATGTGTCTATGAGGTGACAGTACTTCATTAGACACCCTGGAGTCGTTTTTATGTGCAATGGTGTATTAACTTTGTATTTAGGGTTTCTTCCTGGAGGCTGAACCCTTGACAGTCAAACGGGCCAATGAAATAAACAGTAATATAGTGACACCACACTATCAGCCCCTCCCCTAACCCCTCCCCCTTTATCATACAACTACAGCTGTGGGTGCGGCTTCAGTTCAGGTGGATCACCACCCATCACCACCCACCAGGCAAACCAGGCATACTTAATGAACTGGTGGGCGTGCCCACATAAAAATAAAATTTTAACAAATACTGTACACTTTTTTGAAAAAATTATACCTCCTTATATAACAATAAGACCTGATGATCATGTTTTAGGGTGGAAAAAAATCACGGCACTCCATCTTTAAAGACATTGTTTTAATAAAAAAAAGCCTAATAACGTTAGGCATGAGGGAGAAGGCACTGCGGAAGATACTGTAAGACTCCAAAAATCAGGATCAGCATCAGACCCAAAGATCTGGCATCAGTTTGTCTCTAGTATTGTCCTTGTGTATAAAGCCTCCCTCCTTTGCACTGGGTCCTGGAGGGATCCCTGAAGCTGTCTGTGTGTGTGTGTGTGTGTGTGTGTGTGTGTGTGTGTGTGTGTGTGTGTGTGTGTGTGTGTGTGTGTGTGTGTGTGTGTGTGTGTGTGTGTGTGTGTGTGTGTGTGTGTGTGTGTGTGTGTGTGTGTGTGTGTGTGTGTGTGTGTGTAAGCAGGACAACTCCTCTGGGAATTATCAATGAGGCCATTCAGCTCCACCACAACAAGTGCATCCTTCAAAAGCACTGCAACTACCTGAAATACCCAGCAGCAAATTAAGTGTTTTGTAATGTTACAGAAAAGCCAAGGGTTCGTGTTAGACTCAGGTATGTATGGCCTCACACATGACTGACCTAAATCGACACGAGGGTCAAACTCCACTCTAGGGTCACTGCACGCTCAGAGTTAAATTAACACAGCATTGCATCTGCTTGATTTCCTCATTTCCCCAAAGACAGGGTGTGGAAATACGAGATACTGAAACCATTCATAGACAACTCTTGAGGTGAGGGGAAGAGTTAGGTGGGTAACATTTAGTCCTCATTCAATCATGAAACAAGACAAATTACTGAATAAACTAGAAATGCACTAGAAATGCACTAGAAATGCGAGGTGCCAACTTGCGCCTTGCAAACAAGTAGGCTATACATGGCCTACTTGTGTGTAGGCCACTTGAAGAGCTCATGACCAACATACATACATACATGATGTATACATACATACATTACCTTTTACCCACCCAACATTGAAACATATCTTAATTACGTCACCATCAACTAGCCTGGCTAATAAGCCAGACCGAATCTGTGATATTAGTCTGGCTTATTAGCCAGGCTAACCATCAACAGCCAATTATAACCACGCATACCATGCATACCACTTTTGATCCAGGCGACCACAGTACTTGCGCTCTCTGATTGTGCAAGTAATTAATAAGTGAATATGAGACATATGGATATGCCATGTTAAAGAGAGAGAAGTTCCACACACAGGCTCTGCAGCTTCAGTGTTTCATTTATTTTAAAACACCGACATCCACAAACAAACACAACGTTTCGGCCATAGTAGCTAGGCCTTCATCAGGTGACGTGTGTTTTAAAATAAATGAAACACTCTGAAGCTGAGCCTGTGTGCGGACTTCTCTCATCTAACATTGCATCTACCTTTTGTCCGGTACCAGCGAGGGACTGATGTGTGCAATCTACTCCTTCTTAAACATATGGATATGCCACCTGAATGGTTCTTGGTATATAGGCTAGCAGGAGAGCGGGGTCAAAACTGGGTCAACTTCCAAAAGTCAGCAGACGTTGTCAAGGTTTTACCAGCCAGTAAAACAGACAAAAGATATGCCACAGGCAAAATTTATCTGCCATTAATAATCCACCCAGCATATAGTGGCTGGGAAAAAACATTGTATTTATTAACTTACAGTGGCTGAGTGGCAAACTACAAAAGGCCAATGATTTCCTACACAGTCCTAATAAACACATTATAAAGCTATACGTGGGTTCCGCCTGCCTAATACTCAACAGAAACAAATGGCCATCCAATTCCCCCAAGCATACATAAGATAATACTAACAGTCCCCCTAACTTAAAAACACATCCTTATCTCATACATGTACTGTACTGTACTGTACTGTACTGTACTGTACTGTACCCAAGCATTGGTAAGCCGTTCAAAGGCCGTGAGCTGCACATTTTACATTTAAAGGTTGTTCATCAGAATAGAGGGTATGCGTGTGACATCATCATCAAACCAGGAAGTTATGCAGGAACGCCTACTAAGTGGCAAAAAACTACTTTCTGGCCTTGACAGCCCAGACATCCACACAGAAAAGTCATATCAGATTGCATTAAACAACATTAAACAATGTTAAACTCACTTTGCATGTTGCTTTGCCACTCGATGTGCCATTCACTTTAAGCATGCGCATACTCTCTATATTGTAACTATAAATTTAGAATGGAGTTTTCATTTAAATCACTGGTGATCACAACATTGTAATGTGTTTGCAATTTAAGGATATAAATGAGCAAATACTTTGACTTTGAGGGGATATCTGAGATTTTGCTCACATAAAAATCTATATATATATATTGTCGCCTTCTTAAACTAATGGCCTACGTAATTTTTTAAGGTTTTCAGGAAAAATAAAAAATGAATCCAAAACAAAACTATGATATTTCTTATTAATTTCACCAAAAACGTTTATAATAATGTATGTATATTAATATATAAATAACACAGTTATGTAACATAATATGATTAAACCTTAGACTTAGGCAAATGTACTAAGTCACACTCATTTTACTAAAAGCAGGATCAGCATGATCCTTTTCAATTACGATTTTGGCGATTTTACCAGAAGTGGCCATGTCATGAAGAGCTAAAAAACAAAAAAAACAAAAAAACTAAACGGAGATCCTCAAAAAAAATTATGACTTATGCCATTAGTTTAAGAAGGTGACGTATGGTACAGTATATGGCAGCATGTGACTCAGGAGGTACAGTGGCCTTCTGGGAATCGGGACATCCTAGTTTGATGCCTCCTCCAGGCTTAGTGTTGAAGTGTCCTTGTATGACAGTGATCCCCAACCACTCCCAGGGTGCTCTCACTGCTCCTAATAGTTAGCATGAGTAAATACAGAGGATGAATCCCATGTTATGTACTTGGCAAATACAACTAGAGGGGACACTTTCAATGTTCACTAAATGGTGAATCAGTTGATGTTGCTGCTAAAAAATGTTTGTTTCCTCATCCCTGATTTGACTGACAAATTCTCACCAGGCTGAAGTTGCAGCCAGCGCTCTTAGAGGCTGGTACCTCAAAGCTGTACCTCTCACCCAGACTCACCCCGCCTGGTTCTACTTGTGGACTGACTCTGCTCTAAATCACTTTTTTCCCTCCTTTTCTTTCTCACGCACATACTGTAAATGCACTCTCCACACTCCTACACTCACAAACTCATCTATCAGTTATGCCCTTATAGCTGCAATCCATGCTCTACCTTCCTAAATAACATCTAACAATACTTTGTTCTCTGCAGTGTCTGCAGTGTCACATAATTGCACGCAAGAACATAACCCTGGCATCCCAATTTTGGGCAAAGTTTCAATATTTTCAAAAGCTTTTTATGCATTCTTTTTAAAATAGCCAAAACACCTGATCTCCAGGGTCACAATGAGCGCAATCCAACACATTGTAGATCAGTTTTTTTTTTTTTTTATATACCTGTATATTGGTACATAACTATGTAGGGCTTAAATGGCTGAAGAAAAGTTGCGTGGGTCTGCAAATAGGCCTAGTATGCACAACAAGAATCAGATGCTCTTTGGAAAGGGTTAGATTATAAACAGAAAATAAGTCTATACAGTAAGTTCCATTCCTTTGTAGAACAACAATATACAGCATTATACTTCATCATAACTTAAGAAATATCCAAGGCACACTGTTCTATTGAATATTTTTTAAAGTCTTTATTTACTTCGTATGGCTTGCCTAGTTAAAAATCACTTTGTGTTCAGCGCAAACAAGCCTTCATCATCAGGTACATACAGATTATGACAATGAACAATCAATCTCAAAAGATCAATGTGGGCATTAAAACAGGGATGTAAACACACACTATAAGACACACGTACACACAGACACAAGTACAGATAGAAAAATACATATTGTGGAAAAACAAATTAAGAAAAGGTACTCAATAAAATACATTTAATAGCACAGGAACACACTTGTTAGTCCCCTCTAGACTGGGCAATGTTTCCCTGTATATATGCATTCAGCAACAGTGCCGCTCTGCGGCTGAAATACGATCACCACTGCTAAATGTTTCTTAACAATGGAAGACAGTTCCATCTCATGTCAACTAACATTTGCACCACCAGACAGTGGTGCAAATGTGTAAGAGGGCTTTATCCAGACCCACTAAAACAGTTTAACACTCTTGAAGTGTTTTGTCTGTAGGCGCTCCACAGGGCTACCGCAACACCTAATCTCAAAGACACCTGATTACTAACTTTGAGTGCATTTTTATACACTGTATATATGTAAATATTCGCTACAAATATTGCTACAACTTCATCCTAAGGAAAACACTGCTTGGATTATACAAGTATTTGTTATGTTAGATAATGTTGTGTGATGTGGTCTTTCATAAGTCTTCTCCTGCAATGCCTGCAATGTGTTTAGGGGATGGACATTTTTATACTCAATAACATTTTTAAATAAAATAATGGTTCCTGCATGTTCAGTTGGGTAAGTGCATGGCAGAACATTAGCTCGTCTGGCAGCCGGGCTTGTGGGGTGGGAAATTTGGTATATAGTCTTTTTTATTGGCCTAAAATATTGTCTATATACATTCATGAATCCACTTGCTGACTGGCTGTCAGTATTGAGCAATTATTTCATAAGGGTTTCTTGTGACCCTACCATTAACATCCAATATAAGGCAAAAATGTAAAAAATGTCAAACTTTCCTTATGCTTTAAGTAGCATGTGACATGTCAAACTCGGGGGGTTTTCATGATTCTGAATCCATTCCAAGCATTAGTTTTGCACAAAAAATACTCCTTGGGCTAAAAATGGCCATAGCCGTCATGACAAATGTGATGAGATCAGCACAAATGTGATGAGGTCAGCACATTAATGGCACATTTGGGCAAGTGGCTATGGCTGTTATTAGCCCAAGGAGTGTTTTTTGTGCAAAACTAATGCTTGGAATGGATTCAGAATCATGAAAACCCCTATAGTTTGACATGTCACATGCTACTTAAAGCATAAGGAAGTTTGACATTTTTGCCTTGCATATAATAATAATATCTCAAACTTATATAGCGCTTTTCTGAGTAGGATGTTAATGGTAGGGTCACAAGAAACCCCTATAAAAGATGCTCAATACCGACAGCCGGTCAGCAAGTGGATTCATGAATGTATGTATAGACAATATTTTAGGCTGTCTTGGATCCTTGTTTTGGCAATAACTTTCAAACTTAAAAAATAAATCAAGATATTTAAAAAATAATCTGAAATAGCAGATCTAGTCATACAAATTGACAACAGGCTGTGAAGTAGGCCTACCATGGTGTGAGATTGTAGATGAGCTATTTTCGAAAGCAGAAGTAGGCCTATTAGCCCACATAAGTGGTTAATATCTTAGTTGCTTCTGCTCTGGACATGAGTTTCACTGACAAACTATAATAAAAGTCAATGAAAACTAGATCAGGCAACCTATTTCCAAGCTAATGATTTAATTGGACATTGCAACAGGAAACTTGGTGTGTATATCAACCACTCACTGGTCTCCCGGAAAGAAATATAGGTTCCCTAGAATGGCTTTACCGCTTACCAGTAATTAAGAAATTAACTCCACCTGTCGGTTGCAGAGTGTTATAACAACTGTAGGCTATACTGTAGTTGTCATTGTGTTCTGTGCTATAATACTGTTATTATAGGGGTGTTATTTATAATTAGGCTACTATAGAGCTTTACAGGCAGGACAGAATTAAGGAGCGTCTACTCTGTTGCGAGATAATCTCCCTGCTCAGCGGCAACCCATGACGCGTGTGAGTGAAACGTATTATTGTATCTGATCACCAAATTCAATATTGCACCTAAACTACTGTCTGGGTCTGGGATCAGCTTGTTAAAGTTTCCAACTCTCCCCTGCCCTGCTGTCTGTCCCATCCACTTACATGTTGGTCTTGTGGCTTTGCGCCACTTATATTAACGTTGACCAAGGCAGAAAGTCAACCACCAGACTGCCGGGTCAGATTACAAGTGGCGGCAGGGCATTTTACTGCACGATTATTACAACTATGCAGCGATAATAGATTATTACAACATATGCAGCGATAATAGCGCCACCGTAGTGCTACAGAATCGTGAATGGAACAATGTCGGGAAAATATACATTTTTTACATTTTTTTTGTTACAACACATTTTTACACTACATTATGTGATGAAACGACGGGGAAAGCTCAGCGGTCAACGTGACAATAACGGCAACCCCACCAGGTCACACGGAGCTAGCGGGATAGAGCTAATTACGCTGCTAACGGTGATGTGAGGAGCGTTTCTTCGCATCGGCTCTTTACTCTTTAAAAAAAACACCATGATGTACAGTTTTCTATGAATTCCGTATTGGCTACTCACCACTTAAATTCGGTTGCTTGTGTGTGTCCAGCAGGGACTCAGAGGACGTGTGAGACACTGCGTGCGCGCGTGTCCTTGGCTTGCACAGTACTAACTGTACAATGGTAAAACGTGTTCAGTAGAGGGTACCAGTCCACCAGACCAGGCTCCTCTGGTGACATCTGAGAAACGGCGCATGCGTACGAGTGCCCTCCCACTTCAGAATGTGCATGTGAGGTGTGAAGGAATCTGATGAAGAAATTATGCAGTTCATAGGCCTATGTCTATGTGCTATATGTGCTGTTTAACTCTGGGGCAAATTACAAAATAATTTAGGAGTCAGGACCAACCTAAAAAGGTGGAAGAAATGGGTTGTCCTAAAAATCCTGATTACCAGTATTTACTAGCCTATACTTGTGGATGGATGGATGGAGAGAGAGAGAAAGAGAGAGAGAGAGAGAGAGAGAGAGAGAGAGAGAGAGAGAGAGAGAACAATATTAGGTTGTGTGAGTGTAAGGCACAGGGCAATGGAGGGAAACCACTTACTTTATACTTGACACCCTTACCAGGGTATATATGCCAATAACAAGGGACCTCCAGAGTTCTTGGTCACTAGAGTTCTTTTCTATCTGCACCTGCAACCAGGTGCATCCCAGTCTCTTGGTGTCTGCCTGGAGATCCCGCCAGGTGCTTTGTGGCCAGCCCCTGTTTCTCTTCACTTGACGGTTCCAAGTCAGAGCCTGTCTGGTGGTATTTGTCACTGGTTTGCGTAGTTAGTGTGTCCCCGATCCATCTCCATCTTCCTCGTCCAGTGTTGTGAGTCGTTGGTCTTCATCCATCGTTATTGGCTGCTGATCTTGTCTGGTCAGTTATTCAGGATTCTTCTGAGACATTTGTTAGAGGGAAAGGCTATGATAAATAAAGGATGGTGATTGTTGATTTCTTGTGTCAAAAATGTTTGTACAGGCCCGGACGGCTGGCATAGACGTCCAGGCACCTAGGCTGCTGATCCAGCCTGACAGCGTGTCGCCGGTCCCGACAACCTTTGCTGCTTGTCACTCCCCATCTCTCTCTCCCCATTTCCTGTCAGTCTACAAAAAAACAACAAAAATAACAAAAAGTACTGTACAAGGGTGGACTGAGAGTACAAATCAGCAAGGGAATTTAAATAATGGTGGACCCCATATGGCTAAATTGACAAAAATAATAAAGTAGTTAGAGCAGCAGGCAGCCAAAGCATGTCAACCAGCTGATCAGTCAGTCTATGAAAGTATACAAACTATTGGACGCATGATCTAATAATAATATTACTGGAGAGAAACAGTTGATGTTACTGTGTCAGACAGTATAAATATTATTTATACTGTCTGACGCAGTAACATCAACTGTTTCTTTCCCTCTCTGTCTGTCTGTCCGTCTATCTTTCTCTCTCTCCCTCTCCTCTCTCTGTTTCTCCTCATCTCTCTGTTCCCTCTCTCTATATATCTCTTTGTCTGTCTGTCCGTCTATCTCTCTCTTTCTATCCCACTTGAACTTCTGTCTGTCTGTCTGTCTGTCTGTCTGTGTGTGTGTGTGTGTGTGTGTGTGTGTGTGTGTGTGTGTGTGTGTGTGTGTGTGTGTGTGTGTGTGCAGGGGAGGATTATCCAACGGGCCTGTTGGGCCCAGGCCCAGGGGCCTCTGAGCTAGGGGGGCCCCTGTGCTTCAGCCTCCGCGTGGCCACGTTGCTGTCACACGGAGGCTCAAGCTTAGGGGCCCCCAAAAAGTGCAAAGTTAATAACAGTTATTACCTTTGAACTTGTTGCCAGTATTGGGCTTAACATGGCAATAAAATAAGCCCAAATGTCCTAAACCAGTGGTTTTCAACTGATTGTGAATTAGGGACCGCCACCTTGACTTAGAATCAACCTGGGGACCAGTGTTGTGTTGGGTGGGGAACTGGGGATATGGGCTAAGATTAGTGCTTTTGTATCACTTGCTATGCATCCCATGTAGTGATGGGAGATTAATCGGAAAACACATCGGTATCGGCCGATTTTAGTTGTTTTTAGATTAATCGGCATCGGTTTGATTAATCAATCAGACCGTTTAATTAATCGGTCCGATTAATCGGTCTGTCTTTACAGATAAACAAGCCCAAAGTAACATCTTGGTTAGATGTTTGTTGGATATACTGGTCTACACAAGTTTGCCAACTGAATCGTCAAGTGGGGAAATCTGGAAACCTGAATGCAAAACGAATTACCGCTATTCATGAAGTAAATGTAACATTTTGATGGTGTGGTCAGTTGACTAATGTATGTAAACTTGCCACATACATGTAGGAGCACTGTTACAGAACATTGACACATGCATAGATATTTTCATAGGGCTATTTTGTCGAATTTATAAATGCATGTTGGTGTTAATCAGACATGGACTTGAACTGCACAGCATCCATCCATGGCTCTCTCCCTGTAGTTGATAGTGCTGTGATGATATAAAGATATAACCATATCTCACCATGATTTCACACACTGCATGTCTATTTATCTCAGTTGCTCTCTCTCCTTTCCCCCCTCCCTCCTCATTATAATCTTCATAAGAACACTAAGTAACTAGTAAGTAGTAGTAGGTTGGAGAGGCTTATTGTGAGCCAGAGCTAGAGTCTATCCCCGTTTCACAATGCGCCATACCTAAGACCACTAGTACTTCACTAGAACAATGTTGGTGTAACTAAGGGATTCCCTTAAACATTTATTTTTGAGGGGCGCTAGCCCCTCCTATATTCAGCTATTAGTGTAGATTTTCGTCTTTTTTGTCATCAAAGTTTTTTAATGATTTTACAATAAAGCATACAAAATACACATGACTTACACAAAAGAAAGAGACAAGAAAAACAAACAAAAACAAAACAAAACTAGCAGTCAAAAAAGAAAAACCCCAATGGACAACACCCCTCCACATTCTGTTGCTGACAATAGTGATTATATCCGTAATGTATTACCAATTACAAATTGTTAATGCAACCATCCTTTAATATACAAATAAAAGTAGTCCCATATTTCATGGAACTTCCCTTTGACATTGTTCCTCCTGGCAATTGAGTAGATTTTCGTCTTACACAAACATTACATTCCCATTGAAAATGAATGAGAATTTTACGTCAAATCGGCCTGTCTGGGCAAATCGGCCTCGTGTCTATTTTTGAGGGTCCTCCTATATACAGGTTTTGTTTGTTTTTAGTTCAATGTTTGTTTTAAAAACGCCATTGACAATGAAGAGAAATTAATGTTTGTTTTGTCCCTAACACAAACATTAAATCCCACTAACAATAAAGAGAACTTAATGTTTGTTTTGACACCATTTGTTTTACATCATCATTACATCACGTTGAAAGATGATAAGAGCGCCTCTCACTTCACACGGGTGTAAATTCTGTCTTACACAAACATTAAATTCCCATTGACAATGAATGGATAATTTTACGTCATGTCTGAGCAAATAGGCATTGTGTCTATTTTATATTCATATCATGATGTACGATGATTAGAGCGTCCCCCACTTCATATCAATTTGGAGCCTTCTGGCTTGAGGTGGAGGGTCAAGAGTGTTATAATTGGCTAGTGTATATTATCCTAGGGCGGCAGTGGCTCAGGAGGTACAGCATCCTCTTGGAATCACAAGGTTCCCGGTTTGATCCCCAGCTCCTCCTGGCTGCATGGTGAAGTGTCCATGGGCAAGACACTGTACCCCTAACTGCTCCAGGTGAGCAGGTTGGTGCCTTGAATGGTTTCATCTGTTGTCGGTGTGTTAATATGCGTGTGAACGGGTGAATGTGAAATACAGTGCTTTGGAGAAAGGCGATATACAAATTCAGTCCATGACCATATGCCAGACGGACAGGCATGGCAACTGATTGTTTCTCTCTATCCTTGCAGACACAGACAGTGAGCCCGAGGTTATTAATCACAAACATAGAATTGTCTTTGGAATTGAGTTTCTTCACCTACATGCTGGCATTGTGCACAAGAGATATGACTCTGAATAGCCTAGCAGACTGCACGATTAGGCCTGAACAGATAAACGATGATCTCCTGGTGGACATATTATGCGTATTTGCCCACAAAAACATAATGACCTTTTGACCAAGCTATGGACCAACTACTGTCTAGCATCTGCTAGACTTTAAAAAGTCTTTATTCTTTGGGTGTGTGAATATCTCCCACCAGGCTAGCAGACCTTACCTGAATATTTGTTCGACCCTACCCTGCAGCACGCAGGAAGGGCCGAGGCCGTTCGCCTCAGGGTTGTCTCAAGGTCATTTACAGAGGCTTCCAAAGACAATAAACCGTTTCAGGGAGATGGGGAAGCAGACTCCTGTTTTGCTGCTTCATCCCGCAGCTCAGAGCACACACCACCCAGCCTGCCGCTGGGAAAGGAAACACTTACCGCTGGGTCACACCGCTGGGAAAACAGGACGAGAGATGGGGGGAATTGTCCTGATAGACAAAGTATATGGGAATGCTTTAGAAGTATACAAAACAGTTTAGGGAAAAAAAATGCTTGAGTTGAGGAACAATGTCTATAGGAATAAAGAAAATATAAGGAAGGGTCTCACTCTCTCACTCTCTTGCATCAAAGAGATCATGTTTGTGTTGTGTGGTGGATCAAACAAAGTGTGTGAAGTCGTCCACAGCGCAGACTCTGAGGAGGCAGCCGGTGGTGAGAGATATTGGGTGTCATGTCAGAGAAGCATGCTGTGAGTAAATGCTGTTTTGTGCGTTTGATATGAACCGCTTACTTTAGCACCCTGAGAAAGTTTTATGACGGCGAGACAAACTTTGAAACCATAAAAACGGTCAGAGTCCACTGCGACAAAGCACATGAATGAAACATGATATCTTTCACCCTCTTATCATGTGCATCCTTTGCATGTTTCTGCCCTATTTGATCTATTTGTCTGTCTACCATCTTAAGTTAAATAAATCTTTCTCTCTCTTTGTTTGTCCAATGTGCTAGTATACGCCACAGCACATACAACTGTATTCAGACCACACACACACACACACACACACACACACACACACACACACACACACACACACACACACACACACACACACACACACACACACACACACACACACACACACACACACACACACACACACACACACACACACACACACACACACACACACACACACACACACACACACACACACACACACACACACACACACACACACACACACACACACTTTATTGACACTGGATGGCTTCCAAAAGCATTTATACTATTGAATATTCTTTAGTACCGAGCAAAAGTACCGGATAAATCTTGACTGATGATAACATATTGATTTGGAAAAAATAGAAGGCCAGTTAATTGTCAAAGATGGTTTAATTATTTGAGGTACTATAAAGCCAGTGTCTACATTGCTGTCACCAGAGATGGAGCGTCACATCACTGTACAAATAAAAACCTTTGACCTAGACAGGAGGAACGATAACACAGGTACCAGCCAATTTGTTTAGATGCACCCATTTAACCTGGTTAAATAAATACTTTTGCCATTGATCTCGTTTTCACCAATTCCTCTTTCTGAACATCCTAAAGTTTGTAAACAAACCCCACAAACTCACCCTACTTTGGTAATGCTCCCGTCACCTTTGTCACACGTTGTCTACCTATCTTCTACTTTACCTGTTTCTATTACTTGACCCAGGGCTGGATTACCGCAGGTTCAGGGACCTTAGCCAGAGCCTGTGTGAATAGTCATTGATATTAACTTTGCATTTCTCGTCAAACGGCTTAGTAATTCATGTCAATAACAGAGCCCCAAAGGTCCTACTGAAAACTGAAGTTATAGCCTAAACATTCACTTTGTAGATGATACAAGAAAGAAACCATCATAATGCCTTTTAAGTGCATGTTTACCCGGCCAGTTTATCTATAGGACTTAAGAGGGGCATTCAAAAAGCACGTGCAAAGCATCATTGGAATCTCTTAAATCCTGTTAGGGTTAGGCAGGGGTGTGGGGGCGAGGGGCTTTCACAAGACTGTGCCCATTGTGTCATAATCCGCCTATGACTTAACCTACCCACCCTTTCTCTCCATCTATAAATTGCTGCCAATTATCTCTCTCCCTCTGCTCATTCTCATTCCCTCACCTGGTGGTCAGGCATACAATATACAGTATGCAGTGGTTCCCAAAGGGTGTGCCGAAGCACACTGGTGTGCCGTGAGTCAAGTTCAGGTGTACCTTGGGATTTTGTGTCAACTACACATTATCATTGCAATATAATTATACAACTATCATGCAAAACACTATTAATATATTCATACTACCCTATATCATTACTTTGTGTGCAATAATTTCCCAATACATATAGATAAATTCTACCCAGCAAAAATAATAACCACTTTCAACCTGGCATGTCATTAAAAGGCGACATTTTTAATTAAATTCCTTACATTTTGTATACATTTTCTTCTACAAACCATAAGCTCACAACATGTTGTGATGGAACACATGAGTGAAGCCTTGCTGAGCCATGAGGCCCATGGAGCAGGAGCCTATGCCTATATGCTGTTTACGTACAACCCCCTGGACATGATGTACGCTAGTATGTCCCAGGGACTTACCCCAATCCAACCTGGACACCGGGAGTGTTTGGCAACACATTGCCTCTATTTTCACTACTGTATTTGAAGTGTGGCTTGATTTAGATTTTATTTTAGCACAGTATAGAGCAATAATGCATAAAAAAAGGGAAAGTGCCAGGAGGAGGCAAGAAACCCTGGGGGCTTATACGGGGGCTCTACATATATAAAATACAATAATAATAATAATAATAATTTCCAGTAGACATGATTGCAGTATATACAAAATATATCAATATATCAAAAAGATCTACAACATGATTCAAAATACTTGATAATCTAAGACATAATTGGAGACGAGAAAAGAATACAAAACTATGATCCAGGTGTTATTTTGTGCAAAAGTGCATTATTAGCTATTTCCCCTACCATAAGCCCTCAATGAATTGAATTGAATTGCATTGAATTGAATGGGGCTATGGGGTGTTGTGCTAATTTGCTTATTTCCATCGCTCAAAAAAAAAAGAAAAAGTATATATCATCTCTTCATAATGTAAATAGTATCCCAAGCGGCACACTTTACTACTTATTTCGATGGAAATAAGCGAATTAGCACAAAAACCCAAGCCCCATTGAGGGCTTATGGTAGGGGAAGTAGCCAATAATGCACTTTTGCACAAAATAACACCTGGACCTCTTTGTTGGGGACGTAACAACTACAAATAAAGGTAAGAAAGCCTTCTAGCATGGGATTCTCCTTTAAGTGATTTGGTCAATCAGAACAACCTTCAGTTTGTTCAGAGAAGAAAGTTGTAAACCAGTAAGTAGAATAAGTGTAGTACCTCTGTATCTAATAGAAAACTGACCATGACTAGTACGATAAAGGGGGGGGGGGGGGGGGGGGTGGAGATTAGTAGCCTGTCTAGTGTTGTATTTGTGGATTTGAGAAAATCTCTTCTGGAGTAGGTAAATGGTGTGGAGGTAAGAGACATACAGTAGGTGCTGGCCCAGACCATATTGCAATATGTTAAATGTGGGTAAATCAAGCTGTAATATAAAGTAATCAAACAGTTTTGATTGACCAGACCACTAATTCTTCTGGCTTAAGTGGTTAAAGTTTTTATTTGCCATTAGGAAACACAAATATATGTTAAGAGTGATAACACGTGTTATATAATAGGCTATTTTGAACGGATATGAATACAGGCGTGCCGTGGAATTTGACTCGCCCTTTGGGATGCCTTGGGCTCAAAAAGTTTCGAAAGCCACTGCTATAGAGAACACAGGCCAGACTTCACTGTCTGGAGTGGATAGTATACAGAGTCAAACACAGGACACAGACAGATGTGCACAGCATGTGATCAACATGCTGGTCTGTTAGTTCCGGTTCAACACTTACTACATTGGCAAAGCTTAAGGACAATGTTGCCAATTGCTTTCAGATAAAAGATTTTCAGATAGAAGAGTTTTACGGCTATCTCGGTCATAAAGCAATTAACTTTTCTTATACACTCACAAATAGCGTGATAGTGTGTTGTAGCATGCGTTCCAGCTGAGATCAGAAGGGGTAACAGCATGTCTACTGTAAAATGAAGGGTCTGCATACTAGTGTGTGTGTGTGTGTGTGTGTGTGTGTGTGTGTGTGTGTGTGTGTGTGTGTGTGTGTGTGTGTATGTGTAACCTGGGGGCTCCACTGCAGCCATTGGGCATCTGTCAGCATCGAGTCATCGTCAACGCAGGGAATGTTCCCTTTTTAATCAATGATGGGTGCACCACTGCCGACGTTACCCTGCGCGTTGCGTTTGGATGGCGTCACCCAGTCACCCTGGTTCATGTTTTGGCACTGTCCAAATGCAACACAACGCAACGCACACAACGCAACGCCCTGGCGTAAATATCACACAGAGGATGGTTATGTATGTTCTGCTACACATGTACTGCAGGCAATTACTGCAGAGGAGCACACACTAATGCTTGTTTAAGATGTACACATGGCCAGTCAACCCCCACACCCAACAATCTGCTTGACCTCTGCAACCTTTGCCTACAACCTCACCACCTTTGTAGTAAATGCTTGTAAAATCTCCTCACCAATAAGATGACTAAACACAAATTACTGATTGACTGCTAGGTTTAAAAAGATAAGAAAATAAGCCTGTTCTATGAATATACATGTGTGTACATATAATTTTGCTGATAGCGTGAGAGACAGCTTCCAGGATTGATTAAATCATTTGAATGCCAGAATGAGGCATCCATTCGAAACGCACACAAGACATGCATTCAGCTCATAATATGCAGACGTGTGTGTTACTGGTCAAACTATGCAGTCATCTTCATTCAGAGGGGCAAGTTTGGTGGGTGGGACATTATAGCCTATAGTTCCCAGCTCTACTGTGATTGGACAAAGACATGGGTGGATACAGCATGTGGCTTCAATTAAGAGTTTGACGGGTCCTTTTTTAGGGTGCAGAGGAATGAAGAGAAATGACAGGGAATGCATAGTAAATGTGAGTGGCCCAGTGGGTAACAGGGAGAAGTGCATTAAGCGGTAAGACAATGGCAACAGGTCTGAAATTCCAGAATATTTCAGTCTTCTGTTTTACTGTGCTGGAAAAACACATACAATAATATCAACATTGATCCCAGAAGAGAATGTAGGCAGGAACAGCAGTCAAGACCCAAACCAAGATAAAATAAAGATAAAGATACTTACAGTATTATGTAATCATTATTAATGAATAGAAATGTATGTACATTCGAGTATGGGTGGGTGGATATACAGTGGATATGGACTCTATTAACAGTCTATCAACACTGAGTATACAACACTAGAGAACACTGGTTGAATGTACAGACTATCAAGTTCAACACATATATATGGTCTGTCAATAGGCTGACATAACTGGCCTTGTCCAAGCATTTCTCAACACCACAAACACAGCACACCACAAACAATTCCTCGAATGCCCGGATATGAAAATGTGACAGAATGCACTTCACACCTTAGTGCTTTTCTTAGAGGTGGAGGCGACGCTCAATGGTATAAAGATCAAATACTATGGCAGTATTACACATAATCTCTCTCTCTCTCTCTCTCTCTCTCTCTCTCGCTCTCTCTCATTCTAGTTAAGTCAGTCTAATCATGTGTCACAGTAACTGAGTTGAGATTCAAAGCGGTCAACTGGTCGATCAGAGACGTTGGGCTCTGTGGCTTCTTTCCTCCACCCAGCCTTTCCTCTTTTCCTCTTCCAGTGAAAATTGTTTTCCTTCGAATGTCTGTTTCCCCCAATTTAATTAAATCAGTTCAGAATTAAATTACATCACACCAAAACAGTCCAATTATGTCTAACAGTACAATGGGGATTAATGTCTAATTTGATTTTTTAGAAGAGGACGGTATATAGGAATAGTACATTGTGCCGCTTTAAGTGATTAAACAGTAAACTACTAAATGACCTGGTGACCTATGATGAAATGTCAATGTAGTGATTTACTGTCAGGGAAGTTTTTTGGAAAACCGACGGAAAAACGCAGCTAAAAATCCGAAAACGCGTCCAGTGTGCAGGGACCTTTAGAATCTCAAGAAGGAGTGCCTGGTTGAGACATTAATTATTAGGAAATGTGGCCATGTAAATGCATAAATGTATTCTCATTCATAAATCAGTTACAATTACAAATCAGTATATCAGTTAACATGAGTTTAATGGACGCTTGGATAAAGTAAGAGAACAGAATAGCGTAAATGTGAGATAGGAATAGTTCAGTGGTTCTCAATCTTTTTTGAGCTCACTAGCAAATTTCAGTTAAATATAATTTAATATAACTTTTGTTGTGCGTACTATATATCATGCAACATATTATAATCAAGCGATTTACAGTCATTATTTAATTTAAAGCTTGCTCCCACACCATGCCTATAAATTCAAAATGTATATATATTTACATTTGATGGAATTATTTATATATAAATATTTTAATACATTTAACAAATGGTATTTTATTTATTTGTTTACATTTTAAAACATTTCCCCATGGACTGCAAGTCTAATTATACCATGGGCCGCTAGTAGTCCATGGACCATTGGTTGAGAAACAGTGGGAATCTGGGATGCACTGACAGGGAATGCATGTGTTTACGGGAAAAGAAAAGAAAAAAAGATCCATGAATTTAAAAACAAATCTTCTTAGCCCCTGCCTATCCCCACCCAAGACAACAGTAGTCCCCAGGTTGATTCAGGTGGTGGTCACTGCTGAACAAACAGTTGAGAACTCTGGATTTAAATAATATTCTGTAAAATAACCACATAAGGTATTAAAGGTATAGGGTACATGATACTTTTGGGGATAAAACAAAATCTTTATTGTTAAAAAGGTTAAATCTCTATATTCTGATAGTAATCATTGCTAGATTGTTCCATAACAGCTTTACCCATCTCTCCAGCTCTTTTTTTATTTTCCAATAATATTTTTATTGATTTTTCCATTTTAGACAAGACAGGAAAAAAACAAACAAAAACAAAACAAACAAAAAACAAAACAAAACAGACAGCTCAGCTCAGACATGTTGTGGAACAAAGGACACAGTTATACACATATACCCATTACCTACATCGAACCAAAAAATAAAATACAAAAATAATATACAAATATGGACACATTCAGTTTGGTGCTTGAAAGTCTAGATGGGTTAACAACTCCAGAGAAAATTAAAGAAAATAAAAGATATATGCATATATTCCATACATAACAATAACATACATAACTTTATCCATCAAGGTCAGTGTTATCTCTTCCTATGGTTGACCCTATGGTCAAGGTGGTAGCTAACTGATCTCAAATATGGGTCCCATATTTTATAGAAGGTATCTGTTGTGGAGCGTAGCAGGCAGGTCAGGAACTCTCCAGCTTTTTAAGAAATACATTTTCAGGTGGACTGCTAATTTCATCAGGACAGAGTACCGATTTATCAGCTTCAACTTTATGTTACAGTTACAATGTTGCCTGCTCACTTCAAAATGTACATGTTTATGAATGCATCCTGTATGAGCTGACTTACTGCACCTTTAAAGCTGCTATAAGCAATAATATGTCAAAAGTTTAATGACCTTTCTTTTTGGTATTCAGACAGCCAGCAATGGGTAAAACGTCTCTGTGACACATCTAGGGGCCGCAATCTGCATTCAAAGATTTTCCTAGAAGCTTTGTCATTGGTTGATTTGCCTGTCTACTTCCTGATTGGTTAGTCATTTCGACCGGGTTTTTTCGACCAATGACAAATCTTTGAATGCAGATTGTGGCCCCTATAGGCTAAATGTGTCACATAGACTTTTTTTGGGAGCGTTTTACTCATTGTGGCTGTCTGTGAATACCAAAAAATAAATAAAAATAAAAGGTCATTATTATTGCATATTATTATGACATATTATTGCTTATAGCTACTTTAAGTAGGCAACAAACAACAAACTTTTGCTTTCTGATACAGGTAGTATTGATTGAATATGTTTGTCAAAAATGTATAGTGTCTAAAATGTATGTGTAGTATGGTGTAAAATATACTTTTGAGACATTTATACCATAATCAAGCTTTTATAATGGCCTTCATCATAGTATTATAATAATTATTAGAAGGGCCTGTTCCCTTTTTTATGATAAAACATAATGTATATGCACTGCAGTCAGTTATTAGTGCCTGCCATCTAGTGGGCTGTAAGCTACATTACAGGGTACTTTTTTAAACATATTTGTTGGTCGAAAAATGCAGTGTGTAGTAGTGGATAGCAGAAAGTGATGGAATTTGGCTTGGTTGTTCTCCAGACCTTATTGATCAAATATTGGGTGGCTGTAGTGTGGCTTTAGGCTGTAGTGGCTGTGGCTGTAGCTACTGTGAGGAGATGCCATCTGGTAATCAGAAGGTCAAAGGGCCTCCAGGCCCGCCATTGTCTATGACTACGACTACAACACTTAACCCTTAACACCCCTCCTCCAAGCGCTCATAACAATTCACAATCAGTTCCGCAGCAAACAGCTGGGTGAAACTAAAATGGAATTTCCCCCATGAGAATAAACGTCTATAAAACAAAACAAACTAAAACTAAAAACTGCCTAATTGAACACTTGAAAATTAGAGATGGTGACCATTTTTCACATTCCCATAGCAATATGTGTAGTTAGCCAATTTGAATGATCTTGGTGTCAATTTGTACATTTTAGAAGACTAGAATATATTTATTATTACTACAGTAGTTTAACACTTGATTGATTGCATATGATATTGATTTTTAAGGTTACATGCCGTAGAACTAGATAAAACACGGCAGATGGACGACACAAAAAGGCTTGTTTCCATTGTGGTCCATTAATAATCCAACATTCAAAGAACTGGACAAAAACAACTACACAACAATAGAAAATCAATACAGATTAAATTCATGATAGTGGCATCATGGATATTATGGTACATGCAGGATATCACTCACAGGGAGTATGATACAACGCTTGGGAGGCCAGCTGGGGAATTAATTTGTCAAAGTCCGATTTTGTTGGACTTTGGTCGTGGAGCAATGTTTTTAGGAACTCCCACTGGTGGAGTAGTCTACCTATGAGCATCCGCTACTCTTGTCCCACAAAGGGAATACTCCACACACAGACAACAACAGTACTTCAGGCAGACGACTGCACAATCCACAAAAGTTTAATTTCTTTTATGGTATCGGTCACCATGCTGGTCATAGATGAGATTAGGTAAGGGTGTATTCACAAACAACCCGACTCTGGGGAGATAGTGCCAAAGGGTGACGGTGGTTGGTTCCGGCTTCACACCGTCCAGTAAACGGTGGAAGTTACCAGGAAGTTATGCGGGAACGCTTACTGAGTGGCAAAAAACGACTTTCTGGCCTTGACAGCCAAAGCAAAGCAAAGTTCTTTGTTTACCCAGGGAAGTGGACTAAGCTCGAGATGCTTGTTTACAGCCACACCCTGCTCATAGAACATGTCATGGTAGGGGTTCAATGCCTTGCTCAAGGGCACTTCAGCGGTGGTAATTTTAACGTGCCGGTCCGGGGATTCGAACTGGCGACCTTCTGGTATCAAGACCGCTCCGCAAACCATTCGGCCACCGCTGCCCCTTAATCCAAACAGAAAAGTCCTATCTGATTGCATTAAATGACTTTAAACAACATTAAATTCACTTTGTCACTCACTTTGCCACTCGATCTGACATTCACTTTATGCATGCGCATACCCTCTATACATACATTGCTCAGCCAATCAAATCATCGCTATGGGGTGCTTAGCCAATCAAATCATCGCTATGGAGATGGAGTCCACACAAAGCTCAGTGGGCATAGCCCAGCCCTAGCGCCCCTAGCACCCCTGGGTGAAATTTATTTTTGTGCATAGCTCCTGTATTCGGTTAGTGTGGGGCGGTGTACAAGCTTGGTGAAATGGAAGCTAGAGGGCAACCCATTCAAATTCCTCTCCTTATTCAAGAGACACAATATCCACCACCTGCAGTGCCAGACTCATACAGGACCAGGTGAGGTGACGATGTTGGGAGATCTGCACACGTGACACATCACCCAAGGATAGTCTAAGAAGGATGAGACGCGAAGACCGTACGGGCGACGCCATGTTGCTTTGGAAGGAAAGAAACATGCGCAATGGGCTATATGCAGCCAACACTTCCGCGTTCAGCTTCCTTGGTCTCAACTGCGCATGTTTCTTTCCTTCCAAAGCAACATGGCGTCGCCCGTACGGTCTTCGCGTCTCATCCTTCTTAGACTATCCTTGACATCACCCAGGAAGTGATTCTGGGTGTCAGAATCACTTAGGGGGTCAAAGGTACAGAGGCTTGAAATGCCCCAGCTGCGGTCTGATGGCCACACCAGCAGCCACACAAAGACAGTAAAACATGGTGGACAGTGCTGGACACCTCTCTTTTTTGTTTATTGAGGGTTCAGCTTTTGGTGTGTGTAACCCAAATTGTCATAACAAACATTAAATCCTATTTGACAATGAATGGACAATTCACTCACTTCACACAGGTGTGATTTCTATATTCAGCTTTTAGTGATGGAAACTTAATAATAATAATAATAATAATGGATTTTATTTATAACGCACTTTACATTCCATGGAATCTCAAAGTGCTACAGCAAAATAAAAGCAGAAGAAACAACACACATCTAATAAAACAGGAACATTTAAAACATAAGGAACATTTAAAACATAAGGGTAAGGCTACACAAACATTAAATTCCCATTGACAATGAATGGAGGATTTTACGTCATAGTGTCTGAGCAAATCGGCTTAGTGTCTATTTTTGTTCTACACAAACATTAAATTCCCATTGACAATGAATGGAGAATTGTACGTCATAGTGTCTGAGCAAATAGGCATAGTGTCTATTTTATGATGTAGAATAAGAGCGTCCCTTACTTCACACAGGTGTGATTTTTGCCCCTCCTATAAACAGCTATAGTGTAGATTCTGTCTTAACACAAACATTAAATGCCATTGACAATGAATGGAGAATTTACGTCATATGTGACTGAGCAAATCGGCTATCGGTATGTCGGTGGAAACCCTTGGCAAATAAGGGACCACCATTCTTGGTGACATAACTAAGGTATGTTTCAAGGTTGATATAAGGTCAATAAATGATTAGAGCGCCCCTCACTTCACACAGGTGTGATTTTGAATATACTTCCAGCACTACTGTATACTACAAACTCGACAAGAACATCACAGCGGTCCCGATGGATAGGCGTTTTTCCAGAACCGTTGATCCGACCGTTGTCTGGAACCACGGCTCACGAGTCTGACCGATCAACTTCTTACACTGCGCACACATCGCAGAGGACCCAAGAGAGTGCAGTGCCCGGAGTGGAGTCGGATGGATATGTGGTTATCCAGAACCATAGATCCGACCAATATGCCCATATAGGCATGATGTGATATGGTTGTCCGGAACTGCCGATCCGACTGATATAAGAGTACCCTGATGTCATCAATATGACATCATAGTATACTGATGTCATCCTATATTAAAATTGGCTAACTATTTGCTATTTTCCTTCACTATTTGAAGTGCACAATACAATTCAGTCATAACCTTTAGCCTGAGGTGAGAGTGACTGAATACAACCTAGAGAGAGAGCATGAGCAAACATGCAAAATAAAAATAAGGCAGAATGCGTAATGCAGCTTTTCTGTCTGTCAGTGCCACCTGTCAGCACTTTGGCCAATCGCCAACTTCAACATACAATACATGTGTATGAGTAATCTCATGGCTGTTGAGGGTGAGAACATCTTTCCATAATACATAAAATAGGTTTGATGCCATTGCTACCATAGCCATAGGTCTATCATTCCAGCCGGTTATTTGCTTGTGTCATCGGATATAATATGAGTCATGATGGGCCTGTCTGTCAACATGACACCGGGAGTTAGGCATGATGACAAAGACGGTCATTTGACTGTGCTGCTGATGTCGAATTTCAGATGGCACCTAGATAGGTGTGCCATGGCTAGCATCATGATGTCTATCTCACAATACAGTTCACGTTTGATAATAACCAGTATAATGTGGACTATAGCTATTGGAGGTGATATATGGGCGTAACTAGACTGACTGCATTTGTGAAAAGTAAATAGGCCTAGGTGTATGTACAAACACCAGAATCATGACAAACTAGAAAAAGTGCCCCTCACGGCACAGGTCTCATGCCACGTCAGTCAGCTAGTCCTCCTGGGGTCATATATCATAATTATTATGCACATGCCTGACTGATTTCAAATAAGAGCTTCAACATCTCCTGTTTTATATTATATAAAACAGGAAATGGACAATTTTGGGCCCAAAGGTGGCACTAGAGGAAAGCCTATGCCATTGCCAAAATCAGTAGGTTTCATCCATGGAAATACAACCAGTTGAGAATAAGTTATTTGATTCTGGGTGGAATCAACACTGCCATCCTTAACACAAACATGTAGAATTTACATGTTGTTTGATACAGTCCTAATAAAAATGGGAAAGAGGAAAGTTCCAGGCGCCTGATCACCTAAGTCCTGGCTGAAACAAGAAATCAAAGAAGCTTCTGCCTTACTATGAAATTCTCTGAAATCCTGAGTGCTGCTGACTTGTTAAGTAGACATTAGAGTCTGGTAGGGTGAGCTTTGGGAACACTGAGGCAAGGTGGAGGCTCACCGCTACACTAGAAGAATCACAGCCATCATGTGTTTAGGATTAAACTGTCTAAGCAAAGGGATGTGACACTGATGGAGCTGAAAAACCCAGTACCACCAGCGAACTAGAATTGCTCTTATTCTCTCAAGCGACCTACTGCAGAGCCAGCGTCACCTCTCTAACTACTGGGGAACAAATCTACTGAATGAGAGCTGAGGACTATACCATTACCATGGTTTTCACATTGGCTTCCTAGTAGTTTACTGCTCAAAGATTTTATCCCATTTTCCTGATGGTATGGGAAAACGTGGCAGTCTTGGCTTAGTCTTAAAGAGATAGTTCACCCCCAAAATGGCTTCTATCGAATACTCACCCCATGGAGACTTGAATTCATGGATATTGTTTTGTCGCATTTCTAAGCCAATAATTTGATGGCCAGCAATGGTTCCCTATGGAGACAGAAAGGTAAGAATGAAACAGGAGATGTACATGTACAGGCAAGATTAAAGGTCATGAATGAATCAAAACAATATTAGCCTATATTGAATACAAATAAAATAACATGAGTGAACATTATGTACAGTGAGTCTATCCAACTAGTCTAACAAGTTATTTATCTCACGTATGTAAATATTTATCTCATATAGCTAGAACACCAACACACTTAATAAATAAATAATACACCATACCATGGACAGCTGTTTTAGAATTCTCATTGCCTTGTGCAATAAACAACCTCTTGTCTGTGAGCACCATTTCTCCTCCCCTTCTTTAGTGCATTCTGTAAGGATTGTGAATGACTGAGTCACATCCTCTGTCTCTAAACCCTTGACCTCATGAGAAAACAGGCTGGCAGGAGTCTGGGGCTGGCTCATTTTCCAGGAATCCAGTGTGGGATTCCCCCCCTCTTCTCTGCTTGTCTGCCATGTTGTTCAACACAAGCCCACAGGCGCTACTGTTCTTGACTTGCATACCTTTCACACAGAAAGGAAACTGCTGATTGGAAGAGAAAATCTCATACCTGCAAGGTGTATGTGGATGCTGTGTCGCTATTGGTCAAGTGGAGTTCAATAGGGGTGGCGGTTTGACTACTCCTACATAACTACCTACTCAAGCGCACTGTTGTAAGAAGAGAAGCCAAGCCATCAAGAGAAGCAGCTGGGCTACTGGAGAGTGGAGAGTGAGTGAGAAGAAGTACTGCACATCTAGACAGGAGGGAAACTGACTGCGACAATCAATAAAGACCTTGACAGGTAGGTAACATTATTTCAAGACAATTACGGTGTCTTTTGAGGGAGAGAGAGAGAGAGAGAGAGAGGAGAGAGAGAGAGAAGAGAAGAGAGAGAAGAGAGAGAAGAGAGGAGAGAGAGAGAGAGAGAGAGAGAGAGAGAGAGAGAGAGAGAAGAGAGAGAGAGAGAGAGAGAGAGAGAGAGAGAGAGAGAGAGAGAATTATATTTGACCACTGTTTTTGTTTTTACTTCAGCAAACACCTTTGTAGCATGACGTCGGTCAGATATATGTTTCTTGTTCGGAACACTTTTTACACAGCTTTGCATATGGTAGCTACATGCTTTGCATATGGTAGCTACAGCTTTGCATAGCCTATGGTAGCTAGTGTTTTACATAGTTATTTTGTTTGCTCTCGTCTTCGTAGTCTAGGACTAGGCTAGCTACATGTATCTCTGGTCCATAGCTCTAATGCCGTCGCATTAATGCAGCAAGAGCAGTAAGGCTATGGACCAGAGCTAGGCTACATGATAGTTCTGGAAATCCTAGATGTTCATGGCCATTTAATTTAACCCCTATAAACCCGGCTGATTTTCATGTTGCAGGTGAGGTGGGTGGGTCCGACTCCTTAGGTAGCTTCATGAGTACAGTATAAGGTACCCTGCCCAGATCCCTGGTTTATTCTACAGGCAGGTGTTAGGTAGCCCGTCTCCGGACCCCCCGGGTTGAGCTCCTTTGGACCGCTACCACGAAGGGTCCGGTCTCACCGGCGTCAAGCGACATGGGATGCAATCTGACTTTCCCTGTTTTACCTCTGTGCTGCGGTGTCGGTGTCACGCTGACATATTCCAAAATAAGCATATGAACGCTATAGGAGACAACGAACCTTCTGACCCCCCCCCGCGAACGGCTCAGAAGCCGTTAAGTATTTTTAATGTTTGTACGACCATTTTGGCAGCTCTGAAATTCTCTCTTGTTGACATCCCATTGTACCGCCTCCAGCATATCGGTTGGCTAGCTGCGCCTCCCTACGCGCCTCGTAGGCGCAGCTAGCCAACCGAGATGTCAACAAGGAGGGACCGAAGAGAGAATTTCAGAGCTGCCAAAATGGTCGTACAAACATTACAAATACTTAACGGCTTCTGAGCCGTTCGCGGGGGGGGGGTCAGAAGGTTCGTTGTCTCCTATAGCGTTCATATGCTTATTTTGGAATATGTCAGCGTGACACCGACACCGCAGCACAGAGGTAAAACAGGGAAAGTCAGATTGCATCCCATGTCGCTTGACGCCGGTGAGACCGGACCCTTCGTGGTAGCGGTCCAAAGGAGCTCAACCCGGGGGGTCCGGAGACGGGCTAGGTGTTAGGGTGAATTTCACCCCAGATTAGTGATAGAGGTTAAACAAAACCTTCCACTGGACCACTCGCATGTCCCAGGAGTGCGTGGACCAAAGGAGAATACATTATTTTCTTTTTTTAGGAATATTTGTAAAATATGTCACATTTTTCACCGATTTGCCCCTGTATGATGGGGATCATAGGGCCACCCCATATCTATTTTTGTGAAATGTCATGTTGAAATATTAAAGAGCAACTCAAATTGCCATGTATGCCTATTACTGTATATTTTCCTGAGAAATATTATTTATGGAATATATTTCTTGGGGTAAAATATATCTGGTTTAGTGATGGTCTAAGTTAACAAAAGTGTGTTCTTATATGAGTTGGACTGGAATGATTTGTTAGTGACTCTTGTTTGTGCTGTCAACACCTTCACACATTCTTGGTTATGATCTGAGACAACAAGACAAGCTTATTAACATCCTGCATGCAATCATGCCAGACTTTCATTCTCCCACCTGTTTTATGACGGGAATGAATGAGTAGCCCATATACGAACCCCAGAGGGGCTGTTGACTAATGTCTTTTTTTTTTTTTTTTTACGGATGACAGTCGCTGCTGCTTGTGTCAGCTTGTGCCGGCTTCCTGGCTGTGCCATGATCAAGGCAGGTAGGGACGTGTTGTCCCTACATCACACATTTCTGAGTGATGTAATATAAGCATGTACCGGTATAGTCACCTTGTCTAGTCATGGCCTGGGGAAATGGCACTTGCATATTTGGTCGTATGGCGAAATGAGTCTCATGAGCTCATGAATAGATCAGTTTCCCAGAGGTTTTTGAAGAGGCAACAGATGGTGGGTGGACAAAAAACTGGTGATACTACTTATACTGATTGCTCAGTGATGTGTTGACATAAAATAGGTAGGCTGATGCTACAGTGGTATACTGTGATGAGTTGAGTCTGACTTATGCCTTTGGCGATGCATGTAGCACTAATAGGTAGGTGGATGAGGTACACTTATACAGGCCATTTACTTTGTCTCAGTGCTGTTGCCCTGCTGTGGCCTGTGTTTGTCATGCAGTCTGCGAGTATGCAGTGAGTTTTACTGTATCAGACATGCTTGGGGAAATCTTCCACTCAGTATTAAATGTTTGTTGGGAGTCTTATATTTGTTTGTTGTCATAAACGTTGTTGTTTTTTCCTCCTCCTGCTCTAGATCTGCATACAAGTGAGTTCTTGCTATAGCACCCAAAAGACAGATAGACATCACAGACAATCAAGATGACATCTGTAGCTCCATTCAGCCGCAGGCACTGGCAATCCCAGTCACTTCGAGTCACTGCCAGGGAGTTGTCACTTATCAGCACCAGGGGTAAAAATAATGCCATCGCAGAGCGCTTCTCCAAGTAAGAATCAAATTCACTCAAACATCGACCTCTTGCTCTCTCTCTCTCTCTCTCTCTTCTGTGTCTCTCTCCCTCACTCTCATAAACAGCTTACTCACTGTTCTGTGCCTCATGTTGTCTCACTCACCCACTGATGCTTGTATTTTGTCTATTTTGTTTTTTCCTGGCAACATGCTCTTGCCTCTCTGCTGTTTCCTAGTTTCCACAGAAGTGTTTATCCATGCTAGCATCAGCCCAAACCAGTTACTTGAGTTACCATAATTTGCTGGATTCACATGCTTGCATTATTTATATATATATATATATATATATATATATATATATATATATATATACTCTATCTGACACACACACACACACACACACACACACACACACACACACACTCACACACGGTAGGCATGGTGGGAACCTCTGTGTTAAATTGTACAAATTTAAACAAAACTCTAATATTTGGGAAATGTTTTAAGTAAAGTAACTTAGAACTTGCTTAAACATCTGCCAATAAGGTCTAATATTTCTACTAAGACATCTGTATATCCTGTTATTTTGGGGCATAACATTTTTTTAATGACTGGGCTTTGTTTTGAGGGCTGAGTTTCCCCTTATCTGCTAACCAAAGGTATCAAATTGAAATTACTCATACAGAGATGGTTCAGTGCCAAATGCCAATGTCCTCCTTTTCTGTGTTTACTCCATCTCACCACTAGGCGTTAGTGCTGTTCCATTTCTGTGGATGGAGGACGATTTATTTGTATTTTCTGTCGGAGTGTATGCCATCCATAATTCATGTGCAAAGTACTTGTTTAAGAAAGTAAGGAATAAGTCCCAGTGGATCACAACTGTAAGAGCATAGTATTATACTATACCACATAATTAAGGCTAGTCTTTCTTGCAGTTGACCGTGATTCGGATCTGACCGAGGCACTTTTACTGCATGTCGCCCCCTCTCGCCTGTCTTCTTGTATTTCTGTTCACTATCCTATCTGAATAAAGCATACAATTCCAGAAATAAATATTTAAAAAAGAAAGGAAGGAACTGTAAGTGAAACGGCTGGATTATTTGGATGTTAAACAATGAAGACACTATGAAGTTGTCCCCCAGTTAAGCCCTCATAAAAGTACACGCACACTTCTGTAGAAGTCTTGCTTGAGACGAGATGTGGTAGTAAAACTGAGACATTTGACGTTAAACAATATCTCCTTCCCATTTTACAAATTAATTTCCTTAAGTTTCTTTATCAAAGTAGAATCTGAGCTAGAGAATTCCGTCATACACAGTACAAGAGTGTTAATTTAACTCTTGAGTGTAAAATGTTTTTGGGCAAGAAGGAAGATTTCCAATTGCAGAGTGAGGAAGATGTTTTGTCTTTTGAAAAGAAAAAAGTGGAATGTCCGCACACGATATAGTTCTGCTCCCCGTCTTTTTTTATTTCAACCTAAATACAACAACGTTTCGCCCCTCCGGGCTTTCTCAAGTTGAGAAAGCCCGGAGGGGCGAAACGTTGTTGAACTATACGAACTATACGTTGAGCAGAACTATATCGTGTGCGGACATTCCACTTTTTTTCTCCATTCAGTAATTTTTTGGGTCCAGCACCGTATTCTGAAACTGGGATGTGCATATCGTTTTCCTTCTTTACATATTTATATATTTGAAAAGGTCACACAAAATGGTCATGCAATTAGCATTCACCCTCTGTCTCCCCAATGTCTTTCCTCAGGTATCAGATGGCTGCAGAGGAGAGCAATGCTGACTGGAAGAAAGCGGTATGTGCCACATATATAATATGAAATGTGCGTCTCTGTCCCACATACGCCTACTGTATATTCCAGTCAGATTAAATAGTTTTTATTTGTCAATCACTCACTGTGCTGTGAAATGTTGATGCCATGGCTGTTCTAACAGTGTATGAAACAAGATACTGTATTAGTATTAGACGAGGTGTAATATAAGTAAAACTAACAAAATAATTAATAAAAGCACAATCTAGTCAGAACATTCACAACGGTGTCCGATGGTCTTAGCTAAGTCATGCCATCAATCAGTGGAAGAAATGGCAACGTGTACATAGAGCGTCGCAGTCCCACCCCCGACGAGCGGCCTGGAAGAGAATTTCCCATTCATTTTTCCCATAGACGTTTCAGAAAGTATTCTGATTAATTTGAAGACCTGTAAGCCTCTGACAAAGCCAACTCGGATGGTGACAACTCATGGCAATAAACACAATTTATTTTGGGCCGAACAAATAATTAGAAAGAAGGAAAACAACACTTATTGGTAGACCATGAAAGGGGCGGGACTGCGACGCTCTATATAATGGCAGACAGAAAAATAACTCTAGCAGGCTTTCTTACCCCCCTCTGGCTTCGTTGAGTACTGCTGCTGCTTTATCTGTGTTTTGTCTGTGTTTTGTCTCTGGAAGTCAATTAGAATGGCATCAGAAAAATAAAGACTTTTACATCCTGATTACATGACCCCAGAGATATGTGGGGTCATGTATGTTTTTGGACAAAATATGTAGGAGTAGTAGCAAAAAGTGTGTATTGAAGAAAATTACACAACATGTAATTGGCACACATGGCCTGGGCCTATGTGGAGAGTGGTGATCCAAGGAATCCAGGGAAACAAATATTTGTATTGTCTGATGATGACCCACTGTTGTAGCACCACCATGAGGCCGATTTGGGGTGGAGGTTCTTCCTTGACCTTATGAGTCGTTAAGTGCAAACTTAACTTTCACTTACAGTACACTGTTTCTTTTTTTTAAAGATGAGTTTTTTGGCTTTTGTGCCTTTATTGATAGTTACAGTGAAGATGGACAGGAAAGTGGGAGAGAGAGAGAAGGGGAGAGACATGCAGCAAAGGTTGTCATGAACGGGACTCGAACACGCGACGCGCTGTCAGGCCAGAGCCTATATGTGGCATGCGCCTGGACCACTAGGCCAGCGGGAGCCCACAGTACACTGTTTCTAAAGGGGGTTTGGTGATTTTGTTTTTCTTCACCCTTTGAAGAAAAAACTGCATTACAGAATGAATTGGCTACAATTAAGCAAAGAAACATTGTAAAACGGGGATTGGAGATGAGAGAGTACAATGTTAACTTTCAGAGATGGGGACTATTCTATAATAGTCTTGCCAGAGCACAAAGATGTTGCTTTCCAAAGCTCTTTCTAAAACTAGTTTTGAGAACCAAGCATTCTTCACAGCTAAAAATGGAAGCTTTCCTTTCGTGCAGTCTCTTTCTACCTTTTTCTCATTTCCTGCACTTTTTTCCCCCCACCATTTCCTTCGCTGACTTTCTCTGTTTCTGATTTTCTCTCTCTCTCTCTCCGTCCCACCCACCCTCCCTCTGTATTTCCTTCCCTCCGTCCTTTCCTCTCTCTGTGTTTCTCTGTGGTGTAGGGGGTGGGCTAGCTCCTTCATGCTGATCTGATCACTTCTCAAGGCTCACATCTGGGACAGCTTGTAACATTTCCAGCCGGTCAGCAGACACACACATACATGCTTCTCTGCCAACTGGACAGCCAGGTCATCAGCCTTATTCAGGTTTTTATGCTGTACTGTCCTTTGTCTAAAGGAAGTTTTTTTTTCATATATTAGTTTTGCAACAAATAGTTGGGTAACCACAAGTGTTCTCTTCTTTATCAATATCCAGTACAGTCAGGTTAATAGAATGCATGCTGACTTGCTAATGGTTCTTTGTTCCTTGTTGCCTCTGTTATTTCCATTTATTTCCATTCCATTTCCTCTATTGTGTTGTTTCCTCTTGTTTGGTTTACTTTCATGAATGCTACTATAGTTGTCTGGATGGTGTGTGAACATTTTTACATTGAGTTTGCTAGCTGTTTGCTAGCCTCACTCAACAGTTGGTAGAGGTTCAAATGGCATGAATTCAACGATGATGGAATTCATAGAGTAAATGAAGAACAGATTTAGACATTTAGCCTGTACTAGCATGCCAAAGGATTTCGAAAAAAGTTAGTCATATTTTAGGACTCGTGTATGTGACTATTTCTGTGAGTGGGTGTGACACTTTGTGATACAGAATCTGTTATCTGTTCTTCCTTCTCACGGCTCTTGAGTAGTGCTGCATCCAAGTGTGGTGATGTGGCTATAGGAGCTACATTAGTACACCCTTGACATGTTGTCATAAGTGTAATTTAAATGGTACAATAAACCTGTATTTGGCAAACATACGGTATGCTTTGTTTTAGCATACTATTGTTTACCAGATGATTGGTGTTGATCACACTATACAATGCAATGTGTGCCAGAGTTTAGAAAACTTTGAGTTTGAATTTGAGTTCTGAAATGCTTGATCCATCCTGATGTTTGAACCTCACCTATACTATAGGGGTGCTCCATGAAGTTAAAACAAAAAGAATCACACTTGTGTGAAGTGAGGGCCTGACATGGGCACTACATGACGTCTTATGTCGTCATTTAGTGCCATAAACGTAAACGAACATTCAAGTCCATAGACTTGGCTGGCAAACTATTTATGTCGTAAGTGCTCTAAACAAACATTGTAATATCCTCATAGTCCATAGACTTAAGATTTAGGTTATAAGAGCTCTAAACAAACATTAAAAATCCCATAGACTTGGCTGCCATATGATGTAATCTTGAAAAGCTATGTATCGGAGTGGCTAGCGCCCCTCAACAATAAAACAAAGCACACTATAGAAATATAGATATTGTATCAAATTATTAAAATGCCTAGAAACCTAGGTGGAAAAAAACCTATGAATAATAACCGGGTACCGACTGGTGTTCTCTAGGTAGTGGAACCCTTGCCACCAACCGCCCTCGGTGGAAACCTCAGTGCTCTGAAGAAACGCTGGGAGCTGCAGCAGCAGAAGCCACCTTCATCCCGCGTCTTGTATACAGCAAGCCCTAAGCCTAGACCATCTTCGCAGATTGAGTTCCAGGCTCTAACCCCAAAAAAGAAGGCTTGCTTTGAGGTCCGGGGCCAAGAAATCCTGACCAGGGCTCAAACCCAGCCTGTAGCCGAGAAAGAAGTTCTCTCCCAGACCCAGACCGCTGAATCTCAGTCCAGCCAGCCCAAGTCATCCCATCTTCTTTTTGAAACCGACAACCAGGCAGAGATGGAGAAAAAGCCTAGGGGAGATTCGGACAGAGATGGAGGAACGGCGGTTGAGGTGCCTGCCTTAGAGAAGCCCAACGTCCCCCTTAACAGCCTCAAGATGATGTTTGAGACGGGAGAGAACCTGAGCAATAAGGCAAGTCCACCTTCAGTAAGTGCAGAAATGCTCATGATTGTACTCATTTGCTGGCACTATACCGCTCAAATTGTGTGATGCGTTAAAAGGTTCACAAGCCTGCAGTGCTGACCCTAATGCCATATATACACAGTTGAAACATAAATCGTCTCTGATGGTGTTTGGATCATGTAAATTTGTAAATGGTGTCTGCTTGTTCTTCAGGTCAGCTTCCCCTTCAAGTGCTATCATGCTACCAGTCACATGGTGCTACCTCGCTTCACTAGCCCTCAAACACACATTTCTCTTCCTCAGCTGACTAGAAACTTGGACCTTAACATCCTCCCCGGCAAATATCAATAACATGAACTCATTCTCGCCCATTGTTCATTTCACACCCTGCAGGCTGCTGTGGTTATAAAAGCGGTGCTAGGCAGACATCCGGGCATGCTTACATGTAAGGCGAGGATGCTTCATGGTGCGGCATGTGAGTGGTTGGTTGCACCCTGAAGCTGCCAGACAGAGGCTTCATTTACTAATGACCGGGAGAGAACAGAAGAAGTCATTTATGAGGTTTTCAGAAGCAGAGCAATGCTTTTTGAAATACTATAACATCAGAGATGTTCTAGAGAGGAACAATGCATATGTTCCGAGAAATAACAAATAACATAAGCATTTGATAAATCTTACTGAACATCTTCAGATTCCTGGCTTTTCCTTCATAAAATGTTGTTTTATGTGCACATGTCTCAGGATCAAATTGAAACAAAGATTTAGTTTATTTTACAGGGGAAAATCTGCATACTGTATTATCACACTGCCATTGAATATCAGTAACAATCTTATTCAATATGTTTAGCTTTGAGAAACTACCTCCAGAAATGTGGAGTAACTCACAGGATGTTAATGTTCTCCTTTGAGGAGCTTGCTGAGCACTGAGCAGACACACCTCGGCTGCACCCATTGAACCATGAGTCAGACACAGTTCCTCCCACTGCTCTCCCTGGTGTGATTTGTGAAATTCCTGCGTATACGTTATCTGTTAGCTTATTCGTTATCACAACGGTAATGGAGCAGCAAATCTGGCAAGTATTAAACAAGACTTTTCAGTTTTCACCACAAAACAAGGACTAGACACTGTTAACACCACACTGAAATAAAATACAAAAGAAAAAAACAAAACATAAAACTAAATACAAAAACATGAAGGAAACAACCTATTGAAACAGAAAATACAGACAAATGAAGACGTTAAAGTATCACTGGTAGTTCAGATAAGATTGCTGGTCGATCCGCTGTCCAACATGTCACCGTTCATTTGCTTATTCGTTATTGTGAATCTTTTATCTAATGAAGTAGCCTGGCTCCAGCCCTGAATCGTTACCATTAAAAAAATCCTGGTGATTCAAGTGAAACGAAATGAAATTACAGACTGAGTGTCGGGCTACTAATGAAGTGAAATTAGTGTATTTTTGTTCCCCCATCAAGGCCACCAGAGTTGCAGCCTAGGTTTATTCTCTAGAAAGTATGCTGTTAATCTTGGATATTGAGATGGGGATGGTTTTTGTTTTGAGGCTTTGAATGATCCAAGACTAATGCAGGGCTAATCCATCACAAAGAAAATATTATACGTATGCGCCACACTATTTCCTGACTTGACTGATCAAGGGGAAATTTTAAAGTACTGTAAATAGAGGGATTAGAGATCATTTTGATGTACTGTATGTTTGATATCCCAGTGACTGAGTCACTGTTCCTCCTCTGTAAATCAGAGGAGTTGTTTTGGTGGGAAATGTGAGGGGCTAAAAATGCCCGTAGACTTTGTGCTAGACTGTTGTGGCGGCAGTCAAGTGCCCAATCCTGTGCCCCGTGCTTCTCTTGTTGAGGCCCCCTTCCTAGAACGCTGATGTAATGGAGGCTGCAAGGCTCATGACTCAAGACAGCTGATCCACTCACTGGGCTTCTTCAGATGGCTCTGTCTCCCCAAAGGCTATCAAAAAAATGCCCCCCTTTTTTCTACTCTCCTCTACTCCTCTACTACCGCCCCACCCCATCCATCATCGGCCTTCTCCCTTTTCTCCTCCTGCTCTCCTTTCTGTCGGCTTTGCTGCTTCTCTCTTATTCCTCTCTCCTCCCTTGCTTTCCTCTCTCTGTTCTATCATGGAAGCCCTGTTCGTCTTGTCTTGCTTCTTTCACCGCTCTCTCCCTGTCTGAACACTCCCCTCTGAACTCCCAGGGGGAGACTCGTGCAGTCATGAAGCAGACGTGCTCTGAAATTAATTGACCTAAACGCCCCCCCCAACAATCGCCTCCCTACGTCTCCCCCTAAAATCCCCAGTCACTGGCCCAGCTCCACCCATACTCCTCCTCACTCCCTCCTGCCCACAGTCCCCCCTCTACCAGCTGCTCCTCTTCTGCATCAACACCCCCCCACCACCCTCACATGAGGCCCGTTGTGTGCCTGTCTGTATTCCATGGCTAGAGGATTTTAACAGTAAAATAGAAAAAGAAGACCCCCCCCCCCCCCCCCTCCCCAAAAAATCCCTAGCAACACACATGACACACTTTACCCCCTCCCTTACTGCACGTCATCATCATCCCTGTATATATCAGGCAACACCCCCAATTCCAGCCGGCCCTCCCCCCCCAAACACCTGCTCCCAACGTGGGTAACATGGATCCAGACACACACACACGCGCGCGCATGCACACACACCCTGCCCCCCCAATCCATAGTATCCTCCCCTCACACAACCTCCTCCTACAACATCCCTAGAGGCCCTGCCCCTTGCTCGCTCTCCTCTCTGACTCGGGGACATAGCAGCCAGACTGGTCCCTCTCTCTCTCTCTCTCTCTGCTCTGTAGTTGGATTCAGTGTTAGATTGTGCTAATGGGTAGAATTGAGTTAGAAGTAGATTAGAGCATGCCTCCTCAGAACTAGGGCCCTGATGAGACCTGTCTATTGACTCTTCATTGCAAGAGGTTCCTCCCTCCATCCGTTCATCTGTGTATCTCTCTCTCTCTGTTAACGGATCCTCCTCCTTCACCAGAGGTAGATATGGTACTGGTTTGTTTCAGTTTGACCTCCATATGGTGTTTGCGTGACTCTTTGTTTGTGCCTCTGAACAGGCCCCCTTTGACTGAGACGTAGTTTTATTACTGCAGTCTTAAAACACTCTCCACTTTGTCTTTTTTCTTTTTTTCACTGACTTCTCTGTTGGGCTAAAATGGTTTCATTGAGGCTTGAATGAGGTCTTGTTTTCAGCTTCACACTGGCTGACTTTTCTGTGGTACGAAAGTACCCTTAAGACAAATTTGCTTCTCAAGGACCGTTTCATCGGCTAGTTTTGCACGTGTCAATGGTTCTTTTTCGCCTTGAATCAACTCACTTTGAACATCGAAAATGTGTAGTTTCGGCTGGTTATATTGAAGGCTGCGCTCTAAAATTCTGTGACCCATGCTTGCTGTAGGTGAGTACACAATACATAGACACATAGACTTCCTTTTCATTTCTTTGGGTGTGTGAAAACTGTAATGGTGTGTGTCTGAGTGGGGTCACTCCAGGCACAGGGTGGGGCTTATGTAGGTCTGCAAAGCTTATTGTATCTGGATTAGAGGCAGATTCTTTGTCTAGTCTGCTTATCAGACCCCCTGAGACCCAGCCCGACCTTGTAGGCCCTGCTTCTTGTTTACATCCTGCTACCACTAACCCACCCCCCCAGCCCCCCAACTGTGTGCACGCACGCATGCACACACTCTTGTGTTATGAAGCGCCACCAAACAATGCAACCGTCCACCCCCATCTTTAAACCGCATGGGGTAGAACCATCATCAGAATGCCTCCCTCCTCGGTGACTGCATGTTTATGTGCCACTCATTATGCTCCCTCTCTCTCATGGTCTCCCAAGCAGACTATAACACACACCTAGCCTATGCTTCCTTAAAGTGATGTTGAACTGTGGGTACTTTGTTGAAACTTGGGTTGCATAGCTACTGTATGGGTATGATATACACAAGTCAAAGTTATTAATGGCGACCATCTTTATTTGTTGCTTCTATGTTCTGTGATTGTGGAACAGGAATTACATAAATCCTTCTTTCTTTTTTTGGTATGATGAATGCTGTAACTGGAGGCTGTATACTGTTGGACCTGTTTATCCACTTGTATTTTAATTGTGAAACAGTTCTTCTACAATCATCAGTGATAATTTCTCCTTTTGTACATCTTAAGTTTACAAATGTAACCACCAAATTACTGAGGGTATTGTGTACGGGCATTATAAATGTCTCACCAGACCCTCAGAGTAGGCTAACCTGCCGAAACCTGCACATGATCAGACGCTTTAAGACCCAGCAGCCTCTGGGGATCAGGTGAATGAGCCCAGAACAAGTTGGCTCAGTGCTGGTAACTCCACAGGCTTGTAAAAAACCTTTTGAAACTCAAATGTGCCACTCAACCAAATTACAGGCCAGCGTATATTGGTCGAGAATTTGTTGGTCCAGGTGTAAGAGTGACTATCTTGAGCCTAATTTATACCTCGTATAATTCAACCCTTTATAATTAGATTGAAGACTGTTGGAAGTGTTTGTGGCCCGGCCAGGTGTGTGACTGCAGGCCATGTTTGTTGTTGCAAGAACCTATTGTTGTCTGAAGAGCATGACCTGGAGACGGTTTGAGAGTGTACAAATGTACATTTGTATTAGGGCTGCTAGCCTGCTCAATACATTTGATTTTCAATTGAAATTTTATTAAAGTGAAGAATTTTGTTAAACATAAGTTAATGTTAAGTATTGTATCGCATTCCATTAGGCAACAATACTCTCAATTTGTCCGGTGTTATAAATAAGAGCACCTCCCTCCCTAAAAGCCCAAACTCACTCTGTTAGGCTGTGGCAAGTTTAGTTCAGCTCAAGCCAAGATGAGGGAAATGGAGCTTTTGGTCAACAAGAAGGGTAAAACCCTTCTTGTAAACAGCTGTTTAGAAAGGTTTCAAGGAGTTTAGCAAGGAACAACAAATAGTGTGCAAGATTTATTACACAGTGATGTCTGAACTGCCCAGAAGGTAATACAACCAATTTGTTTAATGATATGAAATTCAAATACAAGGACAAAAAACTGAAAATACACAGTTCAGAAGTTCATGATGTTTCTAAAGTCAGTGAATACTCATGTCAAATAATCATGATCTCAATATTGACCAAAGTAAAGTGATTATATTTGTCATACTCAAGCAGTCCTAATTTGTGCAGAATATACTTGAACACTTGGTTACATTAACATGGGACTAAATGGCTTGGTTTTGCTAATCTCTGTGAAGATGGTTGTCTATGCATGCGTGCGTGCGTGCGTGGCACCTACAGGCCCACTTGTCTCTTGTCCAGCTGCTGTGTTTAGACAGGGTTGTCTATCTCAGGCTCCATCCCTGAGCTCATAAAGGGATTAAAACATGCTAGACAGGGTGCACCCGTGCACCTCTTTTCCTCCCTTTGATTCCCTGTTGGATTCACGTTTCCCCCTTTGATCTTCCTAAGGGGCATCGCCCGGTGGTTTGTGTTAACGACTGTGCCATGTGAAAATCACATGACTGTAGGTTTAGGTACACTTACAAGTGTGTGTGTGTGTTGAATGCGTTTCATAACTCTGACCAGCCCTGTTTGTGTGTTTTACAGGTGACCAGAGAGCCTACAAGGAGTGGAGGAAACGGCAGCAACATAGACAACATGGACCAGCTGCTCGAAGGTACGCACGCACACGCAATTGTGCATGTTTAGTAGAGGTACTTAGTTCTTCTAGTTGATCACAAGACCTAAGAACAAATGTTTGTGAATGAGGCTGTCTTATACTGTTACATAGGCAAATGAACCATGTCATAACAAAATGCCAATAACCCATGACCTACCCAAATGTCAAAGTCTCTGACATCCTCTGGATGGATTACATCCTTCCTGGCTCTGCGGCTGCGCAAATGTTTCAAAGTGATGACCAGAGCATGGAGGAATACTGTGCTCAGCAGAACATTGAGCGACGCACAGGAAGGGACAGACTTGGTTTCCCCCCTACTGTACCACACTCCTGACCTGGTGTTGTGTACCACCACAGCTCTGTTGACCTGGGCTGGGGTGACGCAAATACTGAACACTGAAGCACTGGGCTGTTTCACTAGTTAATATCTGGGGCGACTGTGGCTCAAGAGGTAGAGCAGGTCGTCCAATGATCCATGGGTCGGCGGTTCGAATCCCGGCTCCTCCTGTCTACATGTCGAAGTGTCCTTGGGCAAGACACTGAACCCCAAATTGCTCCCGATGTGCTGGTTCGTACCTTGCATGGCTTCCGCCGCAATCGGTGTATGAATGTGTGTGTGAATGGGTGAAGGGTGAATGTAATGCACAATCTATGTAAAGCGCCTTGGACAAAGGCGCTACATAAATGCACCATTTACCATTTCATATCTGGTCAGCAGAATTACGTTAAGTGATGAATTTCACAATAGCATAAATTGAATCTAACAACTTTGTCACACACACACACACACACACACACACACACACACACACACACACACACACACACACACACACACACACACACACACACACACACACACACACACACAGTGAGTTGGAGGTATCAAGGAGTTTCTTAGTATACTCAATGACTGTCTCTCTCTTCTGTCAGATGGAAGTCTTGTGGATTCCACTCCTCTCCGTGACAGGATGGCTCTCTACCAGGCTGCCATCTCTAAACAGGAAGTCCTCCCCATATCAGTCAGTGTGAGTTGTCTCAGTCTTCGATGTCTTCTTCCTTGTAGTGGTATATATTCAGTGGTAGCTGTAAAGAGTAAAGAGTGTATACTTCTTTGACTGTGGTTCCCCACTGGTCCATGATTGGTCCACTTTACTGTTGTTGCTTTACGCGTTTTATTATTCTTTTCGGCTTTTCCCTTCAGGGGTCGCCACAGCGAATCATCTGCCTCCATCTCACCCTGTCCTTTGTTTCTTCTCTCACACCAACTATAGAGGGTATGCGCGTGACATCATCATCAAACCCGGAAGTTATGCAGCAATGCCTACTGAGTGGCAAAAAAAATACTTTCTGGCCTTGACAGCCCATACATTCAAACAGAAAAGTCCAACTGATTGCATTAAACAACGTTAAACAATGTTAAACTCACTTTGCATGTTGCTTTGCCACTCGATTTGCCATTCACTTTAAAGGGTAAGACCACTTTTGTAGAGGTTTGGGTTGTGTAGTTACCTTGCCATGATGTAACTCCAAATGTGGACAAGAAATCAAAAATAATTTATCCAGTGATTAGAAATTGATAATTCAAAATATGCTCCTCATTGACTTACATTGTACGCTGAAACAGCTCTCAAAGTCACTCTTTTAGTACGTAAACAAACTCAAACAAAGTTGTTTCAGACAATATAGAGCAACACCAAAACTCATGTGGTTTTATTTCTTCATAAAAATGGTAACTTCCTGTTGATTTGTCCATTTTTATTCAGAAGAAAACCCGGACTGGATCCATGGATCCGGATCCAGATCTTCATATAGTAAAATCAACAGGAAGTTACCATTTTTATGAAGAAATAAAACCACATGAGTTTTGGTGTTGCTCTATATTGTCTGAAACAACTTTGTTTGTGTTTGTTTACGTACTAAAAGAGTGACTTTGAGAGCTGTTTCAGCGTACAATGTAAGTCAATGAGGAGCATATTTTGAATTATCAATTTCTAATCACTGGATAAATTATTTTTGATTTCTTGTCCACATTTGGAGTTACATCATGGCAAGGTAACTACACAACCCAAACCTCTACAAAAGTGGTCTTACCCTTTAAGCATGCGCATACCCTCTATTGCACCACTTAAATACAGAAGTTGACTTCCAGTGTGTGGATATAGTTTAAATCATATTTTCATGCACTAAATAATATTCAATATCTGGCCTGTTTAGATTTTGCATATGATCTTTTGTTTCTTTTTCCTTAAAGGAAAGATGTTATATAATAATAATAATAAAACTTTATTTGTATAGCACCTTTCATGACATGAAATGCAGCTCAAAGTGCTTTACAGAGCAATGGAGAGGAAAAAAAAGAAAAGAAAAGCAAGGCATAAACATTAAAAAACAAGAGCAGTAATGCAATACAGTGAGGACATGAATAACAAAAAACAAACAAAAAACAAATCAATTAAAAGCAAGGGTGTAGAAGTGGGTCTTGAGCTGTGCTTTAAAAATGTCTACAGAGGCTGCCTGTCGAAGGTACAGTGGGAGTTTGTTCCACGCCGTCGGCCCGTAGAAGCAAAAAGCTGCTTCCCCGTATTTTTTAGTTGCCATTTCTTTAGGCAAAGCGAGCAGGCCAGCAGTGGAAGACCTTAGGGGGCGGTTTGGGACATATTTAGGCAGGCAGTCATGTAGGTAGGAAGGTACGAGACCATTGAGAGCTTTATAAACAAGTAGAAGAATTTTAAAATCAATTCTAAAAACAACCGGAAGCCAGTGCAATGAAGCCAAAACTGGAGTAATATGTTCTCATCTTAGTTCTTTATATGTTGTCATATGAAACCTTTATTTATTCTTGAAAAGAGCATTGAGGTTTACCCTCGTTTACAATGCTGTCGAGATTACACACACATCAACAATAATCTCTGCTCTCTCTATCTTGTGTGCCTCTCACAGAGTGATCACCTTGATACTTATTGTGGCAAACAGAAGGAGAATGTTCCTCCAGGCACACTGGACATGGTAAGCACTACAGTTGTATCCAAGAAAGGGTGTCAACGTAGGGTTATGTTTCAGTTTCTTTTATTTTCCTGTTTGATGGGATCACCCGTTTTTTGTAGATATTTTCTGTAAAAGCTAAAATAATAATACAAAAGACAGCCTATCATACATGCTTGATACCTAAGCCTACACTAGAAAACGGTGTGAAAAGTGTTTGTGTGCAAGCTCCATTTTGTTAGCCTGGCTTGGCCAGCCTCATAGCGGGGATTCACTGAAGATTCTTCCCGGAAACATCAGTGAACCCTCGCTACTGAGTCTGGCCGCGCCAGGCTACCATTTTGTTTCCAGAAAGATAAAGAGGGGGGAGGGAGGTGTTGAGTATCTTGTGACCCTATCAGGGCATGACACATGAAGAAGAAATCAATCAAATCCCACTTTAGTGACCAGTTCTTGTCTCATCATGTCTCCCCAGGGTCCATCCTCTGAGCCCAACAGCAGGAAAGCCTCCACTTCAGAGAGCAATGGTAATTTACTGTCCATGTTCTCTTCTGTCACTACTGTCTTGTTGTAGTTCTAATTGTAGTAATTATTGTATTCCCTGTCTGAATTATGTTTAAATGCCCCTGAAGCCTGCAGTGGATTTTCCTGTTGTGCATCATCTCCATGTACTGTACAATGTACATTGTTATACATAGATTATACATGTACAAAGGCTCCCTCTAGTGGTCAGTGTATTGCTGCTGCTCGTTCTCAAACTAGTGTCTTATCCAAGGAGGCTCCAGTACTGACGTCACGGTGTCAACCCCTCAGAAAGACCCGTCTCCCAAGACCCCCAAGGTGAGTCCTCACCGCTAGTATCTGGTCAGTCAATAGTGAGTCCTCACCGCTAGTATCTGGTCAGTCAATAGTGAGTCCTCACCGCTAGTATCTGGTCAGTCAATAGTGAGTCCTCACCGCTAGTATCTGGTCAGTCAATAGTGAGTCCTCACCGCTAGTATCTGGTCAGTCAATAGTGAGTCCTCACCGCTAGTATCTGGTCAGTCAATAGTGAGTCCTCACCGCTAGTATCTGGTCAGTCAATAGTGAGTCCTCACCGCTAGTATCTGGTCAGTCAATAGTGAGTCCTCACCGCTAGTATCTGGTCAGTCAATAGTGAGTCCTCACCGCTAGTATCTGGTCAGTCAATAGTGAGTCCTCACCGCTAGTATCTGGTCAGTCTATAGTGAGTCCTCACCACTAGTATCTGGTCAGTCAATATTTCACTCAGTCTCACAAGGTCATTGATTCACACCAGTGGTAGTTCTGGCAAATCTTTTGTTTTGTGGGGGGTGCATTTTTAAGGCCTTTTTTATACCTCAAAGTAAAGAAATATTACTGCATCAAAAGTATGACTAAACTACTATAAAACTGATCAAACATTATCCAAATTGTCAAATAATATAAGCGAGGCAAAATTGAGAAAATAGCCCATCCACAAGCTCACCATGCCTCGCCCTGCGAGGCGTTGTGTGAGGCTCAACTCACAGTGGGAGGGTCCCCAGTTCAGATATGATTTTGGGGGGTCACCGCCTGAAAAGGTGGAGAACCACGGATTTAGGCTACCTATGTGCAGCAGAGTAGACTACAAATACAGTATATGTTTAGTCTCTGAATGGATGAAAATGTTCTGTTTAACACATTATATGCCCAGGACGTCTCCAGACGTCTTTATAATAATAAAATGGGGGCGTTTTTTTTTTTTTGCTTTAAAAAAATAATAATTAAACGTCCAAAAAACGCTGGGCACTTTACGTCTCTATTCTGAAAGAATCCAATGATTACTATTGGTTGACTTGCATAATACTCCTTGATTTGTTGGCTCACATTCCCATCCATATTTGTGAATCATGTGCAGAGCTTCCGTCTACCAGTGAGGGAGACCTGTGTGTCATGTGTAAAGACGGTGTATCCACTGGAGAGGCTGGTGGCCAACCAACTCGTGTACCACAGCAGCTGCTTCCGCTGTTCGCATTGTAACACCAAACTCAGGTGAGGTGGAGGACACACACACAACACAGAAAATATAATGTATAATTCATATACAAGCAAACTATTATAGTAAACTCCTGTGTTAACTAGTGAATTAAAGGAGTAGTTCATCCAATAAATGACTATTTCTATTGTTTATCTACCCGGTGTTCTCTTTGACTCATGCAGAGTTTTAGTTTTTAACACATTCCTTAAAGATGCAGTTCACACATCCAAACTTGGTCAGAAATGTAAATGTAGCAACATAGTTTTGCCAGTGTTACAATGTAGGCAGTTTTAAGATTGTTCTTCTGTGCTGCAAACATTTAGAACAATAACGGCATTGTGTAAAATGCTGTCTCTATAGGTCTTCTATTGGCCACTGTGCTTATAGATATCAGATCTACAAGCACCACAATGTGTCACGGATGCGATGCGTTGTGAGCTTATAGATTGCCCTTATTTGTTTGGGACTTTGGGACCACCGTTCAAGGAATCATAAATCTCTACAAAGCCATAAAGCTGTCATTTCCGGAGGGGAGCGAATGAGCGAACGGCTGACTAGATTCTTCACATGGGTCTATTTCTATGGACTTATTTACTTCCTACCAACTCTGCTCCCTATTGCTGTCATGTGGGTCTCTGTTGTCCAATCAGAGGCATTCAGGGGCTTAGTACAGACATGAATTAAACGGGGCTAATGAATGCAGGCACGCTATGTTTATTCAAGCCTTTGAAAAGGACGTGATTGCCATGTCCCTGATGATGCGACATGATACCCGAGTCCCACACCTGCATTCACAGAGAGGGTGGTCTTAAGGCCAGTTTTGGAGGTAAAAATGCATATCATGCTATAGAGAGAAATGCAGAGTGCCAAGAACAACCCGGTAACACAGAGTAGGTAAACTATAGAAAGTCATTTCTTGGGTGAACTTTTCATTGTTACTGTTTTCTAATGGTGTTTGTCTCCCTCTCCTGGCTAGCTTGGCAAACTACGCCTCATTGCACAGCAATGTGTACTGCAAGCCCCATTTCTCCCAGCTCTTTAAGGCCAAGGGCAACTATGACGAGGGCTTTGGCCACCGGCCCCATAAGGAGCTGTGGGAGACCAAGGGTGAGGAGGCCTCTCCCCAGACCAAGAGCGAGGACAAGCCAATGAGTCAAACCACTTCCCCATCCTCGGACCTGGAAAGCCCCAGTGTGGAGGAGTCACCACTGGCTAAAGTAAATGTTGTGATGGCCACCATGGAGACTCTAGTCCAAGGATCAGCAGAGAAAGCCGATCGACCCACCGAGACCCGCAGGTTGAAGGTCACCTGGCCACCGCGCACCGAGCCGGACGATGTGACCAACCGCTCGCCTGTCTCTGCTGCAGACGGTGGATCAAGCAATAAGCCAGTCCGTGCCAAGTGGCCCCCAGAGGATGACGCTCCCTCATCTTCTCCGGAGCAGAAGCCTGAGGATAACGAACTATCAAGCCTGCGTCGGACCGGGTCACTCAAGGAACGCAGCATGGCATTCACTTTGGCCAGCCCAGCCCGTACTAATCCTGCTCCTGAGACTAGGCAACAGAGCCCTCCGCCCTCTGACTTGCAGGCCATGGATGAAAGCGAGACCAGCCCAGAGCCCACCAGCATGGACCAATCCTCAGGAAGCCATACACCCACCGACGATAGCTGTGTGGACGTGCACGCCAGCTCAGGGAAGGAAGAGGCAGGGGAGGTAGCGATGAAGAAAGGCGAAACATCAGACACTGGCCTCACACAGGAGGAAGAATGCAACGACACTCGTGGAGGAGAGGAGGAAAACGGACCGGGGGAGAAGATGGAGCAAGAGGGGATGGACGGAGACACGACAGAGGAAGAGCTGCCCCTTATGAAATGCCAGGAGAATACCACAGAGGCCATGCCTGTCTCGTCCCCCGAGGGCGAGGATGAGGCCAGCCGGACCTCCCAAGATGTGGGCTTCTGGGACAGCGAGGAGAGGGCGGAGGAGGAAGACCAGCAGCACCAGCAGGAGGCACTCTCCGTTGAGGAAATGATCAAACGAAACCGCTACTACGAGGATGAGGAGGACGAAGAAGAGATTGTGTGATCTCTGCCGCCTGTCTGTCCTCTCGGCCTTCCCCTTATCCTCTCAGGGTGACTTGGTTTCTTCATGTCCTCTTGACATAAACACTCTTCACTACAGTGTCTGCACTCAACACTGAGCAATTTGCTTGTGCCTCTAAGTAATGTTCCAATCCTTTTCAGAACATTTCTTTTAAATACATTCCATTTCCTGAGCTTGATTTTCATGAATGTAAAGTGCATTTGGTACACTGCCACAAGTTCTACGAGTTAACAGAGTAGTTCATCTAGCCCATCCCCCCCCTCCCTCCCACACCACTTCCATGTGACATTTAACACTTATTTTAGACACGTGTCCAAATTTTATGAAATCATGAAAGTGATTCTATTTATGTTAATGATGACTTTAGCGATCTTCAATTTTCCAGGATGTCTCCCAGCTGTTTGAGAAAGAGAAGATTTAAACCATCATTCATGTTTTTAATCCCATAGAGGGGGAGCGAGCTACAATGGTCTTGCTCTTGTCTTAAAATGTCATGTTTAATGTCACCACCAGTAGTTTAAAAGACATTTAGGATTTTCCACTCATCTATATGTAGCAAGTTAGTTGTGCAACAAGCTCACAGCCTGACGCATCCCTGAGTAATTAAGCATTACTCGACAGCATGAAAGTGGATTGGAATAATAAAGTAAATGGAGATAATGTCAATAAGTCCCATTTCTACAGCTTTGGTTTGTGTGAGCTTTCGGGTATGAATCTTTCACTTTATGCTGACTGTTTGTACCGTACATACAGAACATCTACCCTTCTGTTCACTATATAGTTGCATTAGGACAAATGTCACAATTATCTTGATATAAAGTAGTTTTTTTTAATTTGTATCGGGGACCACAAATCCTGGATTGTTACTATTGTTCATATAAATAAAATATTGATATACACAGTCTTTCTGCATTGAATTTCACAACAAATATACAAATGTTTTCATATAAAGTGCTATTGATGTACATTATTCTCATAACCTGTAGTGAGACGGCATAGAATATTGGAATGCAATTGGCAACGAGCAAGTAAATTAAACGGGGCTAAAACCACTAATTATCCTGGAAGTTGGTCGTACACACTGGTAGCCAAAGTGCCAATATTTTTCTTCTACAAGTATCAATACTGCTATGTAGAAATGCTGTACAAGACAAGTCCGCCACTCAGGTGTTCCGCATAACTTTGATGTCGCATGCATACCCTATTGGCATCAAAATCTACTTAAACACTGTCACTTTTTGGCAGAGCAGGGCTTCTCAAAGTGGGTGCCGTGGCACTTGAGTTAATGTCACCACCAGTAGTTGAAAAGACATTTTGGATTTTCACTCATCTATATGTAGCAAGTTAATATCGCTTCAGTTTAACCACTTAGATGCTATGAATAGACAGTGTATACCTAAACATAAGTTAACCACTTAATCCCTATATAGTACAGTATATACAGTAGGCCTATGTTAAGTTGACTGGCATCCCATGCTGCCATTCATTGTCACACCTAACAGTGCAATATGCATAAATGTTTTGGTTTCCAACTGTCCAAGCCATTGCAAATGACTGTGGTTTTGGTTTGACAGGGCCCTTTCAGTCACAATACTACAACACCAATAATATACAATTCTGAAGAAGAATAAGAAAATGGAAATATAACAGACATCACAGTAGAAAGGTGGCAAGGTTGTTGGTTGGCAACAGTAGGGTGGATGATGGCTGATTTAAACAGTCACAATTGGCCTTAGCCCAATCTGTGACCTCCCTCTTCGCTGTAGCTCGCTGTAGGGAATCGGTCACATAGCATTAGCATCTGGCCTTGGGGGCGCCAGGCGAAAAAGTCTATTTTTGAACTCCACACACTAAAGGGTTCTGCTTTGATTTCAGAGCGTTCCGATTTTTACATAGAGCACCCTGATAACAGTTAACTAACGTTCTAAATAATCATGTCGACAATGTTTTTTTTGTTTTTGTTTTAGGCATTTCTGCCTTTATTGATAGTGCCTTATGGAAGGCCAAAGCCTATGTGTGGCACCTGGACTGGACCACTAGCCTATGTGTGGCATGCACCTGGACTGGACCACTAGGCCAGCGGTGTGGCATGCACCTGGACTGGACCACTAGGCCAGCTGTGTTTTTATTGATCTCTCTCTCGTCCCCTGTGCCCCTTCTTCTTCCCTTTCTATTATGGAAATAACAAAAATGATGGAGCTTGAACAATTTCGCCCACTGTTTTAACACCGGTTAACCTGTGATGTGAAATTATTCAAATGAATCTTAATTCAGCCCCATGTAAACATGATTAGGCCTACTATAACCTACCCAGAGGGCAAAACCCCACTTTTTTTTGCTATAAAAGGTTGGCCACCATAAATAATATGACTATGACCCAGTAGGAAGGAACACAACCTATATGGACAACTCAGTCAACTTGCTGCTGATGCGTGTTGAATATGGTGATGCTCCGACCACTCTGAATGTCCGAATGACCAGAGGGAACTCGGGGTGCACTCCGGCATACTCCGAGTCTGAATGCATCCTAAAAGAGGATCTGTCTGTTTGTTTCCTCTCTTCTTATTTCCCATCTCAGTTGACTTATGCATTCATATGTATACATGAAACGTGTTGGCGTTCTCAATAAAAAAATGAGAAATTGCATCTGAGCCAATCTTGTATCTTGGAGTACCGCTTTTTCCACTTTGGTGGTTTATGAGTTAAGTTGTATTTATAGCTGAGCACCCACTACCCACTGTATCCAGAGGAAGAACACCTCCTTTTCTTTCTATATTTATGTGTACACTATTTAAAACATTATTTTGGGTTTGGGTTTAGATCTTTCAATATACAGTAGCTCGATCAATTATAAAAATCACACCTGTGTGAAGTGAGGGGCGCTAATATATGAAAGTCTAACTCATGTTGATTAGGTGATGTAATGGTGGTGTAAAACAAACTGTGCCAACACAAACATCTAACGCCATTAACAGTAAAGAGACAATATGACGTAATCAGTTACATTATGACGTAAATGTCCCCTTCATTGGCGTCAATGGCGTTTACAAAACAAACATTGAACTATGTTTGACCTGTGTTTTAGGAAAGGCTTGAAGAAGTACTCCTGTGTTAGCTGATCTACTGTGAGTGAGTGGTTATGGTTGTGGGGTTGGAGTCTTGAAGGTATGGGGGTGCCATGCTCTTGGTTACCTTGTAGGCCATCACCACCAGATCCCTGAAGTTAACAGAAAATTACTAGCAGGTAATAGCAGCACATTGGAGTTGCAGCAGAATGATGAGACTGATGCACTTTTAAAAGGGCAATAATCAGAGTTTATATTATCACTACATCTAAATATGTGCATTAAACATGTTCATGGATGCATGGCTCTGATAACCATGATGTTCATACAAGTATATATTGATATGAAAATGCACACTGTAAGAACATCATTTTGAACACCATTTTAACTCATTTCAGCTTCATTCATCAGTGCATTAACAGACTGAGCCACCAGGGTGCCCCAAACATCTGTGTTTTTTAATAACCAAAAAATATCAGGCAGGCATCAATACAGTATGTACATGGAATGAAAACATTTGTCCCAGGACAAACCTACAGAACTTGTATACTGTACATGATGTAAATCTTTATTCAAGTTACACTGCAAGTCAACAAGATATAAATCAACAGTCCTTGATCCAAGTGAGGGTGGACAAGTTACACATTTTAAACCCGGTCTAGCTCTGAATTGATCAAATTCAGATGAATTTGTTGAAAGCCCCCAGCATATTGTACATAATTCTAGTTTTGTCATCACCAATGGCTTGATCATAACACCCTGACCTCCCAAAAATAAAACACGAGATGGCCACATCAGTAATTAGATTAAAAACACTATCGACCTGTCTTAACCATTTCAGAGTGACATCTTAGATACTCTCAGCATTGATAACCTGTTCAACAGTCTCAGATAATAGCCCTGCAGGAAAATACATATTTGTCTCCGTTTTACATTTTACATTTGTACATGCGCCATACCTAGGGGTATACCTAGAGGTAATAGCTTACATAGTCACTAAATTTGCCGTTTAAACAGTCTCTCCAGCATATGTGAATTAGCAATTTCTTTTAATACAAGAGAATTTGAAGATTCTAGCATTGCTGTCGGCAAAGTATTCTACTCTATCCTAGTGTAACTATCTACTGTAAAAGCTAACGTACATGCCAAAAGATTGCTCTATGCAGCTTATATGAAGAGGCAAAGGAATGTATATCGAACAGCTTGTAGTATTTAACTGACAGAATTGTGATATTGTTAATGGACAACTAATACAGTATTACAAATGGTGCTTTCCCACTGTATGTTACTGACTCTGCCCGACTGAACTGTCGTCTGTTTTGGTACCAGCCATGTCATTTACCACTGAAGATAATACCCCTTCAATGTAGCTGGTCGTCATAGCGATTATCCTCTATAACCTTTTGAGGCTCCTTAATGCTTGTTTTTAGTTCAATGTTTGTTTTAAAAACACCATTGACAATGAAGGGAAAATTTACGTCATCTTGTCCCTAACACAAACATTAAATCCCATTAACAATAAAGAGAATTTAATGTTTGTTTTATATCATCATTACATCACCTAATCATAGCAACATGAGTTAGACTTTAATATATTAGCGCCCCTCACTTCACACGGGTGTGATTTTTGGTAATCGATTAATGAAGTACTTGATTATATTGAAGTACTGATACTGTGTATATATATATATATATATATATATATATATATATATATATAGGCCAACAGTTGGGATTTGTTACGGCTGGGATTGTTACGGCTCCAAATTGTTGTTCAGAATCAATATTTTATTAAAATTGATTATGTTTTATTATCAGTTAAATAAATTAGTTTGATTAACAGTTGCAGCCCTACAGCATTAGGGAGCTTCCATGCAGTTGTGTGGGAGACTGGGAGTCCATTGTGATGCAATCACTTTAATGATTATTCTCTCTCACAAACAAGTTGGCCTGCAGTGTTTTCAAGACTCCTTTTGAACCTTAATGAAAGTGATACCCAAATGATACCAGGTACTATCCACAACCTCTGCCCGGTGGAAAACAAAAAAGGCAAGAAAGGCAAGTTGCGAGGGACGCTGCGGCAGTGGATTAGGGGGTAGAGTGGCCATTCATGGAAAGTGTCCTTGATCAAGACACCAAACCCCTAACCATGCAACCCCTAGCTTGCATGGTTTCCTCTGCCATCGGTGTGAATGGAATGCACATTTTAAAGAGCTATATAAATGGACCATTTACCATTTTCAGTTGAGCTGGTAGCATGCAGTGGAAAAGCACCAAAACATACATTTGATTAAAATGTTGGCTCCCCAACTAAACTAAATAATTAATAGTATAATATGGATGATAACAGTCCCTTTAAGACAGTGAGGGAGGGATAAACAAATTGCATATAACACAGTAGCTGCCAAACCACAATCATTTGGCATAGAGAATACACCCCCTCCCCCCCCCCCCCCCCCAAAAAACAACAACAACATAGATAATATGACAATCAAGCCCCACTTCCTTACCCATGAACACCAGTCTCACTTCCAAGTACATTGAGATTGCTATGGCTCTGGTGCTGCTGTTGTATGCTGCATAGGCAACTGCTAACTTTACACTTCATTGTACAACCACATCACTTGCTGTAAAGAACTGTTTTCTGAAGTGAAAAGTGTGGCTTAGGCTTAAAGTGCTTGTGGCTACATATACATACACTACAGTACGTTGTGTCCTTTTTCACATGCAGCAGATGTCGGCAGACCAAAATGTCTATTGTCTTCAGTTTCAGCTTATATCCAGCAGACAACCCCTACCCCCCCACCCCGACTTACATTGCTGATTTTAAAATAAAACAAATACACCGTTTTATGAGCAGATAAACTGTACATCATACAGTATTCCCTTCTGTTCTGTTACACACCCTTCAACTCCCCTAAAATGGCACTTGGAATCGGATGTCCCCAGCCTAAAACAAATATGTAAAAGGATCCTACTTGGGGTATGGTAATGGTAACAGTTCTTTGGACAACTGACTCGACCATGTAGACATCTCCTTCCTACTTTGAGAAAGACTTAACCAGTGGCGTATCCAGGAATTACGTTTTGGGCAGGCAAGATCATGCGTTAATTGTCGTCTCCCCGCGCACAATCGTAGCATTAAAGGTTTTCAAAGAGATATACCTGCCAGACGAGTAGGATACAAAGGCTGAAAGGCATGCATTTACATTCCAATTGGTGATTGAGGGTCGCGCTCTACCGCAACGGCCAATCAGCTGTCCATTAATAGTTCTCAGGTCTTGTTTTTGTCTTCTTTTTTTCTCATTGTATGGATTTTGGCCAGGCCAGAAATGGATTTGGACAGGCGGACGCCTGCCCTCGCCTTATTGTAGATACGCCTCTGGACTTAACCCCCGGCACCCGCTACTCAAGTCTCCTTCACATGTGACTACCTCATATTCTCAGTTACATAATGCCAGGTAAAAACTAAATAATTCCCTGTATGGAGGAGATGATCATATATACAATCTTTGCAGAAAATAGACCAGAAGTGGATTCTTACATGCTGCCATGGTTTCACTTGTAGACCAAGCCTGATTTGCCTTCCGCCAGCACATGGTGAGATATGGATCACAAAAGGATTGGGTGAAGAATAATGTCTCTGATCTGAATGTGTCCATCAGTCTTGCTTTCCTTCAGAAATCACTTTATCCGACACGGATTTGCAACAGTGGATATGGAAGCTTGCTGTAACCAATTGCATCAACGCTTATAGCAACAACAACAACAATAAAACAACGAGGAAAAGACAAATTGATGCTTTTCTGAGATAGTGGAACTAACCCACAGCTCCAACGGACAGGGGGTAGGCGGGTATTGGGGCCTCACCAGTAGGTCAACGATCAATCACAGGGGGGCACCCTTTCCCAGAGAGAAGACAGAGAGTGTGAGATGGAGTGGGACACAGATTAACACACAGGGTGTGAGAGAAAGTGTGTGTGTGCGCGCGCGCGCGCGTGCACGTGAGAGAGAGAGGGGGGGGGGGGGGGGGGGGGGGATGGTGCCTGTGATATGAACTGCCAACTAGTTCTCTGACTCGACACAACTGTTGGCCCTGCTTTGCTATGCTTGGGGCCGTGACAAATGAAATAAACTAAGTGTGCCAGACCTCATGAGAGGGATTTAAGGGCTCACTGTTTCAGAGACATACAACCGTATGCTTTACAGGGCTGGGAAAAAGCTACTTGGATGATGGCTCAAGAGATTGCATAGAATTATATGACTCTTTATGTCTCCAAAGAGGTGTTTGGCGCCAGGTACAGTACAGTGGGCTATGCCTGGTCCCACACAGACCATATATGTAACGCTGCCCACAGTGGAGGTTTTCGTGCAATGCTCCTCTGACCAGGAAGACAACGTGCTTGCATTGTCATGATATATAAGTGAAAGTCATAAATAAAAGCCAGGTGGTTTTTAGGAAGACAAGAGCAACGTGCACTAGAGGGCTGCTGGGTGCAGCGTGACCCGGAGAAGGGGAGTTAGTTTGCCTGGTTAAAAACTGATCAACTACCAGTCATTTGATCAGGTAAGTGTGGGGCTATTGGCAACATGCAGAGTCTCATCTGCAAGGTGTCCATTCACAGTTGTGTGGCTCAACCGCTGAGTGGATGCAGGTCCACCTTGACCTTCTCTCCACTGCTCAGCATGCCCACAGTGGGATAGAGGCCCCCAGGCGGAACCACCACCTCCCTCCGACCCATCAGCTTCCCGTTCCTGGTGAAGAATACCTGCAGAGCCACAAGGAGGCACCACTGAGTCAATGTTCAATCTCTCTCTCTCACACTCACACTCACACTCACACTCACACACACACACACACACACACACACACACACACACACACACACACACACACACACACACACACACACACACACACACACACACACACACACACACACACACACACACACACACACACACACACACACACACACACACACACACACACACACACACACACGTTTCCAATCTCCACTGATCCAGATACCGATACTAAAACAATCTTCGGTTGAGAGCATTCAACATGCCACTTACTATGTGAACAAAAGAATCATGCACAGTCATGAAGTGTGGATAAACAAATAGGCCGATCATGTCTAAAGGTAATGTCTGTTTTTCTAGCGGGAGAGAGTCGATGTTTATGGTACATGTCTGTGTGATCAACCTGTTGTGAAAGGAGAGCACAGTGCAATCAGAGAGCATCAAAAAGCTTTTCACTACTAATGCTGAGGATGACTTGTTCCCAAGTCTGTCAAACATTTAGTAGAGCGCCTCCCACTCGAAAAAGAAAGGCTTAACATCTATTCAATTTTAGGCCTCGGATGAAGGCTGAGCAGAACTGCAACAGCTCCTTCGTTTGAGCAATATTGGAGGCTGTACGCTGTAGCTCTACATTGATACAGCCTTATCGGCACGCACGCACGCACGCACACACACACACACCCTCTGTAATGTCAAGGAACAAAGCTTTTGGGGTAATGTGTCCTGCTGAATAAACATTGACAAATCCCTGGATTATGACCTGGCCCCTTCTATTCTCAACCTCTTGGGTTTCCGTGGCACATATATAATAGCACTCGCTCTGCAAAACTTCAACAGGCCAGTCGCCATGTCGAGAGGGAGACGTGTGGCTAGGGGGAAAATAGTGCTCGACTTCACTGGCAACCACTGTAATTAAAGCAACAACAACAATGGTAAACAAACAAAAGCAAGGACACAGGGCGGTGAGATGATTGGAGTGTTAAAGGGACACATTAGAAGACCAGAGAGCGTTGGGTGGGTTCAATAGACTGCGCGTTGTGTGATACAAAGGTCACAGGGTACAAACCTTACCATGCTACGTATCCTATGAAAGTATGCAATAGTTTGTGACATGATGAAAGTATTAGGGAATTTATTGCCGCAATCCTACTCTCTACCCTTTGCTTCTCTGAGCTGCATCCTGGACCCTTCCGCCTACGTTGGAGGAAAACTAAAACTAAAACACTGGACTAACGGCATAACCACCGAGCCTGTGAGATATTTTACCTCTGGTATGAATGGAACAAGTAATCTTTGTATCTTCCTATTTACATCTCATTGATAACATAGTATACGCTTGTGTGAAATTAATACTTAAAAAACAAGAAATGATCACATAGTGATATTTGTCAGGTGAAAGAAGCGCTGTCTCCGTTGTGTTCTTGTCTCTGCTGTGTCGACCCCCCCCCCAATATTAGTATTATTATTTTAGTAACGTGTGTTTGTGTGTCACAACCGTTGTTTGCGATGTTCCGTTCTTGGTTCAATGACTGGTGTTTTGTTGTGGCTTTGCTACTGTCAATCAGGACTAGTCCTATAGGCTAGAGAGGCATGCCGTTGCTTAGAGACGAGGCAACCAATCAGGACTAGGTGCCGACTAGGAGCCAAAGTCGTCATTAAATTTGAGTGAGACATAAGTCAGGTTTCACCTGACAAAAAGGCACAATAAGGCCAATTCTCTTATTAGGCATGACCTCACCGTGACCTTCCTGCCCTCTGGTCCACGTTCCAGCTCGTCACTGTCCTCCTCCTCTTCTTCTTGGTCGTTCAGGTACAGAATGTTCTGGATGCTGCCCCGCCTGGGCTGGACGTTAAGCTGCTCCCAGTCATCCAAGTCGGCTGAGGACAGCGCGGAGGAGAGGGTTTGTTTGAAGACATGCACATTCATGCGAGTGGAAGTACTTAACGTTCCAAAAGTGAGATGAACCAGTTCTTTCACGACAAAGAACTGGTTAATTCCTTCAACTGGTTTCTCAGTTCCCCCTATGAAGTTTTGAGAGTGGTACGCTCACCTGTGAACAACACATGTGTGATACCCCAGAATATTTCCTTGCTTAGGCATTGCCTTTGTTCGGTAGCAGTGAAGAGCTCTACGACTCTAAAATAACTGGTAAAGCTAAATATATATTTTTTACGAATACAACATGTGTGAGACCCTGATTCAGATATAGCCTGAATTCCTGTTCTGTTCTTTGTCTATATAGAAGTGTCTATTTGTACGTCTCTAAATGTTTTTGATGAATTGAACATGGTGGACCCTATTGGAAACAAGTGTAATGCTTAATTGGGTCATCCACTCACAGTTAACAGCCTTTGTATTGAGTTTGTGCTTGAAATGTACTGTAATTCTGCAAACTGTTAATAAATATTTCAATCAATGAATCAAAAAGCCTTACCCCCAAACCCCCCCCCCCCCCCCCTTCCCCCCACACAGACACACACCAAAATCACAGTGTTAAGAGAGAATGTTGCTACAATTGTCTGATGCTAAACCACTCTAAGCAGGTTTAAGAGTGAAACCTCCCACAGACATGCAAGCGAAGCCAACAATAAGTCTCTAAATGAGTGACGATGTAATTGCCGATCCTGAACCCTCTGACCTCACCTTCACTATGCAGAATGTAGTCTCCTGAACTCCCTGCCTTTACCTTCACCATCCAGAAAATAGTCTCCTGAGTCCTCGGGTAATATCCACCCGGCACCAAGTTCACACTTACGCCTAGCTAGTTATAGACACTATACAAATGTCTTCTAAGTTAATACCTAACCTACACATTACTAAACTTTTAAAAGCTGGAGCAAAGTACTGAGGCTTTCCGTACTAAATGCTTATGCATGATGCCCGCGTGTATGTGTGTGTTTAGACTTCAAAACGACACATCAAAACGTGTCGTTAAAAAGAATTGTTTGGGTTCAGTCGTGAAGAAGTGAAGTGTTTTAATAGCACACGGATCTCTCAGTTTACTTCTGTAATTACAGATACAAACTAGATAAAGTGCCCCTCGGGGCACAGGTCTCCACCAGGCCAGGTCAGGTTATTGTGGCCTCCTGGTGGCGCTATAACAGGCCAATGTGAAAAGGGTGGGATATATTCCCCAGCCTAATGTGCGTGAAAAAGTTCACGTAAGTTACACGCTGCGTTCATGATTTGAGGCTTTTTGTTCAAAACGGGCCAATCCAGCAAACTTTGAAAGCCAATATTAGCCAATTAGGGATGGATAATGAGATATCGGACAGATCAGTCTTGAGTCTGACTATAGAGATACTGTGTAACGATTCGCGGGATTTTTGGACAGAATCTGGAGGAGTAATATCAAAAAATGTGTTTACAAAAGTCGGCCTCCTGGTGGCACTATAAAAGTCAAACATGAAAAATGCACGTCAAAGGTTTTCTAGGGAGTGTGCATGAAACGTTTCACGCACATCGGTGCAATTAGTGGTGGCTCTTATGGTGGCGCTATAACAGGCCGTTCTGGAAAGATTGGGGCAGATGTTCGTCGTTGGCATCCAGGGAGTGTGTGCGCGCAAAGTTTGGCATCGACCAGGTTAACGGTGTCGGAGATTAGCTGTACACAGACGTACGGACAGAGTGCTAAACATACTCTCTCCATGCCCTCAGCTGGTGGAGACAAAGATCAATGGATCAGATGATTCTTAAGTCACATTCATGCGACTATACATTACTACTGTATACAAACAGCCAATGCTACATTATGCATTAAATAGGGGTGGTGCAACATAACTTAGTAACTCACTAGTTACAAACTACCTAGTCGCTCATCATCATCTAGGAATGACTTTATGCCCTAGCATAGGATGTTTCCAAATGGGTTGTGAAGTCCCAACTAGAGGCTTAGTAGCAACTAGTTTTGTAACTAGTGAATTACAAAATGTTGTTGCACTACCGTAGATCAGGTGCAGGACAGGCAGCAGTATCACAATCATACTGGTTATGCTTGTATACAAAATTGTCAATGCACTTGCAGTGCGATCACAACCCTGTGCAATGCCCTACACATGGTGGATTTATATGATATCACCAATCACATTATGCATCAACCCAGTTGCATAGTAATGCGGGGCACACAAAGGGCTTGGGAGAAGCACACTGTTCACTGTTGTGCTGGAGGTCTACCGCTGTTCTCTTCACTATACCATCTCTCTTGAAGCAGAGTCTTGCATAAATGTCAACAATGACATCATCACAAATATCGTGATCTCACAATGTGCATAGAAGTGAGAGTGAGGTCATTTGTTATATTCAACGAATTCAATGATAGAATCAAAGCAGTCTTCCATTGTAAGTAGGAGTTAGTGAAGCGTAAAGGCTTGCGTAAATATTTAGTTGTTACTTAGAGATACGTTATACACGATACAACTAATTTGAGTAGTGCAACAGCTTTCATTTTAATAATGTGTAAGTCTTGACATAAAGGCCATTCATGCTATAACTAAGTTAAGTTTAACTAAGCTAAGTTTGAACTTTGGTGTGAGGTGGTGCAACTGGCTACTCTACTGAACCAACTGTCCTCAACGTCACCATCCAGAAAGTAGTGTCATGACTCATGAATCTTCTTGCCTCACCTTCACCATCCAGAATGTAGTCCCGTGGGAACATGATCCCGCAGCCCATGATGTCACCTTTGAAGCACCGGGGACCAAAAGCATCTCCAACACCACTACCGTGAAAGATCTTCCCATCATCTGTCAGAAAAAGAAAAGACAGACAGAGATAGATAGATTTTAAGCCCCTGCTTATAACAGGAGTGCTGCATTTTGGGAAACTCAGCTGCTTGGTGTTGCGTTGGCAATTTACCTTGCGCTTGCATGTGCAGCACTTTTCCCTGCCTGCCGAAAGCTAAAATATTGTGAACTCTGGCGTCTGGAAGCGTTTTTAGGCAAGCGTCATGGTGTTTTCAGCCGAGAAAAAACGCCCAGTGGACACGTGGCCTAACTTGGTCCGAGTAAACGGTCACAGACATAATTAGCAAAATCACTACTTTGGTTACCAATGGAGGGCATTTCTCTATGCTTAGAAAATACTACCAATGCAACTGAACATGACATGGTGAGTATAGACACATTTTTCCATCTTGAAAACTATTTACCTGAATGCACTACAATACATCATTCAACCTCACACTCCCAATTACCAAAAGGTGAAAATACTATTCATATATTCTTTTACAAACACCTCCGGTTCCTACATCTCTCAAGGACATCCCCTCCAAAAACCCAACATCATCATCCAGTGGGAACACATCGAAAACAACATACCGTAGAGTTGCGAGAGACAACAATGAGGAGGAAAAAAGGCAAAAGAAAAACATTGCAGAGGTAGCCTGCAGACAAGCTCTCCTCGAGCGCAGCGGCGTGGCTGCCGCTGGTAAATATTTATGGAGTTGTCATGGGACCCGTCCCCGGCTCAGGATACTGTTTAAACAATCTCTATCTGAGCACGGGGAGGGAGACACTGTATCATTACTGCTCCCATGCGGGCCCCTGTCACAACACCACACACTAGGCAAACACTGGAGCCACACCAGCACAGGAGCGGTGCAGGGTAAAAATAGCCGAGTCTGGTGGGCTTTGGAGTCTAACGTGTTAGCATTGGAGGTAACCGGTACAATAAAAATAATTTAGAATAATACTTCACATGCTTGAAAATATACAATAATTGGGACCCACAAACATTAAAATTTGCATTATTGGGAAGGTGTTTGTGTGTTAATGACTGCTGCAGGAAAGGGAGGCAATGCAGAGCAGCAGGTCAAGTCAGGGGTGGATTAGAGCGGCATGAGTTTAGACGTCCCCTTGTTATTGATGTGTCATTCTGCAGTTTATATCCAATTCTGTCTCTACACCATTAACTGAAAAAATGATGAACAGCTTTTGCTACTCTCCATGTAGCCTAAGGTGATGTAATCACCGACTGTACCTTTGAGGGTTGGCTGGCACTGTATCAAACAAGACACTTCATCAATCAATACTTTGGGTTTCAACACTAAAAATAAGTTTGAGAATACACAATAAAACACTTCTGGCATCATTTTAACGTTTACTCTGTTTTTTGTCTCCACCAGGCCAAAGGCATGGGGAGAGAGTATGTTTTTCACTCTTTCCGTGTGTGTGTGTGTGTGTGTGTGTGTGTTTGTGTCCGTCCGTCCGTCTGTTACCAGCTAATCTCCGGCACCGTTACCCCGGCCGATGCCAAATTTTTCACACACATGCCAACGATGAACCTCTTCCCCAGATTTTCCAGAACGGCCCGTTATAGCGCTACCAGGGGGCCGACTTTTGAAAAACTAATTTTTTGCTATTAATCCTCCAGATTCTGTCCAAAAACCCTGAAAATCGTTAAACACACTATCTCTATATTCATGTGTTCAAGCCGGATCTGTCCGATATTTCCATCCTAATTGGCCAACATTGGCTTTCAAAGTTTGCAGGATTGGCCCGTTTTGAACAAATCATGAAATCAATTTCATCTGAAATCATGAACGCAGCATGCAATTTACGTGAAATCTTTCACAGATTTTCCTACTAGGCTGAGGAGTATATCCCACCCTTTTCACATTGGCCTGTTATAGCGCTACCAACAGGTGGATTTTTGCAAAACACATTTTTGGAACAAAATGCCTCAAATCATCCAATTGCCATCGAAGGCGTAAGAAGAAATGGCACCCTTTTCACATTGGCCTGTTATAGCGCTACCAACAGGTGGATTTTTGCAAAACACATTTTTGGAACAAAATGCCTCAAATCATCCAATTGCCATCGAAGGCGTAAGAAGAAATGGCACCCTTTTCACATTGGCCTATTATAGCGCCACCAGGGGGCCACAACCTGACCTGCCCAAGGGGCCAGTGAGGCTTTCCAACGTTGAAGCACTGGGCCCTAGCGGTAAGAGGAGGGACTGCAGGCGGACCCGTGGAAGTATGACGAGGAAACCCTGTGCAGCTGGGCTTTAACGTTGAGCGCGTTTGCACTTCCGCATTTTGGGCACCAAATTTTGGTGCCCAAATCGAAAAAAGGCGGAAGTAGACGGTCCTTCCGGGTGCTTCAAAACGCCACTGAGCAACTTCCACTTCCGGGTGCTTCAAAACGCCACTGAGCAACTTCCACTGACATGAATAGCGCGGGGGGGGGGGGGGGGGGGGGCGGGGGCGGAGCTTCGCGCCAGATCAGTCTCTATCCTTTTATATATTCTATGGACCTGCCCTGGTGGAGACCTGTGCCCAGAGGGGCACTTTATCTAGTTTAATGTACTCCAGACAATTTTTACATTGCTCATTCAATATTTACTTTATCAGACAGGCCTATACAAACCCATTTAACTTCAACCTCATTGAAAAGACACATTACAGGTGCTGGTGACTTACTATTCTCTTTCTTTTTTCTTTTTATGAAAAGAATGCATAAAATAGAATAGAATAAATGTTGTATGTACAACAAAGTAATTGAAAAAGGAAAAAAAAGTCCCTTCATGAAGGTCCCTCAAGGTGGTCAAGGTCAATATCAGTTTTTTCAATGAATCTAGCATGGTTTGATGGGCTTATAGGAGGGAAGGTGTCTGACAAAATAAATATGAAATATCCAAACATTGAATCAAACAACGTAAACAATGACCCCAGAAGTGTTAAAGTGAAATACCCCTTTAAAGTTGGAGCCAGGTGGTTGAACTAGACTTAAAAAAAATCATTATGGGGATAAAATGTTTGCTCTGTGGGCATGGAACAGTAACATTTGGAGTTTAAATGTAACATTTTATTAATTTAGCACAAACAACATTTTACTGTATGCATGTCTAGAGCTGGTGTTGAAGATGATGTTAACTACTTTGCTAGGGGTTTGATGTAAAGCTAATCCTAGGGGCTACAATAGGGCTAGAACTGGAGCTGGGGCCAGGGCTGGAAACACCGGCTGGGGAGTGGAGAGGGCAGGCCCTCTGGCTCCTGAGCTGTTACAGAAACCTGGCTGGGGATGGAGTAAAACAGGGAATGGGAAAAAGGCACCGGCCTTCGTAACATGAGAGTTTGTCTGGAAAAGACTGTGCTTCCCTGCCCAGGGAACATTGACTTCACAGACTCCTAAAACATGAAATATAAAAAAATATATTATTCCAGAATACCACACAGAGGTTGCACATGTTCTTAACACTTTACTATAGAATCCACATGCGGCTGCCATATGATTTAAACTGCAATCAAAGATTTGAGCCGAGTTAATAATGGCCATTTTTGGCCCATATGGCTGGGAGGCCCTAGCTGTAAAATACATGAACCACATAATCAAAAATAAGTTTCTATAATCTTTGGTTAGACCTGCCAGACAATTGAGTAGTCAAGCTTGCTTATGTTGCGGTTTAACTAGGCCACAAGGTAGTAAATTTGGTCTTGCTTGCAATTGCATTATGATAGTAGTGAAGTAATAGTATTTTGTTGTGGTTGTTGGTTAAAGTAACAATTTTGTGAAGTAAAGGTTTCAATATACCATTGACTTGACTTTGTTCATCTGATGGCATGAGTAAAGGTGGCCTTACATTAGCCGATAATCGGGCATTTTTGACGCTCGAGGGGCCCCCGACCACTCAAAGCGCGATCGGCCCAATCAACATCAAGAATGTTTGATATTTGCTCTGCCCCGCTCCGATTATCCTGTAGTGTGTGGTGCTATCAGATTTCAGATTGAAAAAAAAAAAGGCTATTGTAAGGCCACCTTTAGCCACATGCATTGTTGGCTCTGCAATGAATATGAAGTAATATACAGTACCTGTACCACATTGTTGTTATAACCATTAGCCTGACACTGCCATATGACAAAAATAGATGTTCTACAAGCTCAAATAAAGTAAAATCTTGGCCTGGGCCGTAGCTCAACGGTCCAGGCACCTTGGCTGGTAATCCAGCTGGCAGTGTGCCACGGGATCGACTCCCGATCCCGACGGCCTTTACTGCATGTCCCCCCCCCCCCCCCCCCCCATCTCTCTCCCCATTTCCTGTCAGCCTACTGTCTTTCCCTCCATAAAAAATAAAGGCATTGTACAGGTCCATTTTGTAATTCAAGAGTTAAATTAAGACTCTGGATCTTACCATGTACAGTATGCTGCCACAATAGTTAGTCACTGAGACATTGCTTTGACAGTGATTCAATTAGGATCAGGTGAAACCACTGTACATACTGTACATGCTAAATTGAGCAACAAAGTTAGATTGTGTGGTAGTCATGATGGTGGCAGTGCACCAGCCCTGATAAGGGTGTTGAGTCACAATGTGTGAGTCATTGATGGGGGGCATTCTAAAAGGGACCTTTGCCAGGAAGTTGATAGAGTTAATGAGGCTTGCTGAGGAGCAATCACTGCCTGGATGGCTGGTTGCTCCTGACAAGGCCCACAACCCATTGACCTGTAGAAACACAACCCACAGCACCACCCTCACTGCCTGGATGCTCCTGACAAGGCCCACAACCCATTGACCTGAAGAAACACAACCCACAGCACCACCCTCACTGCCTGGATGCTCCTGACAAGGCCCACGGCCCATTGACCTGTAGAAACACAACCCACAGCACCACTCTCACTGCCTGGATGCTCCTGACAAGGCCCACGGCCCATTGACCTGTAGAAACACAACCCACAGCACCACCCGCACTGCCTGGATGCTCCTGACAAGGCCCACCGGCCCATTGACCTGTAGAAACACAACCCACAGCACCACTCTCACTGCCTGGATGCTCCTGACAAGGCCCACGGCCCATTGACCTGTAGAAACACAACCCACAGCACCATCCTCACTGCCTGGATGGCTGGTTGCTCCTGACAAGGCCCACGGCCCATTGACCTGTAGAAACACAACCCACAGCACCACCCTCACTGCCTGGATGCTCCTGACAAGGCCCACGGCCCATTGACCTGTAGAAACACAACCCACCGCACCACCCTCACTGCATGGATGCTCCTGACAAGGCCCACAGCCCATTGACCTGTAGAAAAACAACCCACAGCACCACCCTCACTGTCTGGATGCTCCTGACAAGGCCCACGGCCCATTGACCTGTAGAAACACAACCCACAGCACCACCCTCACTGCCTGGATGCTCCTGACAAGGCCCACGGCCCATTGACCTGTAGAAACACAACCCACAGCACCACCACACGGGACTAGAGGTCCTCACTGGGCCAGCTCCCAATATAAACAGGCCAGAGCCAGAGGTAAAGCGAGGAACAGCGGAAGCACAAAAGCAGAGGCCACAAAGCTCAAACTACAGAAGCTATAAGAGAACACGGATATGCTTGGCGGACATTTGTGTATGTATCTGGAATAATATTGTGAGTCAAATGATAGCCTTAGAAGTCAATAATATTTAATAATAATAATAATAAAGCCCAATAATCAATAAGGACATGCACATTTTTGAGTAGAAATTATAATACATACTGCAATGGCAAATTCACACTGACTGTAGTCAACCTGTTGGCTATGATACGCTATGACAGCAGCACCAACCCTTTATTTTTAAAAGCCAGTATGATAGAGCTATACCTGGACAAAAAAATACACATTACAACAGGAGTAGTGTCATGCATTTAGCATGGTATATGACAAAAAGGGTCCTGCAAGATTTGGTCAACATAAGTATATAAATTCCATACAAGGGATAGTTTGGCAGACCTTTAGACTTATGGATACAGAGCTAAAACCCATAAAAGTCAACAACACAGCTAACAAACTGCATAGAAACACCTTTTCGCTGCATTCTTGGCTCATGCCAAGCATTGGAAAGTAAGGTAATAAAGTTAAAGCGTTCCTCCTTTAACAGATCCTGCTGTGGTTACGTGCCTTGCCATATATAATGTTTGGGTGTATACGTTTTGTATTCACAGTCTGCCAAGGAGTGTATGCGTGCAATTTCTGAGGTTCTCGAGCTGCTCCATGAAAAATCAAGGCTGCGTGGAGGAGTTGCGAGGAGCCGTGTTGGGGAAAGTAAAAAATATATATACATAACTTTGAATTAAAAGTAAGTTATATTCCACAACTACTTTCTGTGCACAGTCCTGAATTTACCATACATGATTAATAATCAATAAATAATACATTATATATTTCTTCACTTTCACAAACATTACTCAAATTAAGCCTAGTCATTAAGACTAGTCATAATATTAAATAGAATAGTGCAGGCTAATCAGAATAGAGAAGAATGACACAATAGTGTTTAGCAGACTAAATTTCAATGTCAGCATCCTCTATTGGTGCAGTATATATATTTAAAAGAAAATCCAATAAAAGTCTAAATAGTGAATGGTGAGCATTAATGTGTTAGCTTAGCATAATGTCCCCCTCCATTCCCCCTTTTTCTACAGTTAACTCTTCTTGGAGGCATGATTTGAACATACCGTTTGTTATACAGTATGTGCAGAACTTGCTTCTCTGAACTTCCTAAAAATCTGAGTCTAAACACTTTGCTTTGAGCAGAGGTGGTGGATGTGGTGCGATGCCTGTGATTAAAAAGCACACCCGTGTGAAGTGAGTGGTGCAACTCCGTTTGAGGGTCCCCGGGGGGTCCTCAGAACTTCGAGACCCACAGGAACGTCAGAGTGAATCAATCTCTATATAATCAATCTTTATAGTTATTCCTCAACAGTTAGTTGCACCACTCAGTTCACACGGGTGTGATTTTTATTTTATATTTCTACTATTTGTCTATTGATATAGCAGACCACGTGTCAATTTCATATACACATTTCATGTCCAAAAATCGATCATGCCGGTCGCCTTTAGACAGTGTACTTTGATATGTTCTGTGATTGCCGTCATTATTTTTGTTTGATATTTACTTATTTGGGTAAAATATATATTTGTTCTGGTTTCCGGAAGTTGGTTACGTAATTTCCGGTGCCCTGCCCTTATATGGGTATCTTTGACAAGGCTCACACAAGCATGATATGCTTCCGTCTGTGCTACAGGCAGACGGATGTTTGAAGACAGCGTGTCACAAGTTTAAGGTTCGTTTTGTTGTTTCTGCATCAATGGTTTAAGTTATTTGTCAATATTTGAGTTATATGTTGTATTTCATGATGAGGTTTATTGATCATTTTGTTTCTTTTCAGTTTGCATGGTTGTTTGTGTTCATATGGGTTCCAAAACCACTTCATTCCCTTTGATCCTACGTGTAGCCAGTAAGGCTGTCCCCAAACATTCAAGGTTCGAATGTCCGCTCGTTAGGGTTGGCACTCGAATCTTAATTAATGGGCTTGAACCATTCGTTTTTTTTTTTTTTTTCTTTTTTTTTAATAAAAAATATTATTATTTTTTTCCTTTTTTATTAACTCGAAAATATATCTCGGCGAGAATGCGATATGAGCATGTAAAAAAAAGTAAGTTTCTAGTGCATTCCTGTCAGAAGTTATGATTTTTTAAAGAAATATCTCCTTGTTCTGTCCCTCTCCAAAATCTCCCGTGCACATTAATTTGGTGATTGGCCTGCAGCTGAGGTGATTGACCTTTCTCACCTTGTTCTGTGAGAACAAAAGAGTTCCATTGAATGGAATGTCTGACGCGTCTCTCTCACACACACAGCCATGATATATTAGCATAATATGCTCTCTAGCATCACATAGCGCCATTAACCTGACTCCGCCAGATGGGGCAGCAGAGAGTACACTGGGTTCCCCCCTCCTGCTCCCATCTGGGAACTTTCAGGCAGACTCGATGCTCCGGCCACAAAACGGCCCTGGCCAATCAGCGGCAGCTAGAGGCGGGATCAAGGCATACACAGTGCTGCCTTGATCCCGCCTCTAGCTGCCGCTGATTGGCCAGGCCGTTTTGTCTTTTGTCATCGAGTCTGCCTGAGAGTTCCCAGATGGGAGCAGGAGGGGGGAACCCAGTGTACTCTCTGCTGTCCCATCTGGAGGAGTCAGGTTATAGCGCCATAGCCTATTGGCAAAAAGCAGTGAACTCTGATCATTGTTAAGCAAAACGGTCACGGTGACTGTGCCCACTTCAATGCGCTTCTGAGAATACAGGTGGAACAAATTAACGAGTGACAGCTAACGAGCTGCCTGCCAGCAAGCTCACATGAGCTTGCAGATCAGCTGTTTTCGCGGAGCTACTTGACGCTGTGTGTGTGTGTGTGTGTGTGTGTGTGTGTGTGTGTGTGTTGGGAGAGACGAGAGAGCGGGGGAGACGCGCTGCGCTCTGATCGAGACGGATATCTCAAAGGTTATTTTTAAAATGAATTAGAAACAAATGGTCCGGATGTTCACTCGAAAATTCCTGCCGAAGTTCGAGTCCTAAAAAAAGGGCTAGGGTACAGCCTTAGTAGCCAGTGAGGTGAATACTTGTTTATGTGCATTTTATTTCATTATCTTTATGTGTTTTATGCTTTATTGTTCTGACTGATGCCTGATCACTGTTCATTGTGTTTACAGTTTTAACGTTGTTGTTGTGGCTTATTGAAAGAAGGCAATAAATAAAGCCTGCAGCACCAGTACTACAGAACTGACTCGTTTTTAAGACATCACTGGGAGTGACAGTCAAAACTCAGCGCTGAACTCCACCTGCGTTGAGCCAAACTCAGCCGTACATGACCGACGGCAGTCCCGGGTCGTCCAGTCAACCACCAGACGACAGCATACCGATCCGGCACAGCGAAGCAGCGGGCCCGGCCGGACCACTGCGACTCGCGCCGCGTTCAGTGTTTACACTCCAGCTGCTGCCTGCTTGGTGAACCACCGCAGGGACCCATTGAACTAAGAAAGAAACCATGCTTGCTGATAAAGGACACGTTTGTTTGTCGCCTACGAGAGGTAACATTGCACACGACACTTTAAGCGTTCCAAATGGAACAAAGACTGTGGTGCTATGCTAACTAATTTAAGCCACAAGGGAATCTAAAGGGCCAGAAGCACAACCAGGAACCAGCACAAACTAAAGCCACCTCAGAACCATCGTACCACAAGTTACATGATGCTGTACAATGAAAAGTGAACGTTGGATAAAATGTACATTAATATTTTAAGATGACTAATCAAGTATCATGTTACAGTTATCATTTGACTGCAAATGTCTGGCCAAAGTTGACTCGCATGTTTGTGCACTATATTTACAGAAAGGAAAATGGTTACACAAGTCTTGTAAAGGTTAAAGCAAAGGTCTAATTGTTGTGAGCCAGAATGTTGGCATTATGAATTTATTAACACTTAGGCAGAATAAGTGTCAGGGGTATTTTTGTACACTGCTTGACTGTCGTATGCTAAAAGGTTGCACTGCTTCAAGAGGAACAAGGTCTATGTCAATCCTGCTTCGATGTGTATTTAAAGAGGGAAAATCCCAAAGATGGTGATTTGGTGGGAGTGTGACTGCCGTCATGTCATTATTTTTGTTTGACATTTACTTATTTGGGTAAAATATATATTTGTTCTGGTTTCCAGAAGTCATTTCCGGTGCCCTGCCCTTATATGGGTATCTTTGACAAGGCTCACACAAGCATGATATGCTTCTGTCTGTGCTACAGGCAGACGGAATGTTTGAAGACAGCGTGTCACAAGTTTAAGGTTCGTTTTGTTGTTTCTGCATCAATGGTTTAAGTTATTTGTCAATATTTGAGTTATATGTTGTATTTCATGATGTGGTTTATTGATCGTTTTGTTTCTTTTCTCTTTATGTGCTTTATGCTTTATTGTTCTGACTGATGCCTGATCACTGTACGGACGACTTAACACATGTGTAACATTAACACCATACTGTCTCCAGGCCCATGACAAAACCAACGTATTTTCAATAGGGTGACCACATCTTTTGGGGGCCTGTGCACTGAGCCTGAGCTCTCCGTGAATGAATGAAAATGCCATAATTCCACCATTTTCGTGTCGTGACCAATGGGAAGCATATTGTATTGTCTGCAAAGCTGGCACTTATGTGTCCACCACAAATCAAGGTTCTTTACACCTGCAAGCTCATATAAACACTGCAAAGCCCAAGACAGCTGTGCGAGGTGAGCTCTTCTGCGAATTAAATTGACCAAATATGTTGCACAACCTGGCAAAGTAAACCATATGGTGGTTTGAAGAATGAGTAATCTCTCTTTTTCAAGATAAGCCAAATATTTAAGAGATATTATTTTATTTAGTTACAAAGCTGAATATTCATACAGAAGTCAAGAGGCATACTTTAAATCAGTGGTTCTCAAAACTTTTAATTTCAAGGACCCCATAACAAAAGAGGTTCCATTTGTACACTTTCAGAGTTACCTGTAAAGGTACTCGCCTATTAGTTTGCATTGCACAGTGCGCTCAGTGAACGCGGCCGATATTTTTGCCATATTGCCCACCCCTATGAATGCAGTGCCGATCTGATCAGTCAGATCGGCGGTGGCACGTAGGTGTGGGGGCCGTGTAGCGGCCCAAACTTCTAGTAGGATACCATGTTAAACATCATATTAAGCATAGCAGAGTATTTATACATGGAGGGGGATTCAAAAATAAATATATAATTATATATATATATACACACCATATATATATATGTTTCTGAAAGTAATGCATTACTTGACAGATAAACTGTAATAACATTACCCAGTTTGTAAAAGTAATGTGTTATAGTACATTGTTACTTGTGAAAGTAATATTATTACCTATTGCATTACTTAGGTCATTCGTTACAACCAACACTGGCGAAGAGGCGCTGCGACCAGCGAAGAAGAGGCCCCGGCCCTGCTGATCTTAAGTAGCTGGACCAGAGCCGGCGCCTCAACCCAAGCATGGGAAGGCAAAAACCCCATACGCACAGCGTGGAAAACCACATACATCATTTTAGTCTCTAACAAATAAGATTAATGGGAGCTGTGCTGGGGCGTGCACATTTCTGTGGCATCCAGCACACAGCAGCCAAACCAGGCAGACCGCAGCGCTAGACCTTTGGGACTGGCACGGTGAGACTGCCTGAATGACTGGCCTCGTCCGTCACTCAGCACAGATGCATCATCCACAGCCCAAGTGGGACACACGGCATCAAGTGGTATTAGTATTAATGTATCCCAGTATGAAATATACCCTCGTTGGGGGAAGTACAGGAATTTAAGAGTATAAACATTAACTCCAAACATGAGCGGAATGCACAACGGGTATGAGAAAGTCTTATGATAGTTGATTAGAAGGTCAACCAAATGGAAGCATATAGAACTTTGCCTAAAAATACAATTCTATACTTTTTCTCAAATGATACTGCACTGACAGTTTCATGAATATTACATTGTGTGGTTGGTGTGTGTGTGTGTGTGTGTGTGTGTGTGTGTGTGTGTGTGTGTGTATCATTTTAAGGCAAATCCCCTTGTGCAGACCTCAACAATGTGATCCCTTATAAGCAGGGAATAGCAGATAACAGTCAGCTCGCTCACTCAGATCCTGATAGTGACAGTAGCACAGCAGATTGGCAGACAAAAACTAGTGTGGCCTGTTCACAATGATAACAACCACCAAGCTAGTGCCTCCTGCTACCTCCCTGTCACAGCAGCTGCATGTGACAGGTTATCTCGTAGCACTGATAGCGGTGGGGTGCTGAAGTCTAGGAGAGCAGCCGTGAGGGAGGCTTGGGCAGATGCCTTTAGCGATAGGGGCTGTTGTCATAAACAACCAGGTCTGTGCATAGGAGGCATAGCTTTAACGCGTGTTTTGTTGGGGGAGGGGGGCTCCGTGTTGCTCCCACAGAGAGCGATTGAGATTGAGATAGTTCAAACTCTACCGTTGTCTGCTTTATCCCCCGTCTGTGCTGGGCACCTCAACATCCAGATGAGATGGTGCCCTGAGATGTTGGATTTCTAAAAACAGCAGATAGGAGTATTCACAGGAAGTTATCTGATCGAAATATGACTAAACTGTGTCAGGAGGGATTTCACATAATACGAGAAGAGGAAGAGAGATGCAGAGATGACAGAAATTAACTATATGAACGCTAGTGTCGCTATACTGGGCAAACATTCACTGAACTGATTTTCGGCAGATCATTTGGCTGAAATTTGGTGTAGAGGGGACAAAAGAGTGGGCCAAGTAGTACAGACACCCGGAGGACCCTGGTCAATGAAGTATGACTCTGAGAGACAGAGAGAGAGAGAGAGAGAGAGAGAGAGAGAGAGAGAGAGACAGACAGACAGACAGACAAAGACAGAGAGAGACACAGAGAGAGAGAGAGAGAGAGAGACAGACAGACACAGAGAGAGAGAGACGGAGACCTCACCTGCATGGTAAGCCACTGATCCTCGGCTCCAGCCGGGGTGCCTGTTCTTGGGGTAGTCCTGAACAAGAAATACAATATAATATTTGATCATGTCACAGTTGCAAACAACAAAAGAAATACATATTCAGCTGTGTACTTGTACAGTACTTACACTGAAGCACATAAGAGTCACCCTTTCAATGTTTCAGTTTTAGAGTGTGTGTGTGTGTGTGTGTGTGTGTGTGTGTGTGTGTGCGTGCGCGCACACACGCACGCACATGTGTGCGCGTGTTCCTGCTCGTTCCCAGTACTTAACAATGTGTCTTAACTGTCTGTCTTTCTGTTGGTCTACCTTTCACCATGCCAACAGAAATAATCAGTGGGCCAACATTTTGGATAAGATCAGAGAGTGACTCAGAGGTAATTACTAGATATGTTTATCGGCCCTCTCCACTGCACCTCCATTAGCCCAAACACACACTACCAAATAGGATGAGTAGGAAGTAGTGAAGAGCCATGCCACTCAGCTCTCCTTTCATCTCAATTTATCTCACAATTGATCTCATAACACAATTCTACATGGTGTGGAATTGGCTTAACGACCAAATGTTGATTGTACAACACAAAAATAAGTAATAAGTTGTCAATTCACAATCAAAGACACCCAATCATACCAACAATGCCCCAAAAACACAGGTTCTGCAGTGAGTCACTGTAAAGACAAATGTTGATAGACAGCAAAAAAAAAGGTTGACTATGTTTTTCCATACAGAGTGATGGTAATGGTAAAACATTTGCTGGCCTTCTCTCCTAAAATAGAACTATTGAGAGGGATGTTCCAAAACAGACAGAAGATGGAGGTTAGGAGACAGACAGAAGGAGAGGGGCTCCACAGCATCCAGGACATTGGGGAAACAGCCGCAATCCTGTCTGACAACCCCATTGGGGACAGAGGTACAGGAAATGGAGACGGATAGGGGGTGAAAAGAAAAAGAGCGAGAGAGAGAGAGACACAGACCGGGATACCGGCAGAGGAAGACAGAGAGACGGGGAGGAATGCAGCTACCGCTCCAAGCCTCCAAACCGTTGATCCGCCAAGTCTGCTCCTCTTTCCCCTCATGTCAACCACAAGCCCGAGGATTCAGTTGACTGGCCAGCATGCAGGCTGGATCTCCGGCGGAGGAACAGATGACTTTCTTGAGGGGGGGGGGGGGGGGGGGGGGGTCCCACATCTCCTCCCCTCCCCACTCTGGGACTCATGGATCAATGATTCACAGGAGGCTCATTTAATCAGTGATTTAGTGCCATATACTTTAACAAGACAATATTAAGAATGGATAAAACAACTAAGGGGATGATTTATAATGCTCTGCGTGAGCCACAGACTTGCATCTGAAATATGGATGATACCATGATAAAGCCTGTTTTCAGTGCCGTCGTCTCAGTCATTTCGGTGTCCATCATCCTCAGTTCAACAAGTCTACACAGTACATAGCGCACACACTTAGCCTTTATCCAAACATGGCTTCAGTGTATGAAAAACTAAAGCGGCATTCAAGCCCTTAATCTGAGCAGTCAGTCATACAAAGAAAAGACATGGCTAAGACAGCCTACAATATCTCTTGACATGCCGGGCTGGGTCCTGCTGGAATTGTTTAAATATAATATATACAGAACATATGACACGATTCATCACCACTGATGCCAGTTCTAAAGCGTTACTATTTTCAGTACCTTTATTTTGTGACAGACGATTATTTAATAGTACTTGCCTGGCTCTTTTCTGAATAGAACAATGTTCTCTATAAAGTACGTGTAGGGCTAGGGTATGCATTTTTGTATGCTCAAATATCTTACTTTTACTTCTTTCTATCCCCCTTTTTCCTTATTCTTTGTATAATCTATAACTAATAATTTAGGTAATTGTGTTCTCAAAATTTGAGGGCGGAATCGTCCGCACGTATTGCGCGCTGTATATAATTTTGCTGTATATCATTTTGGCAGATAGAGGGGGGGAGAGAGAAGGGGGAGAGAGGGGAGCAGAGAGAGAGAGAGAGGAAAGAGAGAGAGAAAGAGAGAAGACCCCTTATTGTTTTCGTAAGGGTTCCGCCATTTTTCAGTATGTGCAGTTCTATGCTGTAGTTTTCCACAAAAGATTATGTTTTAGACGGCCCACCACGGTCCCGTCGCTAGTCGCGTTAGAATTAATCATACCTCCCGTTGTTGTCGATCGCCTCGGGAGTGTTTTGGCTACATCAAGCTACTTCACATGTGTAAATGTGTAAACGTTTTTTTTAAAGATTATTTTTAATGAACCCTACAAATAAAATCTTCCCCCCAAGGCATACCTAAGTCAAAAAAGTTTGGGAACCCCTGATGTAGATGATTAACAATAATTGTTGATAAGGGTCCATTTGGTTACTAACTCCATCTTTTGGATGAGGACCACCTGGAACCCCCTCAAGGACCACTGGTGGTCCCTGGACCAGTGTTGAGCCAATTGATCATCATAGCAACCCCAGCCTACGCCTGAATAGGTAAATTCCAAACACCTGCTAAATCCTCCAAACCTGTATCTTGATTGACATCAATCTCCAGTCTCTCAGTCATGCAGCTACACAGACACATCCCAGGCACACTTTGGTAGGCCTATAGCCCTGTCCTGTTTGGATGACATTATCCAAAAGATTTTCATTAAAAAAAAGAGGAAAAAAAGAAAATGATTATCGATTATTAATTTTAATAATCGATTTCGGGTCCCATCAACGATTATTGATTAATCGGACCCATCCCTCAGCTACATCCGGGATAGCCTGGCCAATCAGCGGCAGCTAGAGGCGGGATCAATGCATACAGCGCTGCCTTGATCCCGCCTCTAGCTGCCGCTGATTGGCCAGGCCGTTTGGTGGCCGGAGCATCAAGTCTGCCTGAGAGTTCCCAGATCTGCTGCCCCATCTGGCGGAGTCAGGTTTGTATAGTTCCCCTTTATATTGAAACAGGTCATTATGTTGGGCTAGATGAAGAAGATCGAATCTGCCAAATGTGTGATCTCAATGAAATAGAGAATGAGTATAATTTTGTGTTGTATCGTCCTTTTTTTGGTGCGGTTAGAGAAGCGTTGTTTAATAATATAAACTATGTTAATATGATGGATATGAATGATGCACAACTTATTAACCGTTTGTTTGAGAAAGACTTATTTAAATTGGCAAATTATCTAGAGAAAGCCTGGGACCTGAGGAAAAAGGCCATGTACAGCCATTAAGGGATATGTATGCTAGTTACGGTGCATTGTTTTATGTTTTGTTTTGAAGAAGAACTAAGTGTATAACTGTTTATTGTAACTTGTGTGAAAAGGTGTCATATAATCCCATGAGGGATGGGCCACAAGGTGGCATGACACTTAAATAAATAAAATCATTCATTCATTCATTCATCCATAGCATAGGACAAACCTCGACTTTGAGTCAGTACATAATGTTTAACATTTGGTCTGGTCAAATTTAACATGAACTTTTGAACTCTCGGTTACTATCCCTGCTGGGCTGTAGAAGCCATTAGTAAAAATGCACGCTGCTTCCAAGAACAACAAACAGTAGCGTTATGAGTCCACAGCAGAGCAGAGTGAGGGCCTGCAATATCAGATCCCCAGCTGCTATATCGCTGTTATCGCAGGAGCCTGCATTTCCACCCTGTGGTAGAGTAAACAACCAGTACTAGAGGAGAATGGAATGGTGGCAGTGAGGAGAGGAGAGGTGCCCATGCCCCCCTAGAAGCAGATACGCATCATTCACTACCGCTATCTTCCTGGTCATCATAGAGCCATCTAAAAATAACACAAAAACCAGGGATTACCACATGTGTAGTGTACAGGAGTGGCTATGGGTAAGGAGCATGAGGGAGAGAAAGTGTGTCTGTGTGTGTGTGTGTGTGTGTGTGTGTGTGTGTGTGTGTGTGTGTGTGTGTGTGTACGCGCGTTTACGTGCAAACTTGTGCCCACACAGTCTCAGCTATAGGGGTTTGGGTATGGCTGCACTGTATGTCGGCATCTAATGCAGTTATCAGGTTGTGGCATTTGTGTGTATGCCTGTATGGACCTATAGTACACATTTATCACATGTGCAAAATCTAACTGAACCCACGCACTATATATACACACACTGTACATACAAACATTTTCATGTCAAAGGTTAAGGTACAGTATGTCACAAATTCACATGTATTTTTGTGGACGAAACTACAGAAATGAAATTATGAGAGCGTTTCATAATGCTGTTACACTGCCAGGAAAGACTGGAGGCACAGAGACCGTACTCATACAGTACCTCTGATGTTATGTTACGTGCACTTTGTGCACAACATAGCCAACTATGACATGGAGTATCGTTGGTAAGTGTGCATATGTGACAGTTTCTGACCGAGGCTAAGTGATTTCTTTTTCAACGTTTCTTTTCATGTCATGTCATATGAAAGCAGGGAATCATAGCTTCAAATTGACATTGGTTGTTCAGTTTGACTGACCAGTTTTAGAGATATGGCTTATAGAGTAATGTCTTGCAGAAAACAGCGAGTTGAGAAAACAGGCTTGAAAGGGTCACTTCTGTGGTCTCTAACATTACAACTAGCTACATGTTTAAGCATTTATTTCATATCTACATGTCAATTTTAGCTCTGACATTTATTTCAGACATGCTCTAGTATGTGAAGAGTCTGCCTGTGCCATTACCTCATTTTGGATAAAAAGAACTGAACAAAAAACAGTCTTGTATCAAAATAGTCCGGCAGTCGAGGTGGACGGGTGGGAAATTTGGTATATAGCCTTTTTTATTGGCCTAAAATATTGTATATATACATACATTCATGAATCCACTTGCTGACCGGCTGAAAGTATTGGGCAATTCTTGTGACCGTACCATTAACACTGTACCTCCAGCACGTCCAAAACTCAGCTGCCCGCCTGCTCACAAGTACACACTCCAGAGACCACATCACACCCGTCCTCCACGACCTACACTGGCTCCCCGTCAAACAAAGAATCCACAAACAAAATCCTGCTCACCACCTACAAAGCTCTCAATAACCTGGCTCCCCCCTACCTCTCGGATCTTCTCGAACCCTAAACCCCCTCCCGCCCCCTCAGGTCCAGTGAAGCCTCAGGTCCAATCATCTCAGAGTTGCCCCCTTCCCTCACTTAGCCTCTCATGTTTTTAACCTAGCACTGACATTTTACTTGCCTTCTTGTTTTTATTTTTGTTTCTTGAATTAAAGTTGTTCCTACTGTTTTATGTAAAGCGCTTTGGGTACTTAGAAAAGCGCTATATAAATCTGAGCTATTATTATTATATCCAATGACAGGCAAAAATGTCAAATTTTCCTTTTGCTTTAAGTACCATGTGACATGTCAAACTAGGGGGTTTTAATGATTCTGAATCCATTCCAAGCATTAGTTTTGCACAAAATATACTCCTTGGGCTTAAAACGACCGTAGACATCATGACAAATGTGATGAGGTCAGCACATTTTGGGAAAGTGGCTATGGCTGCTTTTAGCCCAAGGAGTGTATTTTGTGCAAAACTAATGCTTGGAATGGATTCAGAATCATGAAAAACCCCTAGTTTGACATGTCACATGCTACTTAAAGCAAAAGGAAAATTTGACATTTTTGCCTGCCATAGGATGTTAATGGTAGGGTCACAAGAAACCCCTATAAAAAAGATTGCCCAATACTAACAGCCGGTCAGCAAGTGGATTCATGAATGTATGTATATAGACAATATTTTAGGTCAATAAAAAAATACTATATACCAAATTTCCCACTTTAAACAAAAGAAGCCTGTCGGCTGCCGGACTAAAAAGAGTCACTATGTGTATGAGCGCTGCACACTGGCCAAAGAGTCACTATGTGTATGAGCGCTGCACACTGGCCAAAGAGTCACTATGTGTACGAGCGCTGCACACTGGCCAAAGAGTCACTATGTGTATGAGCGCTGCACACTGGCCAAAGAGTCACTATGTGTACGAGCGCTGCACACTGGCCAAAGAGTCACTATGTGTACGAGCGCTGCACACTGGCCAAAAAGGACATCTTGGCACAGACAAGGCTCCTTTGTTCTCTCACAAATAGATCTCAGTAGAATAAACACCTTCACCGGCACTGAAGACAGAATAGTGCGAAGGAATGCTGCATCATGGGAGGAAGAGGAAGAGAGAGCTTTTTCCCAGGACCAAGGCCCGGGGCAAACCAGGACAGAGGAAACCAGCCATTCCTCATTCTACTGTGGGTGTGCGCAAATATGGATCTATTAATCACATTTATATCAATGATGCATGTATGGGAGAGAGAAAGAAAGGGAGAGAGAAAACAGAGGGGGGGAGAGAGAGAGAGCCCAGTCTGGAGAGAAGATGAAAAATCACACTGGTGTGAAGTGAGGGGCACTCTTATCATCATAGATCATCATACTCCAGCCAAACACATTTGGCGTCCTCACTTTTCTGTCCTCACCGTTTATCTTCACTTTTTAAGAGCTCAGCCAATCAATCATCACTATGGGTTACACACGCACACACAAAGCTGGGCATAGGCGGGGCTAGCGCCACTCAAACACTGGAAAGACAAACTGAGAAAGCAACCTTATTCACAGATTGAGTAGTGGCTGTGTTTCCCCTATATGCATACCACAGTATGATATTTAGTAGGCTGCCGTGAATAGAAAAAAAAATGGCAAAAAAACAGCAAAAGACTGCAAATAAAATGTCGCCCGCGCATGTGCACGAGTACGACACATGCATGCGCACTGCACGAGCGTGCATGCGTGAAAGATCCCCTCCACACTATCAGCTTCTGGCTCTCCATCTCAACTCTCTCTCTCTCTTTCTCTCTCCCTCGCTACCTGTCTTCTTCCGCATCATACATTCTCTGTGTTTCAGCCATTGTTCTTTCCCCTTTTTATTTTCGCATTCCTAATCACTTCCCGGAACACTCTTCTTCTAGGCCATCGGCTCCCTCAACGCCAGCCTCGTCACCTTCCTCTAGCCTTCTATCAACCCACAATGAAGTCTAGATCGCTCTTTGTCCCACAGTCCCTATAGCAACCGATGTGTGTACACAGGATGCAAAACAAGCACGCTACAATGCATACAGTATGCATGCTCTACATACGTTAATCTAGACTCTTATCTTCAGAGGAAGGAGAGCCAGTTAGAGAGAGCAAGGGGGTGTGGTGGGGTCAAAGCAAACTTAGATTATACTTAATTTTCCCCTTCCAGCACATGCAGTATATACTTCATAACTAACACCTCAAGAATATACACTGACGTACCGCGAACGTGAAGCAACGTCGTCCATCCCTCCTATATTCGCTTACAGAGTCTATTTGAGCGAGGTTTCGCGGCCTCAAACACTTTTATTGGTTGAGATCTACACACTATACTATTCCTTGGTTATTTGATTGGTTCAAGCTACATCGCAGCGCATTGGCCGGCGCTTCATATCAGGACAGTTTTGCGTGTGATATCGCTGTTGGAACGGGTTCCAAAGATCAGCGATTGCCTGCAACTTTGCCAGTAACTGACTTTCAGGAACTAATGTATCTCAAAATATCAGCCAGCCAATAAGTGGACACCCTTCTCACCCAAATAGAAATTAATATACCATCAGTTGTTCAGGAAAAGTATGTTGAATGTGGGGGGGGGGGGGGGGGGGGGCATTGTGCCTGCGTCAGAACACATAAAGTTGTGGATTTAATAAACAATAGACAATAATTTAGTTCCTTGATTATCATTTTTCTGCAGCTGAATACATTATGGTAAAATATCCCATCTGAAGCAAATAAAACTGACAAAATGACTCAAACATCACATCCTAATAGACAAACAAACAAAGACCCAGCACAACATGTCTGTACTGTACAGTACATATGCCTAACTTATACCCTATTGTACGACAGTATTGCATGCCAAAAAATAGCAACTCTACAAGCTCGCAAAGCAGCACATCACAATCCATTATGAGCATGTAGATCTGCTATTTTCGGTATAAAATCAGCCTTAAGATTCCAGGGTTCTATTGCTTCAAAAGTGACGGGTACTAGTCTGTACCCGACGAAGGAATGCTGCATGCAGCATCATGGGAGGAAGAGGAAGACGGAGATTTTTCCCAGGACCAAAGCCTGGGCCAAAACAGGACAGAGGAAACCAGCCATTCCTCATTCTACTGTGGGTGTGCGCAACTGTGGATCTATTAATCTAATGTATATGGATGATGCATGTATGGGAGAGAGAAAACAGAGAGGGTGAGAGAGAGAGAGAGAGAGAGAGAGAGAGAGAGAGAGAGAGAGAGAGAGACCAAGCTGGACAGAAGATGAAAAACTAGAAAGACAATCTGAGAAAGCTACCTCATTCATAGACTGAGCAGTGGCTGTAAGATTCCAGGGTTCTATTGCTCTCCATCGTGTCCACTTTTGCATCATAAATTATTTTTCTGCGTTTTAACCATGTTTTCACCACAGTTCTTACCCCTTTTTATTTTCGCATTCCTAATGTCTTCTTCTAGGCCATCGGCTCCCTCCACGCCAACCTCGCCAGCTTCCTCTAGCCTTCTATCAACCCACAATGAGGTCTAGATCGCTCTTTGTCCCACAGTCCCTACAGCAACCGATGTGTGTACACAGGATGCAAAACAAGCACGCTACAATGCATACAGTAGTATGCTCTACATACGTACGTTAATCTAGACTCTTATCTTCAGAGGAAGGAGAGCCAGTTAAGAGAGAGCAATGGGGGTCACGACAGGTCTTGCAATTGTGGCGGGGTCAAAGCAGATCTTAGATTATACTTAATTTCCCCCTTCCAGCACATGCAGTATATACTTCATAACACTAATTCCCCTGACTCCTCTGCAGGGCAGGGAAACGGGCTGCAGTCATTTAGGGATAGTGGTAGGCGGGGGTGTGGGGGGGTTCCAAAGATCAGCCATTGCCTGCAACTTTTTGTACAACAGTATCGCGTGCCAAACAATAGCAGCTCTACAATCGCAACGTATTATGAGTGTAGATCTGCTATTTTTGGTCAGAGTCACCATTGTACAACACAGTATAAATCAGCCTTAAAGGACCACTTCACCACTTTTCAACATCTCTTCATATAATTGGTCCTCACTAATGTTCATGATAAAACACCACCATTTCTTTCTACTCAGTCTGTGTCTCATAGGAGGGCTTTGGGCAGTTCGGACACCCGTCCACCAGTGACATCATCATTAGGAACATTTTTTTTAAACAAGATTTGTTTTAATATTTAGATTTGTATTATCGTGAGAACGATGGCTTCAACTTTTGCATTGCAACTTTTCAGGAAAAGAGCCTGCCGTTTCTATTAGCTTGGATTCACCATCGATGATGTCACTGGTGGACGGGTTTCTGAACTGCCCACAGCCTTCCTATCAGACACAGACCGAGCAGAATGGTGGTATTTTATCATGAACATTAGTTAGGACCAATTATAGGAAGAGAAGTTGAAAAGTGGTGAAGTGGTCCTTTAAGATTCCAGGGTTCCGTTGCTTCAAATGTGACTGGTACTAGTCTGTACCCGATGGATGTGACTGGTACTAGTCTGTACCCGATGGATGTGACTGGTACTAGTCTGTACCCGATGGATGTGACTGGTACTAGTCTGTACCCGATGGCGTGCATCACAGCGCAGTGGAATATGACTGGGCGATGATGCAGCACACACCTGGGTGGTGACTCGTTATCCCTTAGGCCACTGTAAGCTGCTCCATCATGAGAGAGCAAGAGAGAGGAAAGGAGAAAGGTGGGGTGAATGGAACGAGGTGTATCCATGCCTAATCTGTCCGCGACCCAGTGTTTCCGAGTTGTGGCAGAGTAGAGCAGATAATTGAGTGTTCAACCAAAAACAAATGGAGACAGAGACTTGGGGAATCTGCGGGAAATGCAGGCCATTAATGATGTGCTGCGTGTTTTGTGTTTGGGCCTGCTCTCTGACCGCAGGACGTGAAGCGAAGACGGCCGACATGAAAAAGTTGCGACTGCTGTGGGGTAAACAGTCATTAAACGAGGCCTTCAATTTGCTGCTTTATCACCTCTCCTGGCCTTTGACTTAATGTCTTTATAATGAAACCCAGATGCAGGGAGAGGAGCTGAGGAAAGCAGGGGAGAATTCTGGCTTAAGAGGAGGAAGCAGGAACTGAGTTATCGCCTTTCGACTTCTACCTTGCTGTCTGGTAGCTACGTATGTGTGTTAGTGTGTACAGTACTGTATGTGTGAGTGTGCAATGGAGTAATAGAACAACACTGTTGGTTGTGAATGTTGGCAATTTAGCCCATCTAGGCTACATTATAACAAACAGTGCATCGTACAGATTTCAGTTCCCCCTGCCTGGCCTCCTTAAATCCTCCCTAAGCCAGTAGTTCTCAAGGACACCCAAACTGATATACCGTATATATTGCTGCAGACCCCCATCTAAAAATGTTTTGTGCCAGGGCCCCCAGAATAGAAGATGTGTGTTCTAAAACTAAAAATATGAACAAATTTCCAAACATTAAAAAATGTCAGATATACAAGCAGTGCGTCACTTTGTGATGTTCTGCGAGCTTGTAGAGATGATATTTTTGAATAGCCAACATATAAATGGTAAAGTGGTTAAAATGATTAACTAATATTGCATTAACTAAAAAGTTGGTACTTACAGGTGAGTCAAGAAAGTAAGGCTGTCACGATTCTCGATTCATATCGAAATCGAATCGAAATTGATAGTGTATCGAAATCACCTGCCGACTCGCGATATTTCATTGCATGTGCACGGCCGTCCGTTTATTCACCCCAGAACGTTTCTCACAGGACGAGTTTCAGCAGCATGTCGGACTTATATGCCGGTGCACAACCCAGCCTATATGCTGCATAGACATATATAAAGGCTAGATGGCTCAAGGCGGAGTCTCTGACGTAGTTCACCTGGCGGCCATCTTGCTGAGGGGCTACAGTACAGTATGTTCTATGGCAGCTCAAACAAATTGTCGTAACTCACTCATTTACAAACGGGTTGGTTTAATACAAACGTTATCAACGTGGCTATGATTCAGGACGCTTATCTGCTTAATTACATTTTTTATAAAAAAAATCATATAAAAGCATTTAAGTTTGCAGACGTCTCTGACGTTTCTAACAAACCAAACCATTTGAAAATCGGTTGAAAATTGAGCAAGTTATGGTTATTTAAAAAGTATATGCCCATAGACACAATGTTATGCTGCCCCTCGGTAAGATGGCCGCCATGTAGCAACGTCGCTCTCATTGGCCAGCAGCGTGGGTGAGCCATCTAGCTTTCTTATATATATGGTATGCTGTATGTAGCACTAGCTCATTTCTGTGGCATCATCAGAGCAGACAACACCACACGCAAATTCACCCAAAGGAAGAAGCCGTTTATATCGCTGTTTATATAGTATGGTTGTGTACAATAGCGGAGTGAAAGGTTCCTGGAGTCTGGAGGTTTTTATATCCATTGAAAGTTGAATTGAATCGTGGATTAGGCGAATCGTGACAGCCCTACAAGAAAGCTATTAAACCAGTTAAGTGTTTAGGAGATGTTTAGTTCAACAATGACAAAGATGTGTGACATGGACAGGAATCTATGTTCATGACTTGACACTGTAAGTGCAAACTCTCATCACCACACATACTGTATGCACCAGTCCAAAACTCATAATGTGTCATTTATTATAGACCTGTGTGTCCCTGTTTGTCCCTGCTCTGTACAGCGCCTCACTCAGGGTCCTTGAAAAGCACTGTAGCAGTTTCATCTTTTATTTGTATTATTAAAGGGGAGGATTTTTGACCCTGGGTGAGATGATGCTGGCTGCTCTCCACAGGCCTTGGCTTTGCCAGTTGCTAATATTTCACATTCACAACACTCCCAAGGCTAAACTTACAGGGTGTCAGGAATTCACAAATCATGACGCCATATGGTCAGAATTTTGTTTTGGAGCTAGAGCCTCAACTAAAATCAGGTGAAAATGAATGTAAATGGAATTACTCAGATAATCCATCTATTACCAAGTTTTCATCCCTGTCAAACATTTTCTGAACTCTAGATGTGACGAACCAGATTAAATCTGTCAATTATTTTTTAGAAATAGTGAAAATATCTTATCTACAAGTTCACAATGCATATGGGATGGTTATTTTTTCTATTCATCAGAAATTTAATTTTAGGTGAATATATAATAAATAACAGACATACACACACACGGACACACGGACGGAGTGCAAAACATACTCTCTCCCCAAGACAACAATGTATTCTGAAATATGAGGAAAAACTGGCTCATTCAAAAATATTCACAAGTATGACTGTCCACAGGTACGGTCTACCAGGCCCTAAGTGTGGGACCCTGACATTCCATTCTAAAACTAACACAAGCTGCAACAGAGCATGATACGCCATTGGCCAATTAGCAAACCCTATATTTTGTATTTGTAAAGCCTGCTTCCATTCTTGCCTAAATATATACAGTAGCTTGGAAAATATATTTTGAATCTCAATGGCACTCCCATGTAAAATAAAGGCTCCCAAGCCTCCTCCCATAACCGATTAAAACCGGGAAAGCATCTGTGTTAGTTTAGATTTTTCTACTGAGACAGTTTGATCCTTTGTCTAGGTTGGACATGACCTTTGATATGATCCTTTATGGTTTGACAAGAATTTAAAATTATCCATTTGATAAGAACAAACAGTAAGTTAGTTTTCACAACTTCTCTATGTGCTACTGCTAAGATGCCCATACAGCAAATGCTCATTGACCGCTACTTATGTTACTCACATTGAGCCAACAATATGCTGCATTTCGTGGGGGAAATATATCCACAGTGTATTCAAATAGGCCTCCTTGATAATGTTAACGTGTACTTACTAATATTATTAAATTATATTTAATAATATTTGCTTTGAGTGCTCCATTGTTCAGGTGCCAGTGCCTGAAACAAATGTTCAGGATTCAAGATCTCCCCCATTGTCCGTATGGGTATACCTTACATTTGTGCAAGCCGAACAGTTGATTTGTTGTCCACTGCAAAGTATATGCTTCTCTCCATTTGTATCAGACTCATCTAGTGCTTTTGTTTCTGTTTCATTCTTCAAAGCAGGTTATTATGGTAATAGCAGCTTGCAAAGCTGCACTACTAATGTTGAAATGGGAACCGCATGTGCATACTTTGGAAAAAGAGATGAGGGCTCAAATGAGGTGCTAAAATTTCTCTAATTGTTTTTTCCTCTTACTGGTGTTTCATCTTCCAAAGGAGGCTATTAGATCCAACGAGTACACCCTTTATACTGTGGCTAAGCTGCTGGATAATGGAAAAGAAAGTCAAGCTTAATGACTGAGCTGCCACTGCCCTTATTAGTACTACCACTATTACTATAACTACTGCAGTACTTCCTAGAAAGGGAAAATAAATCATGTCATTTTCATAGAAAGTTGTGCTTTTCATAGAAATCTCACCCTCCTTGCCAGACCTAGGGCGATGTAGCACTTCTCCCCGGCGTCGACTATCTCCACTTCAAAGTAGTGACAACGGGTGGTGAGTGGCTGTCGAGCCTGGGCCAAACCAACATCCATGATGCTCTTTCCTTTGCCGACATACTCCAGCAGCTGAGGACAGAGAGATGGAGAGAAGGAGCAGAAGAGAGTGAGAATAATGATGATGGGATAACGGGGTTGAAACCTTAACCACTTTCAACCTGGTGTGCTTGGCTTTCCTGATGGGAAATTCAGATGATTCCATAGCTCATACAGGCATACAATAAGGTTAAAACGCATCACAAAAAGAGGGAGTAATGTCCATTAATATGCATTGTCCCATCTAAATAAACAAATAAAGTAAAGTAAAGTAAAGTAAGGGGGCACAGGTTAAAAATGAGAGGAGACAAATTATAATATATGAAAAATGTATTATGAATAAGCATAAAAAGCATTAAGGCGAAATAGGCAAATTAAATAATAAAACAGTAGTGTGTTCGCTGTTCATGTTTTCACGGACAAACTTATCTTCAACTGGGATTTCAGATAATGGTCCATAGATTGTGTGTAGAATGTTTCACACAAATCGTTCAAAGATCCAGGCAGAAAATCAGGTATAAGCATTTTTCAAACTTCTCAAAATGGTGGAATATCTGAGGGTGGAGCTTACTGGTCAAAGTGACAGATGTGTTCCCCATGAGTCAAATAACATGTGGAAACAAGTGCCATGACTTTTGGCCAAACGAGGCATGAGTTATGCCTGTTCAAAGGTTTCATTTAAAAAAAATTGCTATAGCCCCCTTTGGCCAATTAGAGTAAGGCTGGTTTCAGTGCTATTTGCCATGACCCTCAACCATACTGTAAAGTTTCATAAGCATATGACACTGACTGCATGTATGCATTATTGGCAAAAGAAGAATTTTCACAAAACAGCAATTTTCATTGGCTCATAAAACCTTCATTTTTAAAAAAAATGTAAAAGTACTATATTCCCTTGTCCGTATAGGTCCACAGTTCACATGTAGAACTTTTCGTGCATTTTGATCAAAGATCCTGGGAGGAGATGCATTTGAACTGATTTTCAAAATGGTGGGTGATCTAGAGGTCAAAAGTAAGAGCACGATACTTGTTCGGCATGAGGAGACGCGTATATGTGTTGAAGTTTCATTGCCGACGGTCAAACGGTTCATGAGCTATGCACGTTCAAAGTTTGCATTTACAATTGAGTGCTATAGCAAAAATGTAAAGTGCCCGAGATAGAAATACAAATTTTGATCTGCAGTCTCACTGTCTCAGTATGGAATATAAAAATGCCTTTTCTGCAAATATACATTATCAGCTTGTCCGGCATGGGGTGCATACTTAGTTTAGACTAGTCATTGGTTAGACATAAGGTTGGTTGAGGGGTGCGTTAAGACGACCGGATTAAGGTTGGTGAGGGGTGCGTTAAGGGTTGGGAGAGAGGGTTAAGGTTAGGTTTAGGTGTGCTGCCCCGTGGGAGGTTAGGGTTAGGGTGAGGGTTTGAGGTTGTAGGACTAATGACTGGTCTAACCAATGACTAGTCTAAACTAAGTTCCGGTACCCAGCATTGGATGGTCAGTAAGCTAATATTTCAAGCACTTTTATCTCTATAAATGTGGATTTTCTAGCTAGAACTTTTACGTTTTGATTTACCTACTGTGATGAACTGTAACCGTTGCCCAACAGCGTCACTGTGTTATGGAGAGTCCAACGGGTATCTCCATATATACATACAGTATCCATAATGCAAGTGACGTGCCAATTTGTGCTGAGGTTTGGCATCTCCATATTTAGGCTGAGTAATGTGACACCTCTGTAATTGGCACACACCCTCTGGTCCCAGAAGGCAAAGCTCTCTGTCTACCAAGAAATCTTCGTTCCTACTCTACGTGGCCTAAATGAGTTTTCTCAGACGGGTGGCTGGCATCCCTCCCTTAGAGATAGGGTGAGAAGTTCAGTCACCCGACTTGGGAGTAGAACCGTTGGAAAGTAGCCAGCTTAGGTGGTTCGGGCATCTACGGTAGTACGGATGCCTCCCGTCACTGAGCGTCTCCCTAGGGAGGTCCTCTATGCACGTCCCACTGGGTTTAGCAGACCCCCTGGCAAACCAAAGACCAGATGGAAGGATTATATCTCCACACTGGCCTGGGAATGCCTGGGGATGCAAATGTTTAGTCCATATATGGCCATATCTACGTGGCCACCACAGATGAGACAAATGTGCAACGTTAAATGGTAGATCTAAAACAGGTTAAAGTTAATTCACATTCAAAGTTCTATTAATGGCTTGGGCCATGGCTCAGTGGTCCAGGCACCTTGGCTGGTAATCCAGTCTGGCAGTGTGCCGCGGGTTCGACTCCCGATCCCGACGGCCTTTACTGCATGTCTTCCCCCCATCTCTCTCCCCATTTCCTGTCAGCCTACTGTCTGTCCCTCCATAAAAATATATAAAATAAAGGCGAAAGCCACACACAAAAAAAAAAACTTTCCCCAGGATGTATTGCACATCCAAAATCAAACAGGAGTGACGTTATCTAATAGTCAAAATGACAACAGACCCACCCGTGGTTACTACAGTAAAAGGAAATTCTCCTCAGATTGCACAACCATGGAGATAGGAACAACAACTTGAGGCTTAATTGGGTCTTACGCAAAATACAAGCATCCAAACACAAGATGGATTGGCGAATTCAGTTGAGTAGGTGGGCCACTAAGCCTCTGGGCTCGGGAGTGTTTCCGTTCCACATGTGTGTGTGTGTAATGGAGAAGGAAACAAACACTCACAATTTCAAAGACAAGGATGACAGACAACAAGGTGGGGTGGACAGAAGGACTTGTGTATTAAGCCTGTGTGTGCAGGTAAATGTGTACTCTTGTGTGTCTGTGTGTGTATGTGTGTGTGGGGGGGGGGGGGGGGGGGGGAACTGGGTGTGCTATGTTCCACAAGCCAAGAAATGTACATGAAGGCCACACCTCTTGGGAATAGCTGTGTAAAGGACTACTTCCAAAAGGAAAATCGGGCATCTCAATTAGTTCAATGCCATATTCATTTTCCCTTTTTGTTATTGCCTGTTGCCTGGTGATTCATCAAAGTGGAAATAATGCTGGTGGGCCTGTCAAAAATATTCAATTCAGCCTTCATGACTGAAGGATGTTAGTTACCATGTTGCTGAAAATAGTAGTACTCCTGTAGTACTGTTGCAGTTACTTTGAGGAGATTAAACACACAAGAGGCACTAGGAGAGAGCTGTCAAACCCTGCCCACACCAAAGAAAATATAACTAACAAAAGGGACTTTCGTTATAAAGAGGGTTGAGCAGCATTTGCGGCTGGCAAGTCCCATGGCTCACAAGGGTTTTCTCTCTCTCACCGCCCTTGGCAGTAGTTCAAAGCATTCCACTCTTACTTATATTCCTTTCTACCTATACTACATGCATTTTAAGTATTTTGTAACTTAACTGAAGTAGTTTAAGGTCCCATTTGTAATTGCAGCATGGTGCCCCCTCTAGAAATGCTGCCTTACCACCGTTTACTTTGTTCACATGCAGATTTTTGGTGATGCTTTAAAAAATATATAGTAGCAAATCATTTTTCCCCCTTTTTTCCCCAATTTAGTCATTATGCCAATTAATTACCCCCACACTGTGTTGTCACTGCTGTTGTACCCTACTGGATCGCCTGCTAGCGAGGACACAGCACATCCATCCCATTCCTTCCGCCCAACACTCCCTGCTGACAGGTGCTGCTCCAGCCTGTACGATTACGTGCAGTGACAAATATCAGCCTCCCCGCCTGGCTTTCCTCCACCAAACACGGGCCAATTGTGTTCGTATAGACACTCAAAAGCTGGATGCACCGCAGTGGATTCGCCTAGACCCCGCGGTGGTGGTCACTGGGCAGGTACTTTGCCACTGCGCCACTCAAGCACGCAAGGTAATTTATACAAGCTACAATCTGCAAGCTCAGAACATGCCACACTTTGTGAGCTTGTAGATCTGCTAGTTTTGGTGTGCAACATCGGCCCTTAACTGGGCTTTATAGACATGCAGAAATAGACATTATGCCCTTGCTGAGACCGTCTCAGAGGGAATCTGCACATGGAAACTAAATATAACTGAAACATGTTTATGGGCAGAAGACAGAGGTGCATGAATGGTTCACAAAACACACATTCAGTAACTCAGTTTTAGGGGATCTAATCATTACATTTTAGGCACAGCAAAGCCTGAGAAAGGTCACAAGACCGAAACGTTGCTTTAATAAAATGCTGCTCTGAACCCAGCAAGTGGCGGTGTGCGGGTGTCCCTCCTTTCCACATTGTATATGCCTCGTCATCATCGCACCTGCTCCAAATTACCTACCGGGTGTGTGGAAGTCATCTCTCTAGGCACAGCAAAGAAAAATCTAATTCTGAAGTTAAATGTCATATTTTCTATAATTGGTAAAATAGTTTATATTTACTAACCAAGCTTAGCCCTCATAAGGTTACGATAATGTGAATGGATAATCCAACTATAAATGCGCCACGTCTCTGCGTGCGTGCGTGTGTGTACGGTTGTAATGCCACGTAACTCGAGAACAGTTTGCCCCACCCACTTCAAATTCGACACACCAAACCACCACAGGGAGTGCAGTGCCCGGCCTAGAGTCTGTGGGACACACCGTTGTCCAGAAAGATTACAAAAGGCTCTGGTCAGGCTCTGCCAGTGCCAGGAGCTAATGAGCCAAAGTCCCCTCACCTGTACAATTTCCAGCCTCTGCCTCAGCCAATTGATTGCCATGGCAACCCCACACCTGCCAAAGTCAGTTTGCACTCTTCAGACACAGGCAGACAGAGAGATACAGAGATCTCCATATACAGTATGGGCATAAAAGGGACACAGACAGTCGAGACAGATAGTTAAAACGGGTGCTATGACAAGTTGGGTATTTTTAGGTTCCCAAGTTGCATCGTTCTCAAGTAGGCCGGTAGCCGACGGGCACGTACAGGTCTAGTGAGCATTAAGTATATGACATGAATCACAAAGTCTCCTGTTTGCAGACCTTGGGTTTTGCTAACATCAAAGCTCTATTCATTTGAATAAAGTGGTTAAAATTTCTCCTGACACAGCACTCAATTCCTTTGCATACAGTCAAAGAATAGTTTATGGTGATTGAGCAGAGATTTCTGAATTAGTAGGCTAGCAACAGAGGCTACCGCTAATTAGCCAAGCTACTAGGTGCCAAGCCATTTAAAAGCAGTTGACCTATTAAGCCAAGACATATTATCTACAATGGAGTTCACCCAAGAAAATTTCACCAAGTACAAAATAATTCTGTCCAATGTCATAATTGCAAATAGATCTCTCAAAGGTTCAAATATACTACTCGCAATATTGTTTCTATTTTACATCTCTAGGCTGGTATAATTGGCTAAGGAGACTCATTCTGAAGTTACGCAGTTTAATTTAATTACCATTTAGAGTTATTTATATATATATAAATCCAGAATTATTGTACTACACTGAGGTTCAAGGTTGTACTTTATTGTTACATCTTGAACTTATTTTTGTTTGGCTTCCTTCCTACTGAGTGTCTATCATTTTGTTAAACTAGACCTGTACGTGCCCGTCGGCTACCGGCCTACTTGAGAACGATGCAACTTGGGAACCAAACAATACAACTTGTCATAGCATCCGTTTTAACTATCTGTCTGTGTCACTTTTATGCCCATACTGTATATGGAGATCTCTGTATCTCTCTGTCTGCCTGTGTCTGAAGAGTGCAAACTGACTTTGGCAGGTGTGGGGTTGCCATGGCTGAGGCAGAGGCTGGAAATTGCACAGGTGAGGGGACTTTGGCTCATTAGCTCCACTGGCAGAGCCTGACCAGAGCCTTTTGTGGTCTTTCTGGACACGGTGTGTCCCACAGACTCGAGGCCGGGCACTGCACTCCCTGTGGTGGTTCGAACGCGTGTGTCGAATTTGAAGTGGGTGGGGCAAACGATTTTCGAGTTACGTGTATTACAACCGTACACACGCACGCACGCACGCACGCACGCACGCACGCACGCACGCACGCAGAGACATGGCGCATTTATATTTAGATGCTGTCATTTATTGTATTGTCTGATCAACCACTCCAATGTTCATGCCTGGAGAATGGATGAACGTTCAGTCACACCTTTTTCCCGCAACTCTGCTGAGTAACGGAGAGGCCCAGAGAAGACAGGAAGGGAGAGGGAAAGAGATGCAAGACATAGCCTTGAGCGAAGCATGCTTGACTGAGAAGAACGCTGACAGAACCACCCCCACCACCTCTCCCTCTCTCATTCCCTCTCATCGTGAGTGGTGAGTGGTGGCGTCGGTGGTGTGCAGGCCATGTTTTGTTGACCTGCTGCCTGGGAAACAGGTGAAACGCCCATATAGTGGTCCTTCCAGTTTCCTGTCACACCTAAGTGGGGAACTTTACGCAAGGTGAAACTGATATGAAGGTACCTCTTCTTTAACCACTTTCCTCCAGACATCCTAATTCTGAGCATTCACTATATATTTTCAAATAGTATACCTTATTTAAAAAATAGCAGATCTATAAGCTCTGAATTGTAGGTCAGCTATATTTGCTATACGCCATACAGGGAAGTATATAGGGCTTCAGTGGTTAAGGCAAGACAAAGTCCTGACCCAGTTGGATGTAGTGTAATACAAGTGCTATACTACAGCGGAAAGGACAATTATATAATTGATTTCCATTGTCATGTCTGTGGGATGTCCTTATATGAACTTCTACCGCTTCTTGAGTCTACTCAATAATTTCTTTAAGCACTCTACATTTTCTGTATATTTGAGGGATCACAATCACAAAAAATGAGAATCTGAGCCAAACGTGGCACCATAACTTGGAAAAAGTATTAGCTACTCTTGGCTTGCAAAGAGGGGGCTCTGGTTCCCTGCTCCATTTCATTGTTCAATTGAGTTGGATGCCTTCCAGTTGCTAAAGTTGACCTGTGCATCAATTACATTCGCACATCATTGTCAAGCAACCCAGACGATGAAGATCGTGATTGGCTGAAACAAAACCAACCACTGTAACCACTGTAACAGTGCCAAGGTTGGTTACAGGCATTCTGTCATTGCTGCTTTTTATCTGACCAACAGCTCGGAGGTTACGTTGCTACTCTATGCCTTCGCAAAATGTAGCACCCAAATCCACACATCATTTGTTCTAATTGACGTCTACAACTGCAAGCCACCACTTTAGAGTCTTTAAAGATATTCCAAAAACTCCAGAAATAAATAGAACCATAAACTCGATTTTTATGCCTGCTGCTTTGGTAATATCTCAAACATGCTGGCAGGGCACTCGGTTTGAGTGCGTCTGTGTGATTTTAAAAGAACTACACCCAAACAAATGAATCACTCACAACAAGACTTAAATGTCTGTCTAGTGTAGGCATGTACATGACATGTGATACGGCATGCTCTTGTTGGGAGATCGACCTTATTTAAACTGGGCTGGAGTGTTCAAAAAACACACTAAGCTCCACAATATGTAGAAAATCAAAACACAGCCTGTCATTACTGCAGTACTGACACAGCTAGTTAACAGGGTGAAGTTAGGTGAGAGAATATTTACAGTTGGAAGAAAAGCTGATTATTAGCCTTGATGTATGCAGCATGCCTTAAGGGTATTTCACCACCCCCAAGCCAACAACACTGTATTTAAAATATTGTGGGAACATGAATGACTACTTCTTTGTTCTGACAGTGATTACAAATGCCATGACCGTAACAGTTTTTGTCTCCACCAGGCCTAAGGCATGGGGAGAGTATGTTTTGCACTCCGTCCGTCCGTCCGTCCGTGTGTCCGTGTGTCCGTCCGTCCGTCTGTGATCAGCTAATCTCCGGCACCGTTAACCCGGTCGATGCCACATTTTGCACACACACTCCCTGGATGCCAACGATGAACCTCTGTCCCAAAAATTCCAGAACGGCCTGTTATAGCGCCACCAGGAGGCTGCTTTGTGCAAAACAAGTTTTTGGACAGTACACCTACAGATTTTGTCCAAACATCACGCAAATTGGTACACAGTCTCTCTAGAGCCATTCAACGAAACGGGTCTTTCAGATTTCTCAGACTCCATCCTGATTGGCTAAGATTGGCCTCCAAAGTTCACAGGAGTGCTCAGTTTCAAACAAAATGCTGCAAATCATGAACACATCGTGTCATTTCCATGAAATTGTGCAGGCACATTCCCACTAGGCAGAGGAAGAAATGCCACATGAACATTTTCAACTCAGCCTCATGGTGGCGCTATAACTGGCCGAAAAGTGTTTTTACCTCTAACTGCACGGATCTGTGGATAACTTTGTATGCCAACTCCCTAGAGGCCAAGGAAAAACCTTTGACTGGAATTTTTCACATCTGCTCTTTATAGCGCCACCAGGAGGCCGACATATGTAAAACACATTTTCTAATATTACTCCTTCAGATTTTATCCAAATTTCACGCAAATCGGTACACATGCTCTCCATAGTCATGTGATCAAGACGGGTTTGTTTGATTTATCATAATCCACCCTCATTGGCTACGATTGGCTTCTAAACTTTTCAGGAGTAGCCCGCTTTGTACAAATCGCCACAACTACTAAACGCAGCGTCCGATTGTGGTGAAACCGTGCATGCAAATTCCCACTAGGCTTTGGAAGAAATGCCACTTGACAGTTTTCAAATCAGCCTCATGGTGGCGCTACAACAGGCCAAGCCGCATCTCTCTCACACACACACACACACACACACACACACACACACACACACACACACACACACACACACACACACACACACACACACACACACACACACACACACACACACACACACACACACACACACACACACACACACACACACACACACACACACACACACACACACACACACACACACACACACACACGTTTATATTGCTCCTAAACATTTTGCCAAACATCACACACACACTCCTATCCTCCTGGTGGAGACCTGTGCCCAGAAGGGCACTTTTTCTAGTTTGTTGTTGTTATTGTCTCCACCAGGCCGAAGGCATGGGGAGAGAGTATGTTTTGCACTCCGTCCGTCCGTGTGTCCGTCCGTCCGTCCGTCCGTCTGTGATCAGCTAATCTCCGGCACCGTTAACCCGGTCTATGCCAAATTTTGCACACACACTCCCTGGATGCCAACGATGAACCTCTGCCCCAACATTTCCAGAACGGCCTGTTATAGCGCCACCAGGAGGCCGCTTTGTGCAAAACATGTTTTTGGACAGTACACCTACAGATTTTGTCCAAACATCACGCAAATTGGTACACAGTCTCTCTAGAGCAATTCAACGAAACGGGTCTTTCACATTTCTCAGACTCCATCCTGATTGGCTAAGATTGGCTTCCAAAGCAAGCAGGAGTGCTCAGTTTCAAACAAAATGCTGCAAATCATGAACACATCGTGTGATTTCCGTGAAATTGTGCACGCACATTCCCACTAGGCAGAGGAAGAAATGCCATATGAACATTTTCAATTCAGCCTCATGGTGGTGCTATAACTGGCAGAAAAGTGTTTTTACCTCTAACTGCATGGATCTGTGGATAACGTTGTATGCCAACTCCCTAGAGGCCAAGGAAAAACCTTTGCCTGGAATTTTTCACATCTGCTCTTTATAGCGCCACCAGGAGGCCGACATATGTAAAACACATTTTCTAATATTACTCCTTGTATCCAAATTTCACGCAAATCGGTACACATGCTCTCCATAGTCATGTGATCAAGACGGGTTTGTTTGATTTCTCATAATCCACCCTCATTGGCTACGATTGGCTTCTAAACTTTTCAGGAGTAGCCCGCTTTGTACCCGCTTTGTACAAATCGCCACAACTACTCAACACAGCGTCCGATTGTGGTGAAACTGTGCATGCATATTCCCACTAGGCTTTGGAAGAAATGCCACTTGACAGTTTTCAAATCAGCCTCATGGTGGCGCTACAACAGGCCAAGCCACGTCACACACACGCACGCATGTATGCACGCACACACGCACACACACGTTTATATTGCTCCTAAACATTTTGCCAAACATCACACTCACACACCTATCCTCCTGGTGGAGACCTGTGCCCAGAAGGGCACTTCTTCTAGTTACACACTGTAGCGGCAAGAGATATTTCATGAAACAATGCATAACCTAAGACAATAGATGTAAGCGCCCTTTAATCAACCAATAAACCATATGCACACGGCAGCCATCTTGCCATTAAGTTAATGACAGGGTGGCAACTAGCCACAATTTGCAATTGACAGCATCCAAACAGATATGTCCTATCTGATTGTATTAAACGATGTTGAACTGACCAACATTGCAGCTGTACAAAAAGCTTGAAAGCTTGAGCTCTTTCTATATGCCAAGTGTTTGTTTCATTTGAAAATAGGAAGGAGAGGTCGCACAGCTCGTAGGCACGATGCAGAAAACGTTTTATTGGGATACCAACGTTTTGGCAACAAAATACCTTCTTCAGGGTATGACGGACGTCTTTGTTTCATAAAAATCCACTGTAGAGTAGACATGTTATGACTATGAGCTACTTTATTTCAATACATACCGTGCACTCGTGCAGGTGATAATTTTTCAAAGTGTTGGAGTTCGGAAGCGCTCGTTGGACATCAAGGGCCCTGCATAGTGCATACCACCCGTTTGGAAATTGCATAGGTTGCTTTACTGAAAGCGAACGCTTCCAAACTCTGACACTTTGAAAAACACTTCTAATGACTTTGAAAGTTAACTTACGATCAACTCATTAGTTATAGGCGATTTTACTTCCGGTTCATTTGGTGAATTTCTGGGTTTTCTAAATAAAAGACCTGTGTATCCTGTCGGCAGGGAAGCGGCAGCGCCAGAGTTCAATCATACGTTTAATCATAATGTCAAGATGGCTGCTGTGTGCATATGGTCTATTGTCCCCCGTGCTTTCCTTTGAAACCATTGGAAAGCCAGCCACTCACAGCAGTGCCCTCCTCTGACACCTCATCACTCACTGGCCATGTGGAGTATTTCACCACCTTTTAATACACTCCATTTTATTATCACCACTACCACTGCTGGGAGGATGTTGCCCAACCAGACATGTGGCTCCAATGCCAACACCTACTGCCATCACCACTGATTTCTTTGGACAGTTTACATAGTCGTAAAAAGGAAAGTTTTACAGAGAGGTTGTCACTGCTGGAAAAGCCCTAACATTATTCTTGGGAAACACCTATGCAGTACCAGAGAGGAGATGCCATGAAAAGATGGCACAGTAATCATACATATCAATAAAGAATTCACAGTTTAGCCCATTTTGGACTGAGGCCGATTCTAAAAATGCCTTGAAAACCTGACCTAAGGTTTCTGAAAAACTTTAAATATTTCTATACCAGCATCAAATATTTTTAATTTTTGAATACTGTACATACTGTACAGAACCCCAAGAGGGGTTCCCGTCCAGAATGGTTATAACACCAAAAGGGGTTCCCGCCCAGAATGGGTTAGTGTCCTTCATGGGCCAAAGTGTTGTTCTGGATTAAACAAGTGCACTATTCACGGGATGAGGAAGGTGTTATTTATAACAAAATCCTAGTCTCCAGTAAGGTCCAGGAAGTTCTTGTCGTGAAATTCAGTATCAGAAATCAGTAATTGATGCCCGACAGCATGTCACAGGTTCAAATCCCCATGATATTTGCTGCGTGTCACTCCCCATCTCTCTCCCCATTTCCTGTCAGTCTACTGACCTATAAGTAAAAGCACACAATACAGGCCCGGCACCACGGGGGGGTCAAAATAGGTCATTGACCTCTTAAACGGATCACCTTGACCCCCTAGTCAAGATTTCTTTTCAAATGATGCACGACACTTACAGTAGCACAGAACGCAACGCAGTGCACAGAGACAGTGTAGATCTTGGTGGTATATTTCCATAGGTATGCAAATGACGCCTACACCGGTGTCTCTTCCCGCCGTCCTGGCCCAAAACAAATCTTTAATGTAATCTTTAATCAGGGACACTCAAATAGCTGAACTTGTGGGCCACATTACAAAAATGTCAAGGGGCCAGAGCCAGTTCATAAAATGACAACATTAATGATACTTGATAACTTCTTTCTTTTATTTTCTTTATTCTCACGTGACATAACGTATGATGATGCAATGTGCATTCTTTCATGGCTTGCATTCCATTTCTATTGTCAATGACACCATTTGTAATCAAAGTAATTTGCTAAATTTTCTCTCTTTTGAATAATATTGTGCAATTAGCACATTCAACACAAACCGTTTCCATAAAACAAACTAATGTACATTTGTCTGTTCTGTCTGTGTGGGTATCATGTGGTTAATGATATGGTAGTTAAGTAGAGCTACAGTACACCTTCCTTGCATTTGCATTACAATGACATTTCATGTCATTTATGACTGAGCCCACAAGGAAAACTTTAGTTGTTTTCAACCGAGGTTCATGTTTTAAGTTGTTATTAGAGAAAGTAAGTATTAACTTTATTTCACTTGCTGCTTTCTTTCGTCTTAGGGATTTTAGCTGTTGACAGGGGGGCGGGGGCATTCGAGCATCCGGCTAAATATGTATTTAAATTACATCTGGCCACAAAAGATCACAGGATCTACTGAATGTGAAGGTAGCCTACTGGGGGGAAGCCACACTGTGTGGCATAGACTCAATCGTTCCAACAACCATGCTAGGATATTCTAAATATGTGAATGCTGATGCTCAACTTATGAAACCACTTAACAGGCATACAAGCATAGTGTTATGAAACTAGGGAAGATATCACATAGGCTTTCAGCAGGACATGGATGCAGAAATCTAAATTATACATCACCGTTATCAACACAATCCGCACAGATGAGTGTCCTAATTTCTGAACACGGCCTTGCTAAAGCTTTAGATATTCCTATAGAGAAAGCAAGTGAATCTCCTCCCTCCTGCCTCCTCATATTAATCATCTCTATTCCATGTTTGGAAAAGGAAATCCTGCTGACAATTTCACCATAATCATCACACATTATTAAAGTGTCATCTCATAATAAAGGTTATTTTAAAGACAGCGATCAGCACATTATGAACCAAAGAAAAGAACAGGGGGCGGGGGGCTTTTCTACGTAATGAAAAAATCCCCTAGCTGGGGCCATGGGTGACCTAGATATAATTCCTCTGCTCTTCTCCCCACAATGCAATATTAAGAGTATAATTGCCTGCAGCAGAAGCTCTGACCTGCCCTCAGACTCCCCCCCTGCTAATCTCTGCTTACCTCCAGGGAAACACAGGCTACACAGCTCACAATCAGTTTTATGTGATGATAGCTGGAAACAAATGGGCCTATTGTAGGCTTGGGAAGGGGGGGACCAATAGTCGTATGATGCATCATCATCATGTGCTGAAAACTGCAGATCTGCAAGCTCAAAACACATTGCATCACAACATATGAGCTTGCAGAATTCCAATCAACTAATTTCTGAATACAAGAACAAACTGAAGAAAATGTAGAAATTGAAACCAATTTGAAGCTGGAGAAACAAAGTATTTTCTTGTGAGAGAAAGGAGGAGGAGTCCAAGTGCAAGAGGACATGTGATGTGAGAGCAAGCATGAGAGGGCAAAACTACAGTACATGTGATTAGATATGGTGGTACAGCAGAGCCAGAGGAGGTCCAAAGGAAGCTCTAAAGAAATAGGTGAAAGACAGGTGACTCCATACAGACAGAAGGGAAACAAACTTTAAGATTAACTGTAGGTGTAGCAGGAGGGAAAGACCTAAATCTTTAAGATTAACTATAGGTGTAGGAGGAGGGAAAGACCTCAATCTTTAAGATTAACTGTAGGTGTAGCAGGAGGGGAAAGACCTCAATCTTTAAGATTAACTATAGGTGTAGGAGGAGGGGAAAGACCTCAATCTTTTTTGAAGACCGAATAACCATGGGTTGTAGTTTTCTACTCCACAGTGAGGTGCAGATGCTTCAACATCCTAAACTGTGCCAGCGTACACTATCAACTCGGCATCCCTATTTTGGGCATGTCATCCATCTATAAATTGCAGGAACCTGTCTGTGTTTATGTCTGTCCCGGGCATAACTTGTATACAAGGTGAAAAGTAATGGTTCTGGACATACAAGGTTTCCAGATAACCGCGATGATACTGTATGTTGTTTAGTGCCGATGAGCAGGTGCCAATAGTCTTACACTTACTCGTTAAGATTACTAACTGCTTTTTGAATTGTTTTTTAACTCACTCTTTGCAAAGCAGACTGTGTTGGCATAATGACTTCCCAAGTCGCCATAAACACCAGGGAAAGGTGTCGCTGCCGACTCAGGGATGGTTTGTGCCAAGCGAGAATTTGGTAGGACCAAAGGTTGCCCAGAACCGGAAAAAACACAAAATGAATCAGTCTGTGGAGGACACACCAAATCTCTTGTGTCTGGTGGATCAATTAGCAGAAATTTTACACAGCTTGTCTTATTATTCAAAAGCCGGTCTTCTCAAACATGGCCTAGCACAGCCAGCCAGCCTCTGGATTAAGTCAGTGCTGGCTTCCTCTTTTCTCACGCTGCTCAGCTTGAAGCAACACTGATATAACTGGCCATCACTGGGTCTGGCTGGTGGTAACCAAAACAGATGATGGGAAAGCTGTGAACTTTCATCCGTCAGATGAAACAGCAGTGTCATGGGTGGGGATGACTATTGCCATGACTATTGTTCCTAGAAGCAGGAAGGAAGGAAGGAAGGAAACAGGCAACCCTAGAAGGGTGTTGGTACTGGAGCTGGCTCTGGCAACTGGAAAAGGTGAAACATGGAATGGAGCCATGATGATAATGATGATGGTGATGATGACACTGGGGCAAAGCTAGGACACCGCCTGGAGTGGACACTGAAAAGTGGGAAGCAGCGCTGTATGAAATGGCCAGTAAGGTGCAGAACAGCATGCACGAAAGAAAATCTTTTTGAAGAACTCTAAGAAGGAATTTAAAACAATATATGCATTTTAAAGTAATTAGTAGTATTTAGTACATTATGGGGGGGTGAGTGCGAATGTGTAATGTGGTCTGCTGTGGTGAGTGTGTGTGAATCTGGGAAAACTGATAACTGCAGAATCATTTGCTGCCCACTATTTTTGCCCGCCCGCTCATCCGCAGCTGAGGGGATTAAGTCGGCATGCACAGCTACTGCTGTGGCGACAAGCGGCGGAGGAACGGCTGCTCGTGTTCGCACTGAGCCGCACGTACGCAATGGAGGGCCAGCCAAATACCTCCTCATGAGTAAAAAAAGTTATAAAACACTGAAGAAACAACATGAGCATGTCAGCAATAAAACACTATTTAAAAAATAACCGTCATCATCACTCAACATTAAGAATTTGTTTTTCCCATTAATGTCATATGGATTTCCAAACCTGCCGTTTGTTTTAGGTGCCTGTCTGTAAAGATTCTCACAATGAACGTGGAGAGAGAATAAATCATGCCTGATGTAATATAAAACAATCGCTCAGACTTGTGCAACTGAACAAGTCAGATCATCTGTAACAGCAATGCAAATTCATAACGGTTAAAGAGACAGCAAATACATTAATCATCAAATCCTTCAAATAAACAGTGTGAGCGTAGTTTGAATGATCAGAGGAGCCAAGATAATTCCCAGCAGCAATGCAATGTGTTACAGACTTGATATAATTCATTGTGTGCCATGTCATGCACCAAACATTGATGATTTACAAGCTGACAAAACATTGCATTGTAACACGTGCACTTGTAGATCTGATATTCTCAGTGTGCAACACCAGTGCACAAGCAAGTATAAACCCAGCTTTATGCTGACAGGAAGTCAGGAACTCTTTCCTATGTTCCTACTGCATTTTCAAATCACCATCTTTGGAAACTTGACAAGTTTCAATATATCATTGACAATAAGAATTGTCAATCTGTCAGATTACTACGCGCCAACCAATCCGCTATTCATAGAAAACCGCACATTTAAATTACAAGATCTAGTCAACCTCAACTCCACCGCAATAATGTACAAGGCCAACAATAAAACACTCCCAAGCTGCTTATTACTATTATTATTATTAATGTTGGTACTACCATCATTATAAATAAATAGTATAAAAATTACATCTGTTGAATGTAGCAATTAATACAAATAGGTTTTCCTTTTTTGTCTCCACCAGGCCGAAGGCATGGGGAGAGAGTATGTTTTGCACTCCGTCCGTGTGTGTGTGTGTGTGTGTGTGCGTCCGTCCTTCCTTCCGTCCGTCTGTTACCAGCTAATCTCTGCCACCGTTGGCCCGATCCATGCCAAACTTTGCACACACACTCCCTGGATGCCAACGACGAACCTCTGCCCCAAATATTCCTCAACGGCCTGTTATAGCGCCACCATGAGGCCGATTTAGGCAAAACACATTTCTGTAGATTACTCGTACACATTTTATCCATACATCACACAATTCGGTATACACTATCTAGTGTATCATGTGATCAACACGGATCTGCACCATTTCCCATCTTCCATCCTGATTGGCTAAGATTGCCTTCCAAAGCTCACATGATTGGTCCGTTTCGAACAAAATGCCACAAATCACAAACACAGTGTGCAATTTCCGTGAAATTATACACGCACATTTCCACTAGGCCGAGGACGACATGCCACTCATTTCTTCCCCGAATCAGCCTCAAGGTGGCGCTATAACAGGCCAATTCCTATTTTTAGCTATAACTGCATCGATCTGTATACAACTTATGTATGCGCACTCCCTAGAGGCCATGGAAAAACATTGTCCCTGCATCCCTCCACATCTGCCGGTTATAGTGCCACCATGAGGCTGATTTCTGCAAAACACATTCAAGGTCAAGGTCAAGGTAAACTTTATTGTCCACAAGGGGAATTTGTCTTAGGCTTTCACCCCAGCTACAGCCACACATAAAACATCAATGACAAACAAAAATACATTACAGAGGAAGACACAACATTACACAATTGCACACATGATGTGGATAATCTAACCTCACACAGTTACCGCTGTTTCAGAGCCTCGTTCAACATCTTAGTTGATGCTGGTACAAACGATTTTTTAAATCTGATGTACTTCCACTTTGGTTCTTTGTATCTTCTCCCAGAGGGCAGAAGTACAAACTCGCCATTTAAAACATGGGTAACATCATTGACGATTTTTTGAGCCTGTTTTAATGTAGCCTGCTCATAAATAGACTGCAGAGAGGGGAGTTGTCTTACCCCTATGATCTTCCCTGCAGTCTGCACCAATCTGAACAATTTGGACCTCAGTTGCACTGAGAGATTACCGAACCAAACTGTGATGCCAAACCTGACCAGGCTTTCCAAGACTGCTCGATAGAAGCTGGAGCATTGCTTATGTTAGTCGCACAGATTTCATCCAAATGTCACGCAAATCGGTACACATGATCTCTGTAGTCATGTGATCAAGACGAGTCTGTTGGATTTCTCAGATTCTACACTGATTGGCTAACATTGCCTTCCAAAGTTTTCAGGAGTGGCCCGTTTTGTACAAAATGCTGCACATGTCCTGCTCATCCAGAATTCTATCCTCAGAGATGCTATGAGTGATCTGGCTCTGCATTTCCTCAACACAATGAAGAAAATTGTTGCAAAAAACAAACAAACATGTTTATATCACTCCTAAACATTTTGCCAAACATCACACACACTCCTATCCTCCTGGTGGAGACCTGTGCCCAGAAGGGCACTTTTTCTAGGTTGCTTTGTATTTTGCTTGCTCATTTGCTTTGTTTATACATTAACTGTGTATTTCTATTCCATTTTATATATATACTTTTTTTTGTGATAAGGTGGGCAATATAAGCTTCGGCTTCAGCCCTAACCTTTTGGGCCAAATAGTCACCTTGTTGACTAAGTTATAGGCTACTGTATGCCTATAAACTGTATTGTTTTTAACAAATGACCGAAATAAAAATAAACAAACTAACTAACTAATCAACTGTCTAAAGTAAATGATTTTGTGTGAAACAGCAAAATGGAAAGATAAAGATGTAGACTTAACCACACGATAGAAACAAATTAATTATTTATCTTCAAGTCACATTACCGATGATGTCTTCTGCTGTGACAACCATCAACTATTTTTGTTTACGTTTTGCATAATGACACATCTGCTTTCACTTCATATTGAGCTGCCAGTAGAATTCTTCATGGGCAAAACACAGCCACCAAGCCAGGGTCTTTGAATTAAAATGCACTCTATTTGCTTCAGTTTTCCACTCAAATATGTGCCGGATGAGAAAATAATTCATTACCCTCAACAAATGGCCTTACGATGAGAGCTAAAACAATGAATGAACATGGCCAAAGATGAGACAATACAGCAAAGAAATATGCTGTAGACTGCAATGAAAATACTTTTTCACAACAGCTTCAAGGATAAACTAGAAAAAGTACCAGGGCAGGTCAGGTTGTGGCCTCCTGGTGGTGCTATAATAGGCCAATGTGAAAAGGGTGCCATTTCTTCATGTGCCTTTGATGGCAATTGGATGATTTGAGGCATTTTGTTCCAAAAATGTGTTTTGAAAAAAGTCAACCTGTTGGTGGCGCTATAACAGGCCAATGTGAAAAGGGTGGGATATATTCCTCAGCCTAGTAAGAAAATGTGTGAAAGATTTCACATAAATTGCATGCTGCGTTCATGATTTGAGGCTTTTGTTCAAAACGGGGCAATCTTGCAAACTGTGAAAGCCAATTATAGCCAATTACGATGGAATATGAAATATTGGACAGATTCGACTTGAGCACATCACCACAGAGATACTGTGTAACGATTTGTGAGATTTTTGGACAGAATCTGGAGGAGTAATATAAAAAAATGTGTTTTACAAAAGTCGGCCTCCTGGTGGCGCTATAAAAGGCAGATGCGGAAAATGCAGGTCAAAGGTTTGTCCTTGGCCTCTAGGGAGTGTGCATGCAACGTTTCACGCAGATCGGTGCAGTTTTAGGTAAAAAATTTGAAAAGCTGCCTCATGGTGGCGCTATAACAGGCCGTTCTGGAAAATGTGGGGCAGAGGTTCATCATTGGCATCCAGGGAGTGTGTGTGCAAAGTTTGGCACCGACCGGGTTAACGGTGCCGGAGATTAGCTGGTAACAGACGGACGGAAGGACGGACACACGGACGGAGTGCAAAACATACTCTCTCCCCATGCCTTCGGCCTGGTGGAGACAATTAAATAGAAGATGTTTTGGTAACGACAACATTTGACAATGAAATGGCAAGTTGTTTATGTGGGGGGAGCAACTTAGGTTTGTTACTTACAGGTTTACAGGACAGAGAGGCTGGATAGGCATGATGACAGTTGGCAAAAAAGCTTGGATCAGATACCCACTTATCTAAACAGAAGCGGGCGTCCTGCCGGCTGCAATGTAAACAGTTCACAAAGACAAAGTCTCGGCTGCAGACAAGTCACTGCCATCGCCATTGTGCTCTGTGAATTCTGCAGCTTTGTGCTTCTCAATTCCGCCTCATAAAAAGCATACCAGTCAGAAAAGTCATTTATCTTGCGGCAATGTTTCCCCTCTCCTTATCCCCCTCCCCCCTTAACCAACTGTAAGGACAGCTATCACCCGGAACAGATATTACCCACACTTCATAATAGCAACACAGAAAAACGATTCCAATGTTTTGTCCAAATCAAATGTTATCAAGGTGCAGCAGGGTGAAAACAAACAGCAAAGAGCTGGGGATGCAAAACTATGGTCACAGAGTGATGGGTCCCGTAAATCATTGGAAACCAGCACAGTGGAAATCTCTGTTATTAGATGCGTGAAAGATGGAAAAATGTTCAGTCTTAACTATACATGGGATTCATGAATACCTGCATGGGCGGCAGTGGCTCAGGAGGTAGCGCAGCAGTGTCCTTGAGCAAGACACTGAGACCCTAACTGCAAGCAGGTTGGTGCTTTGTACCGTATGTTTGCCTCCACTGTCGGTGTGGGCAGGAGAAGAGTAGACGAAGTAGGAGGGAAAAGGGGCTTCTTTCATCACAGATCGATCCAAAATAGACCTGGGAAATGTGGAACCATTTTGCATGGGAGGAAACCAAAGCGGCGAAGCGGCGTACAGATCCAAACCTATAAAAATAAGAGATTAAGTGTGCCCACCTTCTAGCTCACTTAATCTTACACCATTAACGGGTAATCCAACATGATACTAAATAATCCTGATGCTAAATTCTTTATAGCCGTCAAAACAAACTTCTTTCCTATCCTCAGCTTCCCTCTCATTCCCATCTTTTTTGTATGCGGGGGGGGGGGGGGGGGGGGCTTGCCTTTGCTTTCCTTTACGAACCGAAGACTCATATCCTCATACTTGCCACCATGCAAGGGCCGTTACTGTGGCCACTTTGTTCCCCCCGTCTTATCCACCCACACTAAGCCTTCGTTGTACTTGTCAAAACTCGACAGCCTTATCAAGCCGAGCATCTCAGAAGCCTCAGAAGCCCTCTCACCGGCAGCTACCACACCAATGCGGGTCAGGGCTGAAGGTGGCTTACTCATCATGATGGGAGTAATGGTGGGTGGTGGTGGTGAGGTGGAGTAAAGCAGGTGGTGGTAGAATGGGACTTGTGAGACCTAAAGAAAGTCAAAAACCTGCATTCAGAAACTGGACCATTGAGTGGCCCACGTAGTCGGACACCCCAGCTGTGAAAACCTCCAACCACATGAGAGGGAGGAAAAGATTCCTTGGAGTCCCGTTACTCTTCTTATTGAATTTTTACAACCTGGTGAGCTGCCAGGACCTTGGCTCTGCCCGCACGCTCCGTGCTATTGCCAGCCCTCAGTCCAGGAAAACTGTGTGTGTGTGTGTGTGTGTGTGTGTGTGTGTGTGTGTGTGTGTGTGTGTGTGTGTGTGTGTGTGTGTGTGTGTGTGTGTGTGTGTGTGTGTGTGTGTGTGTGTGTGTGTGTGTGAGTGTGTGCCGCTGGAGAAGAGGCTGGTGGGACAGGTTCTCGAGTGATGGATACTCACAAAGCAAATTGAGGTGCAGCTCATTGTTCCCTCAAAGTGGCAGGAACGGCAATGAGACCTTTGCCAATTTGTTCTGTTTTTGTATAAACAAAATCCCACTCAAATGAATGATGCATGAAGTAATGTCTGAGAAAATGACCCAGGGTCAACTAAAAAGCCTCTTGATCTGATTTGGTTCATATCTAGGCTAAAGGACCAAATACCAAGTGCCATGTTAGCTGTTTCAACTTTGTATTATCTTCATCTCTGACCATTACTAAACAGCTTCTGGTATTTGGCATTGATGTTTAGTGTGCCAATGTTCCCGTGGGGAAATGAGTTGTTTCCCTGTTCTTATTTTAGAACAGGGAGTACTCAGCATGTATTAAGGAGTTTAAGTTTGCAGATATATGTAGATACCATTCATCAGGAACAGCTTTACATGGGCACGGTGGGAAATTAGCACCAGCCACCACGCAAATTCCTCATACATCTTTGGCTGTGGCTGGTACAGTAAGTCTATTTGAAATATGAATATGAAATATTCACATTCCTGTATGACCAATCTAACTAAGTGGAGGAGGAGAGGTCTGCTGTCTACTACATCATAAAGCCTATCATAAAACAACTTCAAAAGACAACTGCAAAAGAAAGTCCATGTGTGGCTGCATTTCAGTTATGCCCGATTATTTTTCTGACTCAGAAACTTGTTGTGAATCCTCTCCGCTATTGTTTCCTGTTGTGCTACATTGTTCTATCAAAGTAAAACAATAAGGCCCCCAAAAAGAAAGCATAAAACCCATACATATTTCACTGATATAAGTTCAAATGCTATGTATCTATACATGTTCTTTACCTTGATAATGTATTCACCATTATATATTTTTTCTTTATAGAACATACTGAAGAACTACAGAGATTTTTTTATTTAAGTATTGGAGGGTGATGCAAGCGAGTTGTAACAGGTGTCTAATGCATGTATTCTTACTGTGCCGCTGATCCTGACATCATAGAGCCGACCCCAGTCATCCTCATGGCTGTCTACCATCATCAGGCTGTCATCTTCTTCAATGAGCCACTCGGCCTGCAGGTCCACCCGCACCTCCTCCCCCAGGGAGTGCATCCCTACGGCAGGGAAGAGGCCCTCCACCGAAACAGGCACCTCCACCGAACCCACCTGGACAGAACAGAGACAGACCATGGTTAGGAATATTGTATACTAAAGAAATATTATTAAAATAGACAGTCTACATAACAAGCCCACAATGAGCCACAGTGCTTGCTTTGTAGATCAGCTATTTTTGGATATAATGAAAGACCAAAAATTGGCATACCATTTTAACACACACAAACACATTCGGCAACAACAAACACACAGACAAGAGGTTCTGCTTTTATTTTCAGAGCCGTATTGCGTTTGTTTAAAGGATACCATTGTAGATTGGCACGAGAGACAGAGAACCCACCTCTTTGCCATTTTTGGTGAAAAAGACAGTCGTAAATCCTGCCTCAATATTTTCTGAGTGAATCCCACAGCCAATGCGGTCACCACGAGCACATTTTGGTCCAAATTGCTGCCCCACTGGGTTGCCATTGTATAACCTAAAGAGGGAGAGATGTGAAAAGTTTGAAACAGTACAATATTCATTAAACTTGTATATTCCTATAATGCAAGGCCTCTTCAATTAGTGGCCTAAAAAGCTTGAATTTTCCTATATTAATTGTTGTTTTATAAAACATTACTTTTAATCATGTTGAGGGGCCTCTACTCAACACAGTGGCAAAAGGGATTTCACTTCTACACATAGGGCACGCCACAAATGCAAAAACATTAACTGTTAAAATTGTGAGAGGCAACAGTCTGTGGGTTTAGCTAATCTGGAGACTAGCTAAACCCACAGAGTCAAACTGGCACTCAGGATTTTGCAGTGCAGGGAGTCTCTCGTGTGGCACAGTCCCAACTACACTTGGTCGGAACAATCGTTCTGCTCAGGATTTAGAGCCTCCGTCCTACTCCTCCCGCCCAACACTCCCTGCTGACAGGTCTCGCCCCAGCCCATAGGTTTTTGCGTATGGTAACCAGAACCAGGCCCCAAAACTCTCCCCAATTTTTCACGCAGACCGCTCACCCCCAGCGGTTCTTGTATTCTTGTGGTTAAGGTTAGGAATAAGGTTAGGGTTAGTTAGGCAAAGTTTTACTACGGTTAGGTTTTGGCATAGTTTTACTGAGGTTACTTTTAGGAATAGGAAAATAAGTTGTGGGCAGGCACTCGGATCACCCAAGCGCCCACAATGAAACAATCTAGCAACACACAACAATCAATAGTAATATCGACAGAAACAAACATACACATAAGGGCTCTCCCACCATCCCAGACCACACTATATCTGCTACTCATGTAATCTAAAGTAAATCAGAAAAAGATAAAAGATCCCACTCATCTGCTCCAAACAAATACTTTGACGATGACTCGATACAAGGCTCTTCATCTGGTCAAACTCGAGATGTGAGTGATGTGAAATAGACACCCACGGGTCATGTTACAAGTCAGTGGGTGGAACCAACACAACATGGTCATCAAATTAAATAATCTTGGTAGGAGTGCCGTATTGTGCAAAAATCATACAAAAACTAATAGAATACGCACATCACTTAGTAAAGGTGCTGGGTTTCTTTGTAGGAGTGCCTTATTGTGCAAAAACTAATGTGAAAAACTAAGAATACACACATCACTTCAGTTTTTGTATCTAAAGTAAATTAAAAACTAAAAACTAAAACATATCAAAATGAACTATATCAACTACAATCAATTATATAAAAATATTATAAAATACTTTTAAAATAATACAAAAACAAGAACCAAGTACATTTAAGAGAAGCAAGCAAAGACGTTACATAGATGAATAATAATAAATACCGGTATATCAATAGTGCCATTTGACTTACTTCCCATTGTCAGCATGGTAGGCTACAGAGTATGGTAACCAACCGGGCTGGTGGTCTAGTCTATAGAACTTAGGCACCAGGCCTACAGCAATGGTCCCCCTCACACCCGTGTCCACTATCATCACCTACACACACACACACACACACACACATACACACACACAGGATGAAAACACTGTAATGATGTAAACTTGTAGATGGGCTATATTCACTATTTGTGTGCAAAACCATTGTTCCACAAAGAACCAAAAGGGCTTAATATGTTTGCCTACCATCGCCCTTAAACCAGGCTCTTAAACACTTTTTCTTACTTATATGTGGGTGAAGAAATTATTGTGTGAAACATAGCATACATCCCGGGAAAAAGCAAGCCCATCAACCCTTGACAGAAACAGAAAACCCAAATCAAAACACACGTCATACATTTTACTATTAGAAACATCACTGAGTCACACTTTCAATGGAAAACTGCAGTCAGGGAGGGGAGGACGCTTGTAAATCTCTGGCTTTCCTGGTTCCCAGTCTGTCTACCCAGTGTGGGTCTCTTGTAGATGCCCAGAGTCTGACTCCCTCCATGGGTATACAGCTGTCCAGAGCCCAACTGGCAGCATGGGAAAACTGCCACAATCCCCTACCCTCAGACAGCAAGCATGCAAGTCTGACACACAGCCAGGCAGGCAGACAAATAGGCAGGCCCAGCCAAATGACACACACTACCAAGCAGAATTAGGTGAAAGGTGATACAGATAAATACAGGAGTAGTCCTCTCCGGTATGTGTGCATGTGTGTGCACGCACTGCACGTGCACGTACACAGCCTGCCCTGGTAAAGCGAACAATCAATTTTGTCCGTTACTTGTCTTTGTCTTTTCTTTTCTCCATCTTTTTTTTTGTTTCTCCCCAATGTAGTCTTTATGCCAATTACCCACATTTGTATACAGTAGATCCCATCACTGCTGCTAACTAACTCCTACTCTTGGTCTGGGGAGGTGTACACCAACCATGTCTCGTCCTATACACGGTCGTCGGCTACTTCTTGTCATCTGACAGTGAGGGGTTTCACTGCATGCGGAGGAACACATTTCCCCTCCCTCCCAGTTACTGTATGCTCCCTGCTGAACCAACCTGTAGGAGATAACACCTTCCCCTACGAACCTCACACCTAACCCAACTGTCTTTGCAGTGCCCAGCTAAGCTGGAGGTCCTGTGAAGGAAATCACCGTCTCCATGGTGGTGGAGGAACTTCGACGGTGTACCACCTGGACGCATTTTTCATCATTCTTGTGTCATTCCTCCTTTGCCATCAGCGATGCGAGCGAGCGAACGATGACCATGAAATCTCATTAGAATACATGTTTTTCAATGAGACTGTCCTGACGTACCGCGAGCGACAATGCGCCGTGCAGTGATATTATTGGTTGAGATCTACACACTAGTATTTATTGCTAATTTGATTGGTTCAGGCTACGTCGCAACGCAATTCCATATCAGGACAGTTTTTTGCGCAATGTTGCCGTCGGAAAGTTTGCTCCTTGCCTGTGCAGATGAGGTGTCATGCTTCTCCCCTTACCAATCACCAGGATTCTCCACCTCTTTCCGTCCAGAAGAGGCTTCCAAAACACAGCTCGCGAACGCGTATCAGAAGATCTGAAACCAGAATTCTTGGGTTTCCCTGAGTAAAAGTCCAGGCCTCCAGCTCCTCTGCTATGGCTTGGCTCTACTTTGGAAGAAACCAATCACTTACGGGCGTCTTGGCTTCAACAGGCTATTATACTTTCCACACTTGACACAAAGACGTTAAAATTAAAATACCACAAAATATAAATTACGTGTGTAAATTTCCAAGTAAAAACCTGGGGAAAAATGTGAGATGAATTCGATGACGAAAGAAGGAGGAATGCACTCGTTCACAACCCGTCTAGGAATGTTGACTAATGAACAGACTTTTCAAATAAATCTGTTGAAATAAGTGGAATGCCGAAGATGTTCGGCTGGGCTTGAAGAAGAGCGATGATGAAAAGTGTCTGTGGAGAGGCACCGGTGAAGCTGAAATTAATCCCTCGTGAAAGCGTAATGAGGAAATACGAGGATACCGCTGACGCATTTTCTGACAGAAGCCTGACCTTTAATTGGAAAAACAACGACCCAAACTTTTGAGATATCTAGGAAATTTTCAGCATGTGCGTCACAACAAGGGTGACTGTGCTGCGTAAAATGATAGGCTGTTTAATGGACACCTTAACCTACGTACTTACGTACATGTACAATATTTTAAACTCATCTAAACTGACCAGGCCCTGCTCCATGTGAATCTCACTCTCACATACTGTGTGTGTGCGCGTGTGCGCGTGCGTTAGGTGAGAGCATCTGGTACAAAGTGACAAAACTTCACATACTACACGAAGCATAAGATTGCGCATGGGTGGCGTACACTGCAAAGCTGTGGTGCACTTTCCATCTCTTTACAAACATAATGGATAGAAAATATAGAATAGTAAGTTTAAGAGTTTAATCATTGTCTTTATATTTCATAGGTGTGTGCTTCATGGCCAGGCTCTATGCAGACAACTGGTATGGTGTCAGAAGCACAGTAATTTGGAAACAAGACAGCAGGTCTTTCTTCGGTGGTTCAAGATGCTTGACTGTACATTGTGCTGTTTGCATTTGTGTGTTGTCTAATAAAATATTCAATCAATCAATCAATCAAAAAATGGACAGGATAATCTTCAGTGTTTTCCAAACAATGGACACATTTTTGTCTCACATGCCCATTTAATTTGTATGGGTCGTGAGATAATTTTTTTCTTAAAACATCTAAAGAAATCGAATTCGTTAATTCATATTATATACTTTTGTAAGTTTGGGTCCCGGGGGTCTTGAATCTATATGTCTTCTTCCCAATGTCTAAAAACATTTAGGAAAGGAAACCCAATCAAACCTGCCCTACCTGCCACCAATGTACAGTAGCCGCTGTACACGACACACAAGCCTCATAAATAACAAACTGAAACCCTCCGCTGGCCAATTTATGACTGGACCCTAGCAGGCTTTCCTGTACTAAATCACTGGGACACATTTTTTTTCCCTTCAAACTGCACTAGACGCAGAGAGCTGCTGAACAGGCCTGATACATAGAGGCGCATCAGCTCGCTAAATAAATGTCCGATATTCTCTCCCTCTGCCTGCTACTGAAAAACACTGTGTTAAATTAATCTTCACCCTCAGAGATACCACCTAACCCACACCCTATCCCTCATTCCAAAACAGCGAGGACATTTTTGAGGTAGTGGTTTTGCAGTCGTGAATTGGGACTGCAGGGGGCTCTTGGAATTTAATATGAAGTTTAGAAAATTGTCAGCAATAGGATTCCAGGGGATAAAATTGCTGGATGGATGGAAAAGTAATCTTGGGCACATCCAGAAATGATGGTATGTGGGAACCCTATCATATTGTCCATAATCCCCCCCAACATTTCAAAATGAATGATCGCTCAAGAACCAAAACATTCTCAGCTTTTCAAAATACTCTCAATTCCTCTTGGATGCACAGTCTACTTAAAGGGGGGAAAAAGCACACAATATTGGGTTGAGAGTGAGACATTCGTTTTTCTAGAAATCACAGACTGGTGAGAGACAAAAAGTCTCGGAATGCTTATGGCAGGGTCTTAAAAGACATTATCAGAAATTGCTTGCATATACCAGAATACCATTACAGAGCCACGTTGAAACAGGCGTAACTGTCAAATGTGCCTTACCTCAAAGTAGCAATTTCCCTTCGATAAAGGCTGGGGAGCCACATAGCAACCCACTTCGTCAGAGTTCCCTTGGTAACTAAAAAGAAGAAATCACAGGTTAAGAATAGGTCACCTCTGATAGGTCTAGCTGCAGCATTCACAGCTAGAAACACATCTCAGAGCAGGTGCACAACACTATGACAAAGACCAATATGTTACAAAGACATGTAAATGTAATCAAAATTCAGTGTGATCACACGGACAGCTGTCATACCATAAATACAGTATGGTAGACTGTACACATACTGTACAGCAAATGAGAGGAAAACATTGCTGTTATGGTAGACAATAATTAGGGATTTCACGATTACAAAGTTGACCATTGTGTTTGTGGCATTGAACAGTAGAACACATTATGAATAAATACATTTCTGTTTGCCTGGTAATCAAAAAATGCACAGGGCAGATAACTGAAAAGAAAGAAATTACCGACATTCATTATTTCGATAATATAATATAATAATAGCGGAAGTGGCTGATCTACAAGCTAATAACACATCAAAGTGACTTGTATTTACTGTTGTAAACTTGTAGATGTGCCATTTCAGCTTTTTTCAACATGGAAACAATTATGACTAAATAATTGTGATTATCTTATCTCAAATAATTGCGATTAGACGATTATGTAATAATTGTGAGAGGCCTAGAAATAATGTGAGAAAGATTTTAAATAGCTAATAAACCACATGTTGTCAGTATTATGACAATGAATTCTTCCTAGGTTTTGGAAATACACTGAATCACAGCTGTATGTTGGTGCTACTACTAGTAGCCTATATTCTATGCAGAAATCAGGAGAATACAGAAGAAAAAGGATGAAATTAAAAAGCTCTTCAGAGTCTTCACGATAGATTCTGTAACAAAGCTGTAGAATTGTAGGTGTGGAAGCCTATTCGTTCATTAATTCTCTAATGAAAACATAAATCCAATACAATGAGAATTCACAGGATAGGCATCTGGATTCTTTTTCTTTTCTTTCCACAGGCAAACAAAAAGAAATTATAGAGGAGCGAATTTTCCGCTTCCAGTAGGGGTGGTCTGGTCTCAAGATTGCTGTGTAAATGACAATGACAATTTTTGTCAATATTGTTTCAATTAGTGGGTCTGAGGAAATGTCAGTGCTGGGGGGGTTGTGTGTGCCTGGAGAACTGCTGCACACACACAATGTGGCCACAATGCCCATACAATTTGTGTGTGTCTGTGTGTGTGTGTGTGTGTGTGTGTGTGTGTGTGTGTGTGTGTGTGTGTGTGTGTGTGTGTGTGTGTGTGTGTGTGTGTGTGTGTGTGTGTGCGTGCGTGCGTGCGTGTGTGTGTGTGTGGGGGGGGGGGGGGGGGGAGGGGGGGGGGGGGCACAATTGATGTCACTTAGAAAGTAAGCTTTAGTAAGAAGAAATGTATGTTTCCATTGTGGATCTAAACAGGTTAACCAGTAGAGACCACCTGCTGTGTGCCGCCGTGTCAGCATGCCCATAACCTTTCATGAAGCCCATCATAACACATTACCCTAACCTGCAGTGTGCAGAGTCACTCAGCATGCCCATATCACTGCTACCCCTTTATGTTGTTCTAGACTGTGGGGCGACTGTGGCTCAAGAGGTAGAGCAGGTCGTCCAATGATCCATGGGTCGGCGGTTTCGAATCCCGCTCCTCCTGTCTACATGTCGAAGTGTCCTTGGCAAGACACTGAACCCCAAATTGCTCCCGATGTGCTGGTTGGTACTTGCATGGCTTCCGCTGCAAATCGGTGTATGAATGCGTGTGTGAATGGGTGAATGTAATGCACAATCTATGTAAAGCGCATTGGATAAAGGCGCTATATAAATGCACCATTTACCATTTAGATGATTTGTTTTGATATACCGGTAAGACACACACAACATTTCATATCTCGGTATTTACTGTATGCCAAATATTGCGATATCGATACGATATTAGCGTTAAAATGTCATATAATATTCTATAATTTAAAGGAGAGTAAGTGATATTTTTTGTTAAAACAAAAAGTTTTTTGTTAAAAGGTTAAAATCACTATATCTGATAGTAATCATTGCTATAGCGTTTGTTCAGTAACAGGGGTCTCCCAGTAACAGGGGTTTCTCCAGCTCTTTAATAAACAGAAAATACATTTTCAGGTAGGTGACAAATTTTCAGCCAATTAGGAGAGTAGCTATTTATGAGTTTATCATTATAGTGTTCCAGTTATGTGCTCATTTCTCTGTGTCATCACTTACAATTCCACATGTTTCATCTGTACCCATTCCTGACTGTGTTCTCTATCCTGATTGGATAAAATTGGTATCCCAGTTTCTGAAAATGCATTTTCTGTTTAATAAAAAGCTGGAGAGACATGGAGACTCCTGTTACTGAACAAACACTAGTATACAATGAGTACTATCACAATATAGAGCTTTTTTACACTACCTTTAAGTGTTGCAACATTGAAAACTAAATATTATTAAAAAAAAATGCATAATAAGTCAATATCACTCCCGATATATCGATATATTGATGATATATATCATATCACAATACCGTTGCCTTTTTACGATACTAATATTTTGCATGTTCATACCTTGATAACGATACGATAACGATATATTGTGCAGCCTTACCACACACATATAAAAAGTACTACTACAACTATTACTGTAGGGGCAAAACCGATATTTAAGTATTCTGTAGTTACAAATATACTGCCAATTGATTTGGAAGGTTCCTTTGAGGCCAATGCGGTAGACACCAATATGACCAATTTGAAATGAGTTCCTGTCTAAACTTGATTTTGAGATCAATATAATGTAGGGGGGAGGACTATTAGAAATGTTTTGATTCTGTTCTCAAAAACTTGGTATGATTACAATAGAGCGTCGCAGTCCCGCCTCCTACCCTGGACCAGGAAATGAAATCCAATGCATTATTCTCATAGACATTTCTTAAAGTATTTATTTAAAGACGGTTACGCCGCGGACAAAGCCAACTCGAGTCGTGACAACTCATGACAACCCAAACAATATTTTGGACCAAACAAATAATTACAAAGAAGAAAAACAACAAAAAAAGTGTTGTAACCTGCCGTTTTTTTCTTCTTTCTAATTATTTGTTTGTTCCAAAATATTGTTTGTGTTGTCATGAGTTGTCACGACTCGAGTTGGCTTTGTCCGCGGCGTAACCGTCTTTAAATAAATACTTTAAGAAATGTCTATGAGAATAATGCATTGGGTTTCATTTCCTGGTCCAGGGTAGGAGGCGGGACTGCGACACTCTATAGGCTCTGTGCATAACTGTAATCCCACCACCTAGGCTTGTGTGTGTATATACTGTATGACTGCAGATGTGCTCCGCTGCTACCGTCACTGTTGTTAAGTGATATATACTTGACATTGCTCATACTATATTAGGAATATTTGACCTATCTGACTTGTTTCCCTTTCAATATTCTTTACCCCCCTTTTTTGCAAATGTTGGGAGCTTGTATGACAAACAATTTCACACACTTTCTTATACGTATTTGAAACCTGTGATGTGACGATAAAATCGTGTGTGCGGCACCTGCGTTCAACTATGTATATCACCCTTTAGGCTCACCTGAGCGTGTCTCCATCTTTCAACAACCTCATATATCGTTCCTGTGCTGGACGTACTTCTCGTACTATTTCCCTGATCCTACGCATCCAGTTCATGGGCCTGTGGTGTAGGTTGATGTCATCCATCTGACAGAGGAAAATGGCAAATAGAAATACTATATTTATAACTCTGAACTGCTGCACTTGGGAGAGGAAATGACAGACTGTCAGTCCTTACATGTGCTAAATGATGATGACACACATACCGGTAAATACAGCAAGTAATATTAATTAGGCACATATCATGGTAATTGACTGTGTTGAACTGCTTTAATTACAGACTTGTTGTTTACTTGAGTGAGTCACATTTACTAAGGTGCGTTAGTATTAAATGTGTTTAAACCTTCCTTCTAGGAATGGTGTGATAGATTATTTTACCTGTGTTGTGAAACTAACTTTGATTATGTTATTTCAGGAAATAAAGTCTTATGCACAGCTAGCTCAGAGACGGTGCATAAGCAGGGATCAGAAGTATTGAATACAAATAAAATGACACGCACAATGTTTAGTGCACAATAAGACAACTTTATTTAGGGTAAATAAAGTTGTTCTTAATGTGCAAGTGTAGACTTTGTGTGGGTCATTTTATCGTATTCTATTATGTTATTTCAAAAAGGAAAGGTGGTAAGCTATTTGAATGTATTTGAGCAATTAAGCATTGATTGAACTTGTGCATTCAAGTGGGTTGGGTTCCCAGCTTTCATTTTTGATTTGTCTTTTGGGTATCTACCTCTTTACTCTGACTGTATGTTAGTGGATTCCTTTGTCTACATTTAAATATTTGCTGAGACAAACAAATAAACAGTGAATGTGTCCTTGTATGGACATGGGAAGGTGGGCGTGTCAATGTTTACACCCATCATCAAAATAATGCCACGCCAGGCTGTCAAGCGACAGCTTCAGCTAACGATAAAGCTAACTGGCTAAGTTTTAGCTAGCATGTTTAATTAATTGGGTCGCTATCGAGTACTCGGTCTCTTCACACTTCACAGACAGACACTACTGAATAACTCGGATCTGCTGACAAGTCTGAACTGAAGTGGTGATTTTATTTGCAAAGCTAAACATTTAAAGGCGTAGCATCGAAATTCACATACGACTAGCTGGCTTTCTTGAGGCTCCGTGGTTAGCAAAAACTAAACTGGAGGTTCACACAGTAGCAGAGAGTTGGAGGCAAATTCACTTAAGCTACCATGGTCGATACTCGATAGTGTAAGCGCTTACCTGTCATGTAGACAGCTAATAATGCATGAATTCACTTTTGTTCATCTGTTATCCATGGCTACACACAAACTTTGGGAAACTAGTGTTCGGCGCTTCCTAGTGACATCACGCTCCAACGAGCCAATCAAACGTAACCTTGAGAAAGGGGTGACAAGCATTTTGGCCAATCACCCCACTGTTCTGCGTACTTGATACATAATAATAATAATAATAATAATAATAATAATAATAATAATAATAATAATAATAATAATAATAATAATAATAATAATAATAATAATAATAATAATAACCAGTAAGACGCCCTGAAGGCGAAGTGTATAAAGGTGTTAAAGTAGTAGTGTTTAGGATTAAGGTACTAAATGTTTTAAATGTTTTAAATGTTTAAGGTACTAAATGTTTCAAAGGTTTTATAACACTTGTTATAATCATAAATGTTTATAATGTTGCATAACAATTATAATAAAGTCACTTAAGTTACGGTAGTTGTAATGTGTTCTAGCTTAATGCATTATGAGTCTGACCAGCACTCTAAACGTTGTTACAGTTGACATAGGCCAGGCCTACATGATTATAAACAAGCGTGAAGCGTTATAACGTGATAATGATATAGTGTCAGATTCTACAGTACTTGAGCTTTCAACTTTACTTTTTTAATATCAAACGTACAAATTACAATGCAGACCTACATTTCTTAATTTTATGTCAATGCATTGCTGTATTAAAATGTAGACATTTTCACAAGAGCTTGTAGATTGGTTATTTTCACTAGGCCTATATTTGAAATATTGTAGCCTAATGGTTAATTCATAATGTACTTTTTTCCTAGAAATGTAGTACATTCATGTAGTGAAGTGTATACAAAAATAACAATACAAAATAGTACATATATTCAAAATAAATAATAGTACTCAAGTAGGCTATGTACTTCGTTATGCCCACCACTGGTATTCACTATATGCAGCTTCAAAAAATTATGCTTGATGCTGAATTTGTAATTCTTTTTAACTGTATGCCTCACATTGTAACTAACAGGCCCTGCTAATTAAAGCTTATCCAGGTGTGGATAGGATACCGTACAGATGTACACACTTCCATGGATGCCACTTTGGATGCCAACTCTGTGTAAGAAGGACAGGTGAGTATTACAGTCATTCCATATTGTTTCCCCCACATCAACTGGCAGTGTGTTTTATTACAATAAAGTGGATACAGCTGAATGGATCCAGCAACTCTTTCACCACAAGCTTTATGTGGATTTTCTTGGTTTTATGAAAAGAAGCCAGGACTGCAGCGTCTGGGCCAGTTGTGATTGGCCTGAGCAGAGCAGAGAGAAGGTGGAAGGAAGAGATGGAGAAGGAAGTGGTGAAGCCTGTAGGAGGAAAAATGAATAATCCAGTGTAGTGTGCAATAAGAGAGCCCCCATTGGTCTGGCGTGTCTCTTGGAACATTCTCCGAACAGAACATGTGTGGAAACAGAGTACTGCTGTAACAGTAAGTTGATGGGAACACAAGACGGCAGGTGATTTCTGCTCTCCTTGCCAAGATTAATCACCTCTAATCAGAACACCAGGTTGCTGACATCCAAGCAATTTTTCTCTCATGGGGCTGTGGGATTCCAGGAAGTATGGGCTGTGGGGCTTGTCTGTGAGTCCTAGAAGTAGAACAGTAGTTCCCGACCTTTTCTGCATCAGGGCTCACTTGAAAATCTCAAAAGTGTTCACAGCAGTTTATTTTTATTATGGAGTCGAGTATTACTTTAAAGTAGTATTTGATATTGTTTTTTTTAAACAATATTTTTGCATTGATGTTTTTATATTAATTATTAATGTTTTCTAAAATGTTCAATAAAATCATTCCCACCAGTGGGCCGCACGGGGTGGGAATCGCTGTCCTAGAATCATACCGAGTTGAGGTGTCCCTGAGCGCCTTTAAGCTGAAAGATGAATTTCCCCCACCAGATCAAACAGGTCAAATTATTAGATTAAATTACTTAAGCACAGAGTTGCTTTTTTCACTTTTTTCTTTAAAAAGTAATCATTCATTAATCGTAGTCGAGGCAAAGGTTTGAATATTGTGATATTCGTTTGTCATATCACCAAGCCCTAGTGTGCAATGCACTGTATACTAATTTTCTAAGCCCAGGCACCTATTTGAATGTGGCAAGATGCCAACATAAGTCAGCACTGTTTTTGTTTTTATAAGATAAATTATGTATCCTTTCTTCAGAGATCAGATCAGAGAGACTGGAAACCAAGGGCACAGAGACAATGTGAGACAAAACAAGACAAGAGTCAGAACATAATTATCAAACCTAAATTTACCCTTCAACTTCTTGTTTATGCCCAAAATGATGGCTGTATATGTATTTGAGCCCCATGTTTACTGTGACATATCACACCACCATATATGGTCGACGCTCCATATATGGCCATCTCCATATATATGAAGATCACGACACAGACCTCATCAAAACCCTGGATACATGGAGAAGACTGGATCATCACCTAGATATGCATATATGGAGCCGGCCAGCAACTCTACATCTGACCTCAAACCTCAAACCCTTGGATCTCCATATATGGAGCTGACCTGTTCTGACATTCCATACGTTGATCCTACCCCACCCATCCTTCCTCTTCGATGTCTCCCTTTTGACTGATATATACCTGTCCATTCGCCCGGCAGCCGGCGAAAACTAGAGTTCTCAACAGGCCTGGCCCTACCTGGGCCCTCATCAAACCCTGTAAAGTGTACACTCAAGACACTTCCCCCGCTGCCACTAGAGCTCCATATATGGAGCTGACTTGTTCTGACATTCCATATATTGATCTGACCTCATCAAACCCTGTACACACGCTTATGGCCAGTACAGAATTCATTCCATATGTTGATCTGACCCCCCATGCCAAAGCGCCAGTGCTCGCCCAGCAGTCTGCCATCACGTAGGGCGATTGCGTGCACCTAAGACACCCTGAGGGCGTCTTACTGCATGGTAATATTGAGGCCAGGAAAGGCAAGAAGTGCACCACCTACGTAGATGCAATGCGGCAGGACAGCTTAGCTAATAACAATGTAGAGTTCAAGACCCTTGTCTTAGATAGTAGAGTGTGGAGGGCAACGATTCAGGAGTCCCGAGTTTGTGTTGGCTAGACCGCACTCTTGCATCGCATTGCATAATATTGATGTTATATTAGGACCATCGCCAATAGTGTAGTGTAGTGGCCACTCTGCCAGCAAGTAGCATCAGATAAGGAGGCAGAGGGGTCAGAAGGGTGCAATCACATTTCTGTCTGTTCACCTGTACTCATGATACCTGATAAACTGTTGACCTTTGTGGATCAAAATAATGTAGTATTATTTAGTATGAAAGCAACCCTGCTATTTCAAAATTGCTACATCATAGCTTTCTAACATTGGCATTTCCTGAGGTTGAGTAGTTTCAGCTCCATTGTTATTTCTGCCTGAAAATAGCATGCAATGTATGAAAGTTTATTATGTAACTTTGCCCTGCATTTACATAACATAAAACAATAAATACATTAACATTACCAGCAGTTATCAGCCACTGGAGTTGTGTGGTGGTGCACCTGCAGAAACACATTGCCCTCGTGCTGTATTTTAGTGTTTTCATGATTTGTTTTGGTAGACAGGGACATTTATGGGCTGACAAAACAAAGCTATCTAACGTGAACAATCATAGCTTCAGGTTATGTTCTCAAATTCTATGTAATTGTTTTAAACATTTTATGGAGAGGAAATATATGTATTAAATATAGGAATGGTTTGCTTATAACCATGGTTTCTATTTTCTAACTTTTATTTAACTTGGCAAGAAATATCTGACATGAGTGAAAAATAACCTGTACTTTGTTGCACTTAGGCCTATTTTGTCTTCATCATCAGACTAGTGATCATCACATCATCACGTGCTGGTGGACAAGACCTCAAAATGCTAGAGAAACCCACAATGGTGACACTAAAAAGTTTGAGATCTCAGTCGCAGGGGTCTTACAAGGTGACACTGTGGCTCCCTTCCTGTTTATTGTAGCGATATGGACCATGCCCTGAGACTCACAATCAGTGGCAGGGAGGAGACTCTGAGCTTCATGCTGGTCCCAAGGAAGACTAGTTGAGTGCATCCCTTCATGATTGCCCTCGTCTCGGATACAGCAGGGAAATGAAAGAAAGAGAACTACTACTGGTCCTGGCAGTAGAAATGGAGTAACCGGAAGATCGGCCTCAAGCTCAATGCCAAGAAAACAAAGGTATTGGCATACTTTACACAGAGGACAAAACCATTTCCACTGCCTACGGAACTGTGCTCGAGGTAGTCGAGGACTTCAAATATCTCAACGCCTGGGCTTCTTCAACTGAACAGGATCTAGTGCACTTGCCTGGAATGCTCTGCATGGCATGAAGAGAGTGTGGAAATCTGACTTAAGCCTCTTGAGGGAGAAGACCTCAAGAGGTGGCTGTTCGTAACTACAGGGGAGTTAGTACTACTGTATGGGGGGGCGGCGATGGCCTAGTGTAGTGGTTAAGGCGCATACCACATGATGTCTCAGGTGCGTGCTCTGTTTTGGTATGCCCAGATTTACAAAGTGCCCACAATGTTTTGGTGCCCACCCTTCCATTTCCTTATTGACACAATGACCAATGAGAAAGAATACAGTACAATACAGACAGTACATTTCAAGTTATGATCATAAAATAACTCAAGTAAAAGTAAAGGTACCAGCTACTAAATAAGTGTGGTTCTGCAGTAGTTGTACTTTACTCAAAAGTAATTGTGCTAACAGTGCTACATACTGTAAATGTTATAACACAATGTTGATGGAAAGCCAAAAAGCAATGTCTTGAGTTTGCCTTATACTCAACAGAATTTGCCTGGCATGTTTAAGTTGCAGTAACATATGTCATCATAATAATAATAGGCTAATCATAATAATATATAATTTGTATCAGCACTGACAAATAACACATTACCCTTCTTATTTGGCTAGAACTATGCTTATATAAAACCGTGAATATAACATTAAAGCAGCATTTTTATGATGCCAGGTATGATCGAATCAGGGGAGATGGAAGCTAAGAGTTTGTCAAAGACTGGTGGGTGTCTCAGTCTGAGAGTGATCTCTGGAAGATGGCGCCTGTGGAGAAAATCTTACCCGGTTGAGTGGAGAGATGGATTGCATTATTAGCAGTTTGGCACAGGCTGCCTGATGTACATTCCAGCAAGTTCTCCACCTAATTATCCAGTTGATGCCTCCTCCAATGCAAACAACTGGCCAGCAATACCACCCACTGCCCCCCTATTTGAAAATGTGATGAAGCCCATATTCTCTGTTTGGTTAATAGCTACTGAAAGTGAGACATTTTAGTGAAATGCCAATGTGTTGGATGTTGAGGTTTTTAGGACTACAGCGCAGATTGTGACAGTGCCACACTGGTCTGTTCATTATGTAGGCTGCGAATAGGCTGGATTAGGACAAATTAACAGCTCTGCAAGGTAAAACATGTAAACCACAATGACTTATAGTATAGTTTGTAATTGTATGCCTATAGTATACATTTATCTTTAACCACTTAAACCCTATACCCCTTCTAGGCTCTAGATGTGCTTGTAGCTTGTATATCTGCTAGTTACCCCATAATACGGATGCTGGGCCTTAAGTGGTTAAAGTACATGGTGAGTTATGTTATGTAGACTGTCTGTATAATTTCAAAGTTATTGAGGGTTTGTTTTATCTATATCCCATCTAAATCATTAACTTTGATTTGTCTATGCTTTGATGTTTCAGTGTGAAAGATTTGTAGCTCAAAGCCAAGGCAAAACTTGTGTATTTTGACCAAAAATACTTTAGAGTGAGTATCTCAGGTGATGATTTAGTATAGTGCAATGCTACGGTCACATCTTTGTCATAGAATATAAATGGTTAAAAAAAGTTAATTAAGACCTATTTTCCCACTACCCGGCAGAGTAATTCAAGAAAATGAAATCAATGGCATAATGCAACATTTGTACATTTATAATTGTTACCATGGCAAATCTTCCATAAAGGTCTGACATTGGTCCATGACTAAGAGAAAGTCTAAGTGCACAATTTGCAGTTAAACATTACTGGAAGAAGGACTAGATGCTTGTGTTGGTATATGACAGGAATGAGTGGGGAAATTTTGATCATTTCTAAAAGGAACATAATCCACCCGACCCCCCAACACCCCCCCCCCCCCCCCCTCGCTCTCTCTGCCTCCCTGCCACCTCCCTCACTCCCTCCCTTTCCCTCTCTGTTTCTCTCTCTCAGAGTCCCAGCCCCTGAAGCTGAAGGTGTCATAACTGCTCTCTCTCTCTGTCTCTCTGTCTCTCTCTCTCTCTCTCTCTCATACACACTCTCTCTCATACACACTCTCTCTCTCTCTCTCTCTCTCTCTCTCTCTCTCTCTCTCTCTCTCTCTCTCTCTCTTTCTCACTCACTCACTCACTCTTACTCTCTATCACCGCCTTTCAGATCTTTAAAAGCTGGTGCTTTGCTGTGTCTCTCTCGATCTCCATTTGTCTTCTCTGCCACTGCAGGGGACTCCTGTCTGCCTCTCGACTCAACCGGCAAAGCACCAAGGAAAGCTATAGACACGGCAAGAAGACTGAGGATAGAGGAAGAGTGAGTGAAAGAGAGAGACATACACACACACACAGAGAGAGACATATACATCCAGAAATAGCATCAGCCAGATTTAACTGACTGAGAGTGTGGAGAAGACCTGAGACCTGGACAAAAAATGCCTCTAATTTCTAACTTAACAGTAATTGTTTTGTTGCTGATTGCCCACTGCGGATCATGGACTTGGGCAAACCGCTTGGGCCCCTTTAAGGTCTGTCCATCGTGCAGGGATCCACTGGGCGCGGGTCGGCCGCCCAGGGACCACAATGTGGCAGGCAGCACGTCAGTATTGGCCCAGGGCGAACCCTGTGGTGTGTATACGCTGAGCTGTGCCAAGGGTCTTCGCTGTGTCCCCCCACCACGGGAGCCCAGTCCCCTCCAGGCTCTGTTGCAGGGAAGGGGCTTTTGTGCCAAACACATCAGGACCAGTCCCACAGAGAGGCCCCACCCCACAGGTAAGGAGATATATACACAGGTGCATGTATACGCACATATACGCGTGCGTGTGTGCGTGCGCGCACACACACACACACACACACACACACACACACACACACACACACACACACACACACACACACACAGACAGACACACACACACAAAAGCAGACACATGCACAGTTGCACACACGATGCGGACACTCACATTTACACCACAGGTAGCTTTGACATGAACAGCTATGTATTCTGTCTTTAGCAGTAAAAGCTGTCACAATGTACTGTGTACTTTCCCTGTTCCCTTAATGTAATGATTGCATAGAGAATAGATCTCTTTTAGTCAGTGATGAAAATAATGGTGATTGTAAATTTAAAGGTGAGACATGGATTCATGTTTGTGCACCAGAGAAGCTGTAACCTTCATTCCTGCTCTGCAGTGCCTCTGGTGTCATTGTGATACGAACTGTAAGAACTGTAACATGCTATGACTAAGTGGTCTCAAATGCTGAAAAACGTAACTAATGTTTTTTTTCCTGCCATGTATTCAAGGACCTTTATTAGTTTCTATCGAGGGTGTTGTGCGTGTAGTGCGTGTAGTGTAGATAGAGGTGTTTGTGCATTAATTATACACTGTCATTGTCAAGTATTCATCACTTTCAAAGACGTGACTTGACGTGACTGTGATCTATTCAGTATGTGAGCATATCTTTTGGGGAGTTGGCAATGAATCTGGAACTGCCTCAGCATCACCTACAGTGTAAAAAAGCAGCTTGATCAGAAGATAGGTGTAGGTCCTACACCTATCTTCTGATCAAGCTGCTTTTTATTGCAATGGTCTCCATCTGCTGTTCAAATGAAGACACTGCGATTCTTCTGAAGATCTCAGCAGGAAATGTGCTCATGGAAATTAGGTCTCTCGCTTAACTTGTTCTGACCTGGGTCATTACTTAGTAACGTCTTGTGCATACAAATTTGTGTGTGAAAACAGATACGGATGTATTAGCGTTTTCATGCGACATAATTTATGGTTTATTTTAATGATTATGATGCTGTAATGTAACATTCACATGCCATTGTGTCCTTTGCCCCCAGGTCCCCATCCTTCACATAATGGTGAAATAGAAAAAGTAAGTTTCTGTCTTTTTATCATTATATTACATTCCTTAATGTGTTAAGCAGTTACATATTTCCTTATACGAAAAGATGCAAATTCAGAGATGCACAGTAGAAGGCATTTTATATTATATAATCATATTCAGGCAGGTTGTCTCTGAAGGAAATTATTGTATATCTAGCTACATTACACAGACATTGGTGTAGCTTCTCTGGAGTGTTGCAGTGCCACGTATAAACAGCTCCATCGCCATGCATTATGGTGCATGATGTGTATGCCGCTATGCGGCAGAACTAATTGAGCATGATGTGCAACAAGAAAGTTTCGACTCTGCCCCAGCCTTCTCACGTCTTTCACTTTATGAGGCTGGGTGCACCATCTATATTGAAGTGATATTATAAGGACAGTAATCACTGTGATATTAATGTTGTTCATATCATAAGATCTTGCTATGTGACAAAAAAAAACACAGTGGTATGAAACATTCATTTCATACCACTCAGTGACCTGAAAAGCAAAAGCCTTGTGTAACAATATATGGTTATATAATTATATTATGTGACATATAGCAATGATCATTTCAAGATTGTGATAATTCTTCTGGCTTTGCCTGTCACTGTCCATGAAGTCACATTCTGAGCTGTTCTTTCCAGGCACCCTGCCGTAAGCTGCTCAACAGTGTCCTGAGGGGTCTTGAACTGACAATCTTCCAGTCTGACCGTGACATCTACATACCTAACTGTGACACTCGTGGATTTTACAGGAAAAAGCAGGTATGATGTAGTGTGTGACTGTGTGGTTGCCCGAAGACACGGGAGGATTCTTACTGCTGAATGCACAAACATATAAAGCACATGTAATGATTTACATGATAAACAAAACTTTATTGCACATCGGATCTGATATGAGTTTCCCTTTGCTGCACTTGATTTGTGCACAGCAGTGTCTGAAAGAGAGTGTGAGAGAGCTGCATTCTACTGCAGGCTTCTATTCAGTGCAGCCAGATTTGTCCATCACCAGAGGGCTCAGAATTACTGACACTCCTCTCTCACTGAGCCTCACAGCTGTGGGCTCAGAGAATCAGTTCTGCGCTATGATGACATATCATTCTCTCTCTCTCTCTCTCTCTCTCTCTCTCCCTCTCTCAATCACTCTCTCTCCCAGTCGAATACCAAACAACTCGCCCCCGGGAAAAGTGTTAATTTAGTTAACAGTTAATTTAGTATCTCCCTCCCTCTCCTTGCTGAAATCTGAAATCATCTTGTATACAGATTTATTTGATTGTAGTTAATAGTCGATCTCTGTACTCTGTAAAATCAAGAAAGAATAACATGAGACAGAGACAGTGACTGCTTTCTTTCAGTGCTGTGTACAATCCACTTAGTTTTATTAAACACGTTTCTTCCATGTAGCTCATGTTTTGTAATTGCATCATCATGCTATTATTATGCACATGGATATACAGAGTGAACTCAACAATTATAAATGAATATGATAATACCTTTTATATAATCACCAACATGAATTATGTAATGTTTGTTATTTACATATAGTAGTAGTGGGGCGAGATGGAAAAGGGGCGACCGTACCTGTTACCTCCCAGTTTCTCTCTCCCACTCACTTGTTTGCTTACCATTCTCTAATCTAATAATTTCATGTTACTGTCTCCTCTCTCCACCTTCTTTAATTTACCCTCTCTCACCTTTCAATTCAATCTTTTCTCTCCCCTTCTCTCTCTCTCTTTTCATCTCACACAGTGCCGCTCTTCCAAGGGTATGCAGCGTGGCCACTGTTGGTGTGTGGACGAGCTTGGCACAGCCCTGCCCTTGCGTGCCAACGAGGATGGCACTTTACCATGCGACGGGGAGTGAGGGGACGACTCTTTATCCCACTGCTTTGAGCCTGGAGGAGGAAGGGGAGGGGGTGGAGGAGGAGCACCACAGGGAGTGGGGGGTAGCTTTAGCTTGTGCTAGACACTGCCTGGGCATGAGGTAGCAGGGATTAAACCACTTCCTGTGGAAATAGTACCACAACTAACGTTAATGTCTACTCTAGAAACATAACACAAATACAGTACAGCACAGTAAGCAACAATAACATCTGCCTGAATGTTCAATGGTAGCAGCGAAGTCCTCTGCGTCTTTCAGTGTGACAATGCTGTTATGCTCACATTAACGCTCCATGAACTGCCTCAACTTTACTGCTCCGAATGAGCTCTAGAATATTTCCTTAGCTCTTGTCCTGGCTTTGTGGTAGAATTTGATTTCTTTCTTAAGCTTAATTTGTACTATATCACATGATGTGTGTTGCTCACCCAAAATAACTGATCTAGCTGGAAACGAATTAGTTGTTTGCGGCAAGCGACAAAAACGTGTGACAAAGTAGCAGTTAAGCTTGAGGATAGCTGACACTGCCTGTGTTTGTTCTGATCTCAGTGGGCTGAAATACTGTTACGCTGGTGATGTGACACAAATGTTTGGAAAAAATGTGTCTCCCTCACCGTCCTCTCTCCCTCTCCAAAGATACACTGACATCACTATACTTCATTGACTGAGTTGTTTTTTCTATTAATTTATTTTGGAGTATGTAGTTCCATACAGTACTGCTTGAATTCTACATCCCTACAGTATCCTATACATGTCTGAGTCAGAAAAATAAGTCATATGAATACAATCTTGGATGCATCTTTCAATATTATTTGTCCAAATGGCTCTGACTGCTTATTAGTTGATTGTTTGTACATATGTTGGAATTTTGTGGTTGACTGTGTTTTCTGAAGTGGCTGACGAAACGCTTATGGCTGTTACCCTTTTCAAGAAGTTGTAAGGCATATTTTTATACACGTCAATATAATATTTTATATATGAATTGTTGGTTTATTTAATGAACTACAGTACAATGCCATGTATTTTTATATTGTCAGCAGTTTCTTATTTAAAGACAGAGATTATTTTTATTTCACATTAGGGAGAAGTGTTGTGCTTCAGAAGCACCGTCATGGTAAAAATCATCATACTCACCAGAGCTATTCAACTGCTGTACATCTTATGTTGTTTTTCTTATTATTTATATTTGTGTTTATTTTGAATTTGGAAGGTCCATGTTACTATTATGTTTTATTTTTGGCACATTGTATACAAATTCTAAGTTCAACTGTGGGGGTGGGATTGGAATGATCAAATTCGTTATAGTTATTATAGTACGTCTTTCCCAAGTCCTTGCAAAAGTCATTAAATTGTGTGCTAAAAATGTGATTAGAATTTATCTATTTCTGACCAATGTTGTGCCAATGTGTGTGCCGTGATGGTAGGTCCATGCACAAAGGACCTGTAAGATTTGCAATGATTAAAATAAAACATAATGATAATAAAAATGGAGAATTAAAAAAACATATATTAATATAACAACTTTTGTCTTGAGTGTTCTTTTTCCCATGAATCCCTTGATTCAAACTTTGGTATAGGTGAGGCACTGCAGATGAAGATGACTAAACAATAAATTAGGGGCAATCCACTTACAAGTGCATATGCGATACAATTTTAAATAAATAATAAATTAAGAAAAGTAATTGCTTCTGCTATAACCAAATTGTTTAATGTGTAAACCCGAATTGTACATGATTTGATGCAATGCTTGCAAGATTATCATTTTACCATGCCTATAAGAATGACTTTAGCAATCACAGTAATGTCAATTAGTTCTCAGCTGAGCCCTGAAATAGAAATTAATAGGGACATTAGTGTCATGCAGATTTTCTGCCATTACTGGGGGCATAAAGGATAATTCTCTCCAGCATCTCCACAGGGGGACTCGGCACATGCCTGTTTCCAAGGTAACAGCATAGAATATCTAATATGTCCATGCATATGAAATTTGAAATGCAGGTCTCGCAGAAAAGAAAACGCAAACGAAACCTGATCCTCAGATCCTGTGGTATCGCAGCATCACACATGTCCTCCTATACTTCTCTATCTAGGCTGGTTATATTATTATATTTGGTATTCTTGGAGATGATTCTGTTCTGCGCATGGAGCAATATAGGCAATTAATCGCGTGGCTTTTGTAATACGCAATAATACAAATACAATTACCAAATTAAGACCATTTGGTGGGGTAAAAATAACCACATCTTCTATCAGAATGATTACGTCACAGCACGCTATGATGCAGGAGATTCAGAATTCAGAACGAACTAATGCAGCCTCTGTGCAAAAGTTTTAGAAAATATCAATATATTAAAGCATTCAAACAGAACCAAATAGTGTAGCGGTAGAAGGCAGTGGGCACGTTATCACATTCAAGAAGTGTGTGGCATCAGGTGATGTATCAAGTTGTGTGAAACAAAGTATCCACCCATCTGAGGGCAGCTGATGCAAAAGTAACGCATCTATTTGTCCCCGACCCACGTGGTCGACACAGGTTGGCTGGACCAAGGGGGCGGTGGTGGAGGTGGGCTTATTATTATTGCAAGGTTGACAGGAGCTTACTTTGCAGATAGCTCAACACGCATGAATGATAATTACAAGTGATTCATCGGGTCTACTACTAGAATATGGCTTAGAAAAGTGGCAGAGAAAGTATAGCAGCTGGACACCGCGGGGCGGGGGAGACGTATTTGCAACGCGCCCGGTGACCTTTGGCTGCCCAGTGGTTACGAAGAAAGCAGGGAAGTGGAGTGACAGTTCATTAGCTTGTTAGCTTCTTAGCTAGTAGTAACACCGTTTCAACCTTCATTCCCCCCATCCAAGGGACAAAAGAAAGCCCGATCGGTGTGTTGTCATGGCGTCCCTCGGTAACTTGGGGGCCGTATCGAGTCCAATGGTGGTACTGGCCCCTAAAACGAAGACGAAAAAGAAACATTTCGTGCAGCAGAAGGTGAAAGTGTTCCGTGCCAGCGACCCGGTCCTCAGTGTGTTCATGTGGGGCGTGAATCATTCGGTGAGTCGCTTTGCTTTGCTAGCACTGTCTGTTGCGAGCTAAATGCTAATGCTGCCTTTAGCCACCACGCGCGTGTGTTCTAAATTCAGTTTCATCCAGCCAAATGGCAGCAGATCTCCACGTTCACAAGATAATACTTTCGGCACGCGACACCGCCGTACGAAGAATGATAACGTTATTGTGTACACAAGAAGACCCACCATGACAGACTGAGAAGGGGAGTGATGTGAATAGCGACAGCGTTGTGTGTACAACATGCATGCAACCATATAGATACATACCATGCAAACTAAGCTAATGATGCCACACGTTATTTCTTATCTACAGATCAATGACCTCAACCAGGTTCCCGTTCCTGTCATGTTACTGCCTGACGACTTCAAAGCCAACACCAAGATCAAAGTCAACAATCACCTCTTCAACAAGTATGGCTCAAACAAGCCTTGTTTGATGCAGTTTGCATTGGAAGTGTAGGCTATGTAGATTTGAACTGGCTATCCCCAAATCAAAATGATCAAAGCTGCTTACATTTAGAGCTAAGATGGCTGTGCTTTAGATGTAGGCTACTTTTGGGAAACCCATAGCTACCTGAGAGCACTATTGCAAAGAATCCTCTCATATTTACACCCTGAAGGTTAAAATGTGTTCATATTTGTGAATGAACGAGACTGTTAGTTTGTGTGCATGCCTGTGTGCCGATGCAACAACAAAATGCAACCACCATCTCACAACTACCCCTTCTCTTTTTACAGAGAGAACCTTCCTGGACATTTTAAGTTCAAAGAATATTGTCCTCTGGTGTTCCGCAATCTAAGAGAGCGTTTTGGAATTGAGGATCTGGACTACCAGGTGTGTACATTATGTACAGTTAAAATACAATTGAAATGAAATGAAATGATTACTATATTTACCCAGGGTATCTGGGCTAAGCTCAAGAACTTGTTTCCAGCCAGGCCCTGCTCATAGAACATTTCATCGTAGTGGTTCAAGGGCACTTCAGCGGTGGTAATTTTAACGTGTCGGACCGCTGATTCGAACTGGCGACCTTCCGGTATCAAGACCGCTCCGCAATCCGTTCGGCCACCGCTGCCATAAAAAATGATATTGTTGTTGGAGGAATGCCATATAGTACATTATGTTGGCATCCCTTGGTGTTAATAGTGAGAAGCGGTATCTTCTAGGGTTGAGTGACGTTGTGCACAAGATAGAGGTTTTACACAGATGGTGAGATCTATCATCACCTGACACAACCACCACCATTTTTACGTCCTATTTTATAGGCTGCTAATTTCAAAAATGCTTTTTATCAGTTCACTGTCTGCTGGAAATGTGTTAAATGATTTGTGGTTTGTCAGAAAGTTCCCATTGCGATTGCTGCGCAGTGGTTGAGAAAATAATTATCTTGAATTCTGCCTCTTGTGTTACTTTGTGCTGCAACAGATTGTGATATGATTCATTGGGGTTCACATCAAACTGGCAAACCTGAGCGTGATTGGAATGTGAAATTGTGAATGGATGTTTTTGTCTGGATTTTCAAATTACTCCCCAATGACAGCCTCTTGAGATTGACCGGTCCATCTTAAAGACACGATTACCGGGGCCATCACTATGTTTTCCACTTAAGAGTTATGTAAGCGCAGAACATAGAACCAGCATGCATTGTAATTTAGTGTCTGCCATTTTCTGACAACTTCATTGGAAGAACACGTGCTAGTGTTTGCATGACAAATTACAAAGTCTGACTCTCTATTGATAGGTTGAAAGTAATCTGACAAAAAATGGGGGAGGGGGTAGACACGCGGCAAAGGCCGTCGGGATCGGGAGTCGAACCTGCGGCACGCTATCAGGCTGGCTCAGCAGCCTAGGTGCCCAGACAGTTGAGCTAACTGTCCGGGCGTAGTGGGTTTTTAATTTATTCACATTTATATCACACGTTCACATAGCAATTCTGACTTTGAGCAACTCTAACCTGTGTGTTCTTGGACTTGGTCTCTTACCACAGGTGTCATTGACCCGCAGCCCCCCTTTAAGGAGTACAGACGTGCAGGGAGAAGGACTGCTCTTCAACTCGTATGACCGCACGCTGGTTGTCAAGCAGATCTCCAGTGAAGATGTCGCAGACATGCATAGCATCTTGTCTGAGTACCACCAGGTAAGAGCTGGCGTTTTTATGGCCTATTTTTAATTTGAGGTTTGTAGCCTAGACAAGTGATATCCAGGCTCAAGCAATCCGCAAAAACCTTATACCATGGTAGGTTTTTACAGCACTACTTCTGTATTTGAAAGCTTAGCCAAAGGAGAATATTGTCACCATGACAATTGACACACATCCATGAAAATAAAATGTTTTCTTTTAGGAAATGGGGATAACAAGGTGGCCTTGGCTAAAGGCAATCCTTGCCTGACTCTTTGGGAAACCAGGCTATTATTAAACATATCCTGTTGTATGTTGAAGCCACATCATTTCCTACCTTTTTTACAAGACGCATGATTGAGAACTGTCTCGGTATAGGTCTAATTTTAATATATCCTGAGGGAAGCAATATTTTTGGTGAGGTGAGGGGAACACACCTCTAAACTCAAAGTAGTTCTCTGTTAGCACATCATTGGTAGGTGCAGTGGAAAAAACAAACAAATGTGACAGAAGTATTCAAATTTGCTTATCAAGGTTCATGCAAATCTCAAATGATGCCTTTTTGATGGTCTCTGATCGAATGTGTACAGAAGAAAAGAGTGAACTGAAATGGCTTTACTTTATTTTCTGTTAATTCTAGTGTTATTATTGTTAATTATTATATCTCAACTAAGCCTGCTGCCTGTCTATTTGGTACAGGTGTTCTTAATCAACAACCTGAAACCGATTCTGTATGGTGTATATACTGTACTTGCATTGCAGTGACCCAAAGAGCAGGGCCGTGCAGAGAGCACTAGGGGGGCAGGGGCTCAAACTCCAAAAAAGGGCACATGTGTGGGATAAACATCCTCAAGAAGTACAATTTCGGTCGCCTTGAGCTCTGTTTGGAGTGTGTTACATGGCCTGCATAAAACTGGGAGTGGGATGAGAAAATGGTAGCCTCTGTTTAAGAGGGATTGTCAACTCGCTTGGTGCTGAATGAGTACATTGTTATCAAGCTTCTGGGTTTTGTACAGATTCTTTGGGGGGAGGGGGGGGGGCGGGGGGCATTTTATTTATTTTGTATTCATATTCATTAATGGCAATGGAGTCTTTCATGGATACCGTGCTGAAACATTCATTCTCATCAGTGGTGCTGTCTGTCATGATCATTTTATTTTAGCTGACAGATTAATTGTCAAACAAATAATTGTGATGAATGATTTAATTGTTTTGTCATTAACATTAGAACATAAATAGGAAAAAAATACATTTGTTTGCCTTTTTAGGCTTTGTAAACAAATTGCACAGGGCAGATATGACAAATAACTTTGTATATTTCATTACGAAAACATCACTAATACATTTGAAATAAATACTACACTAATGGATATATTTACTGTACAGCAAATTATATTGATTATTATCAAATGAATTGTGATAAGCTCAAATAATTGATCAGGTGATTGTGATAATTGTGACAGGCCTACCTATCTGTATAGAAGTTGCAATATTTTTTAAATTATATTATCAATAAGTTTTATTTCAACTATTTTATTGATCATTGAAAAGGTATTGGCCTAAATATCAGGAGCATCATCAGGTCCAAACTAGGCACATTTTGCATTATTTATTCACATGCCACATCCTGAGGGCCTTATTAACACGACTACCTTACATACTATATGTGTAGAGTGTCACTTTGTCACACGCAGATCATAGTGCTCTAAACAAACATTAAAAGTCCACAGACTTGGCTGCCACTCTGTTTGTTAACTGCCACGGTTGCACACAGTCATAGTCCCTTCCAAGCTTTATTTTGAAAACCACAAAATTTCACCCCGGTGAACCGGAAGTAGTTATCGGCCATTCTGATCTGCCGATCAATACCATAGATATTTAAAAAGAATAGCTTGCCAAGCTTCCGCTCATGCTTGCACTATGATTCGCAAGGAACATCGGGAAAGCTTGCCTACTCTCGAAGCACACGCCCCAGAGCCGAAGGAGGCATCTACCTTTATGTCTATGATCAGTACTTTCACTTTAATTAAAAGTCCATAGACTCAGCTGCCATATGACGTCATTCCGAAAGCCAGATGTTGGAGGGGCTAGCGCCCCTAAAAATATGCAATGGGAGGTACAAATAAGTGTATTCCTTCACATAAAAAAAGCATTGCATCTTCTATTAGCATTCTGGCCAGAGCATTCCATGGTATACTGAATGAGGTCAGCCTGCAGTGAGTGTCTCTTTTAATAGATTGCCATAGCAAATCTTCAACAGGGCTAAATACCTAACCTGAATAGATAGACCGTCAGTAATTGGTTCCTGTCTGCATATGTGCTCTTCAGTTTTCAAAAGAAAGCGGAAGAGACATTTGAATGCTGTAAAACCTCTACATTATATTCATTACAATAGGCACATATTAAATGTTCCCAATGATAAAAATCAATAATTATGGTGACAATGCACACTGCACAGAGATTGATTGATTGACCGTTTTGTTTGCAGCACATTGTGAAGTGTCATAGCAGCACCCTGCTGCCACAGTTCCTGGGTATGTACCGGGTCAGTGTGGACAGTGAGGAGACCTATCTGTTTGTCATGAGGAACATGTTCAGCCACAGATTAGTGGTGCACAGGAAGTATGACCTGAAGGTGAGGAAGAAACACAAAACGTCATTAGTCATTCAGAAAACATGAGGAAGTTGCATTATTATTGCTCTCAAACTTGTTAGTGCTAATATGTGAGAGATCAAACGGAAATTCATAATCACCTAAATTCTAGTCTGCACACTGTTTCGTAGCTCCCACAGGAAATGTATTTATTTAGAAGGATGAAATTGTTTTGCAGGGATCTCTGGTGTCTCGTGAAGCGAGTGACAAAGAAAGGGTAAAACATTGTCTTGAATACGTTTTTATTTTATTTTGTATCCATGCCACTGTATTTGCTTTTAGCTATCTTCCTAATGCCATATATATCCTAAATCTATACCTCAGGTGAAAGATCTTCCTACCTACAAGGACAAGGACTTTAGGAACAACATGCAGAAGGTTTATGTAACAGAGGAGCAGAAAGAGAAATTCATGGAGAAGCTCAACAGAGATGTGGAGGTGGGTGACCTCCTTTGTACGTGCTGAATGGAACATTCCACTGTTGTTGCAAACTTCGGCCACATAGCGGCAGCATCAACTTTGTCTTTACTGCAGCACCTCTGTGTTGCCATTTTGATCACATGATCACATTACCCCCTTCTAATTTAACATTATGATGGATTTTAAATTGTTTTATTCCGTGTGTTTTTTGATTGATTGAAAAATGTATTAACAGTTTGCAGAATTACAGTACATTTCAAGCACAAACTCGATACAAAGGCTGTTAACTGTGAGTGGACGACCCAATTAAGCATTACACTTGTTTCCAATAGGTGTGTGTGTGTGGGTGTGGTGTGGTGTGGGTGTTCTCTTTGTGATAAATTGCCCAAATAAATAAGTAGGATCGTACCAATTTCTTCTCAGTTCCTAGTGAAGTTGAAGATCATGGACTACAGCCTTCTGCTGGGCATCCACGACATAGGCCAGGCTGAGCGGGAGGAGGAGGAAGGTGATGAGCCCTCCAACGAGGAGGACCTGGAGCCAGAGAACGGCCTAACGGCAGCCCCTATGGTGGGCTCCTATGGCACGTCTCCTGAGGGCATCGCTGGTTACATGTCGTCCTGCAAAGCATTGGGACCCGGGGAGTTTGACCCCTACGTGGATGTGTATGCTATTAGGAGTGCCTCAGGTGTGTACTTGGCCAAGAAATGTTATTTTCAACTAAAACCTTTTTTTTTCCTTCAATCGAACATAACTGAGCCTTTAGGGTTAAGACCACCAGAAGCTAAACCTTTGCTAATTAATTTAGCTTACACAGCATTGCAAACGCAACATCAGTTACAGCCTGATCCTACCAAGATGTTAATTCAATTGCATTCACCAGGTGTACTTTTAATTCTAGCTGTCAAATCAGGGACTAGTTGGACCTAGTAGGAGGGGAAAAGCAGCAGTACCAGTGGTCCAGAGCACCTATTTTTATTTAACCTTTATTTAACCAGTAAAAACCACATTGAGACTGAAGTCTGAAGTGTGAACTGGCCAAGACAAGAGGCAAAATAAGTGACACAGCTCTGCCAGTAACAAAAAAATACACAACAAAAAACAGGACAGACATACAATGCTCATAAATACAGTACCCACTACTAAGAAGCTCAAAGGCAGAACAGGAACGTTTAGTAACGCGACCAATAAGGACTAATAAATAAAAACGAAGCATTGCTTAGTAGACTAAAAAGCAAGCAGACATTTGCTATACGTCAAAGCAGGAGCAGTGTATGGGAAGTGTGCCCATGGCAATCCTTTTAAAGCTCTGGTCTGTAGGTCATTCCAAGACCAGGGTCCGAAATAAGCAATGCTTTTTTTCCAGCCTCAGATTTAGTTGGGGGCACGACATAGCGTAACCAAGCATTTGATCTGAGGTTGAGAGAGTTTTGGACAAGTTCAAATTTAGAACCAATGTAACGTGGGAGATTACCAAGAATGGCTTTATAAATGAGAATATACCAATGTAGCAACCTGCGAGACGTTAAGGAATACCAACCCACTAGGGCATACAGAGTACAGTGATGAGTCCTATAGGGGGAATTGGTTATGAACCTCAATGCAGCATGAAACAGGGGGTCAAGTTTGCTCAGAGTTGAGGAACTAGCAAAGCGGTAGACAGTATCGCCATAATCAAGCTGCGACAGGAAGAGGCCTGTAACCAGCTTTTTGCGAGAAGCATTCGAAAAGCAGGACTTCATTCTGTAGAAGAAACTCAGCGTGAACTTAAGCTTTTTTGCCAAGGCGTCAATGTGGTGTTTGAAGTTTAACTTGTTGTCCAACCAAATCCCAAGATATTTATACAACTCAACCCATTCGATGGATACTCCATCCAGAGTGGTGATATTTGAGTGGACATTGACTAGGCTATTTGGAGAAAATAGCATGGCCTTGGTTTTGTGGCCATTTAGTAGCAGTTTGCTGTTTAGCAGTTCATGCTGCAATGAGACAAAGTCAGAGGCCAAGTTTGACACTGCCACATCAAGTGAGGGGGCACAGGAATACAGAATTGTGTCATCTGCATACATATGATACCTACTATGCTTAGATTGACTACAAATGTGGTTTACATACAGCAGAAAAAGCAAAGGTCCTAGAATGGAACCTTGAGGGACTCCATTCTCTAGGGTGATAGTCGTCAGACAGTGTATCACTGAATTTAACACACTGTGTGCGGCCAAATAAGTAGCTTTTGCACTGGATGGACATAGTTGTAGATGTCTTAAAAGGGCATTCCACTCAACATTTTACTATGTCATTAATGTACCTTAGAGCTGTTGTGTGGAAATAATAAAAAAGTTCCCCCATTCTGTGTTTCCTAGAACTAGAGGTCTGAAAAAAATCATTAACATGGTGAAACACATCTTGATGATGTCATCAAGATGTGTTTCACCATGTTAATGATTTTTTTCATAATTACAGTTCTAGGAAATACAAAATGGGGGGACCTTTTTATTATTTCCACACAACAGCTCTAAGGTATATTAATGACATAGTAAAATGTTGAAAATGGGTGGTTTTCCCCTTTAATTAGTGGGAGATTTCTTTTGAATAATACAAGAAGTTTTCCAGTGTGCAGTTTTCATGCACTGTGTAACCCATAATGTTGTTTTGTCTTTGATGTCATTGTCAGGAGCTCCGCAGAGGGAGGTGTACTTCATGGGTCTGATTGACGTCCTTACTCAGTATGATACCAAGAAGAAAGCTGCACACGCAGCTAAAACTGTCAAACACGGGGTGAGTAACGGGACAGGAAGGATGAAGGTGACCGGTTGGCAGTCAAAATGTTCAGCTGTACCTCACAGAAAGATCCTTGATGTTAATTTAACTCCACAAGAATGCACACATAGGGTAATGGTTTGCCATATCCATAGTTCGGTTCAAATATCAGGTTTTGATAAATAAAAATAAATTGCTATTTTTGACAATCTTGCAAGAGTAGTTTTAGTTATATGCAAAATGTCAATCATATTCATATAATCAGTGCATCATCATAGAATGCCATTTCTATAGTAGAGCTCTGAATAACCTAACAACCAATGGTTTGTGTTTTGGTGTTACACCATTACTTTGTTCTTATCACCCTTTTCCCATTGATGTAGAGTTGATTTGTGTGGTCTGATGTGTGCAGTTGCCACAATAAAGGGAATACTCTGTGAACAATCAGGTCATTGCAATCCTACTGTGTATATAAACAAAGATAGCTGCAAATATTTATTACTTGCCAGCTTGGATCTTTTCATACCTCTGTATGCTTACTCCATGTGCTGGACTCGCACTGTTGCATGCTTCAGATGCATTACGTTATGTCATTGTTGATAGATAAATCACCGACCAGGGTGATTTATATATATATAAACAATGACCACCCATCCATACATTATCCCGCTTATTACACGGCTATAATACACAAATTAATTAATTAATCACCTAAAAGTGACAACAAAACAAAGTATTTCCTTGCGGTAATGAAAGTATTCCAAGTGCACAGTGCAACAAGTCGCCTCGGCAACAAGGAAGTGAGTGTTGATCAAATGGAATACATTTTTGGGTAATTATGCATCGTCTATTTCTCGGTTCAAATGTTTTCATAAACTTTCTTGAAAGCATGTTTAGTTAAATGACATTGTGTGTTAGTTTACATGGCTGTCATGTTGGGTACAGCATAACATCCAAGCAGCGCAGCGGCTGCAGCCAGGTGCTCCGAGGCTTTGATCGGTCTGTTACAGAGCGGAGCGGTCTGTTATCAAGAAATAATATACCGCTGAATTTGGTGAATGACCAATCGGAATCAAGCATTCAACCAAGCCGTGTAATAAATTGGTTTATTGCAGGACGGTGCTGGCACATTTATTTTTACTGCCCATTCCTGCCTGCAGCAATTCAAAAATTCCCCGCTCCCATGGGATTTGCTTTGGGAACCGCTGGATCCCAATCCCAATGCAGGACTTTTGTATTTTTTTACAGTTTTATTGCTACTTTGACTTAGTCAGAGATCTGAATACTTGATGTTTTGCTTTCATGATGAAATCGATGCTGTCAATGTTCAACCTATTGTTCTTTGTGTCTCTGCTCTTTCCCTCCCTTGTTGTCTCCCAGGCTGGTGCTGAGATATCTACAGTCCACCCTGAACAGTATGCCAAAAGATTTCGTGAATTCATCTCAAACATCTTTGCATAGCGGCACGCTACTTAACGCTAAAATTGCCATCGATCAGCACGACTTCCACCTGAGATTTCAGAGGTTGTCAGTCTTGCTCTTCCTTTGTTGTTTTGTGATGTTCTATTTGACCATTGACCAAAACCATAGAGAAAGTATGCACATGCAGATCATTTTTAATGAATTTGGTGATCTGAGATGAGACTACTTCCATTGTAATATGATGTACTACTTTTGAGGCATATATTTATTTTTAAGATGTGTATGGTGAATTTCATATTGATAATAAGCACTCTAACCAACTGACTTTTTTGGAACAAAAGGGTACTATGACGCAGACAGCTGCTGATCTGTGTTCATCAAAGTAATCCGACCTGAATCAGACTTGATGACTTTTGGAATTAATTCAGTCAAATTGTTCTGGTTTCATTGATATGAGCTAAGCTTAACGATGGATTCGTCATTTTTCTTTTGCAAAATTATGTTTTAGGTGTAAAAGGTGAGAAATAAGATTCAATTGTTTGCGAAGGAATATGTTTGTTTGCGGGTCTGGAGTGCCAAACGTGTGGGGTCAAAGTTGTATTTACTTTATCAAAAGAGTTTTGACATTGGTCATAACAAAATGCCCATTTTCATATAGACTGAATGCTCATTCGAGCAAGGCTGTCAGTCATTTACGGACCAGTAACCAGTTTAGACTTTTTGATTAAATAGAAAATGTGAATAAGGGGGATTTGATCTGTACATTGAGATCAAAGCACTTTCTAAACATAAGGCCAGACTGTATTATTCTGAACACTCCATTTGTTTATTTGGAATGCTGTATTTTGTGCTTCCAAATAACCTACATGCATCATTGTAAAACATTATAGGAGACAAAATGCAATCCTAAGTAGGAATAGATTGATCTATTTTCACTGTATTGTGATGATATTTGAGACAATTCCATAGTGATAGCTTAGGTATGTTATAATTTATAGAAAATAACAATACATTACAGCAGCTTTATGCAGTTAGCCTTAAAAGAAGTGACCGAGTTACAATAGAGAATTCCAATACACTGGAAAAGGCACAATAGATGTAGTCTGTATGATGCCTCGTTAACTTGTGATTGCACATCTTGTATTTTTGCAAGTCAGCTTTTGGACCAAAATATATTTTACAAAGATTTTCTGAAAAAGCGTTTGTCGTCTTATTTCTTGTAAGGTGTGTGTGTGTGTTTGACTGGAGGTAGAGGAGATGTCACCATTGTAATCACCATTGTTCTCAGTAAAAGATGAAATGACCATTTACACACTGAACATTTTAAATGTCGATGAGTTTTATGTATTTGTGCTGATACGATAATGATGAAGTTTATTAGTTCATTGGCCGTTGTACTGACGCAATAATGGATTCATCTTACTACCATTTCCACGGAACATGGTGGGGCTCAGGGACTGGTTCTGTTTCAAACATTCCTAGAATTTGTCATTCTGCTGACTCGTCCTTCCTGCTGCTATAGGAAAAGCAAGAATTGACTGCCCTTAAACATTTGAAACCGAGCAGGATGGACAAGGATAGAGGGAGCAGGGTATGGGGTGGAGGTTCTCTGTATATGCTACTAAAGCCAGAGTTATACTTGTTGGATGCTGGTGTCATGCAACTAAAAGCCAATCTACAAGCTCACAAGGTGTCACTGTTGTGATGTTGTAGATCAGCCAATTTCCCTGCACCCCCCCACATGCAACTTAAAATAAATCGGGTGTGCTGACAATTCATAGAGGCACTAAGAGCACTGCAAACCGAAACGTACTACAGATCCCTTTAATCTGCAGCTGTTGTATCATGGTCAACTAAAATATTCCTGCATTCTTTCACTATGTAGTTTAAGGTAAAGAAAATCCCAGTCATTTAAATCTAACAAAATACCAAGTAAAGGCCTCGAGTGGGTGTTTAAGTCTGCTATCGATGTGGATGTGTGCGTAGGTTAAAGGCCCTGCTTCCTTAGAGAAGTTTGATGTGCCACAGGCTTCCTACCTCATCTACACTGCCTGTCACTCATTATTGCTCTGCAGAAGAGGGGGCTTCCTGGTATTGTCCTATATGCTAGGGGGTTGCTGTTTTCATAATGTCTGCTGTGTGCCAACCACACACAACTAAAACACAGGTCCTTAGAGGAAATTCATTGAGGAAATTTGCCACTGCTGAATGAAAAAGTATTTAACTGAAATTTGCTTTATTTAAAGTTTTGTTATTTCTTACATGAGCATTGGGAGAAAATACATACAAGGGAATGCAATAGATCCTCAAGGCCCCAAAACCTAGACCCTTAGTTGTGTGGGCTTTCCTGCTGCTCTGTACCACTCCCCCAAGTCACTGAGAGGATGTCCTGTTAGATCTTGTGTGTGCGTGCATGTGTGTTCATGCACACATGTCTTAATGAGCGATGGGAGGGGAGAAGCTTCAGTCTGTCTGATTGCCCAGATAGTCCAGGACAGCAGTTGGTACAGTTGTCTTGTGCTGATACAGATGCCAAGCTGCTCACTCTGAGTCAATTAGGCCTTAAGAGGGAACCCTCCCTCTTCATCATCTAGCCTCTCCAGTAGACACACCAACATATCAAGGTAATATCAAATTGATGCCTCAAATTCAGTTAATGTGGTTTAATTTACTACTTTGATCATTTTTTGAATATTACTATGTGACAAATTTGTAATTTTTTCTTTGTGGAATGTGAGAACTTAATTTCAGTCCTGGTACTGGATTGTGTATTACATTACTATCCTTTTAGAATCATTGTGTTCTCTGCAACCTCTTTAGAAACTTTCATTGATATTTATCTACTATAGATTATTGATTTATCGTTTTACGTCTAACTGCTCTAATTTCTCTAAACAAACATTGCAATTAATATCCTCAAAGTCCATAGACTTGGCTGCCGTATGACGTAATCTTCAAAAGGCATGCATTGGAAGGAATTGTACCCAGTAAAATTCAGACTTAAATTATAAATTTGAAGCATTGACTCTGTTCCAAATAAGACATTTTTTCTCAGCATATTCTGCAGAGTTCTAAATGCCTTCTTTATCTGCACTACAATTACAAGCCACTCAAAATATTCTGGAAACATTTTCATATCCCAGCATGTCTGCCTAGATCCTCCTTTTTGTGCTGCCCAAAAACAGTTTGAGCCAGTCTGAAACAATTTCTCTGTTTTTAACACCAGACCATGTCACTCGAAGAACACATCAACCACTCGTTGGCCTTCTACAATGGCACGCCATGGTTCGTCTACGAGTGCACACTCCACCTGAACGCGGACGCCCGACGCATTGCACTCTTCCTCCTCTACTTGTTCTTCTTCACGGTGGGCCTTTTGGAGAACGCTGTGGTCATCTGGGTCAACTGGCGACGGCGCCACTCTGCCAACGGGGTCCTATTCTGCATTATCAATGTGAGCCTGTCGGACCTAATGGTGATCATGATCTTGCCCTTCTTTATGATGGAGATGACCGTGGACAAAGTGTGGCTGTGGGGCCGTTTCCTCTGCAAGGTCACCAACCTCATTTACATGGTCAACTTCTACAGCAGCTCATTTTTCCTGGCCTTCATGACCCTGGAGCGTTACTTGTCCCTGACCAGGCCTTCGTCTCCAACCTGCTTCCCTGTGGTGGGCCGGCAACGCTGGTTGCTCTGCGGAGGCCTGTGGCTGCTGTCCTTCCTGATGGCGTTGTTGGAGAATGTTCACGTGGACCTCCTGGAATGGGATGAGCCGGGCTGTTACATGATGCCAGAGCACAATTACACAGAGTGGGTCGTCGTGGTTTTTTCCTTTTGTCTGGTGTTTCAGTTCCTGGGCCCTGCAGCCGTCATCATCACCTGCAATGTCCTCATAGCACGCGCGGTTCGCACGACTCCGGATGTGCAGGGCCGACAGGAAATATGGCTTGTGCACGTTTACTCACTGGTATTTGTGGTGTGCTGGCTGCCGTACCACCTGGTGATGAGCCTGATAATTATAGATGACATAAACCCTTTTGCCTTCAGTTGTAATACACTGGAGGTGCTCTTCTTCTCCTATAGCGTGGTGCAGTGCCTGTCCCTCTTCCACTGCATCGCCAACCCCATTCTCTACAACTTCCTCAGCAAGAGCTTTCGCAACAACCTGGTTAATACTGTAGTGAACTACATACCCAGAGAGGCAGCCGAGACTCAGATGGGACCAGGCTCCCAGCCTAACGCAGCTGACACAGGGGGAAAAGAGGCCAGGAAGCAGCGGAGGCTAAGTGACATGAGCACCAGTCACTCAGATGTTGGATCGTAAGAAAGATGATTTGATGGCAGAATGGGCTTCTGTCAAATCAACACAAAAACACAGTTCCAAGACTTTCTCTAACTGATAAAGTGGACCAGTGGAAATGTGAAAATCTATTCAATGGAAAAATGACTTTGGTAGTGTCTTAATTCTTTCAAAGACACTTTATGCTGTTTGTTATGTAAGAATGATGGACTCACCAACACCTTCCACTCATAAAACATGTCCTGTTTTTCTTCATTTAACAGATCAGTTTCAAACAGTGGAGGAAAGGAAATGTTTGAAGATTTTTTTCACTCCCACAGGAAGTCATAGCAACATTCAGGATCTTATAGCGGAAATGAATTATAGTAACAAAGCAGGAATGTAAACAGATGCTGTCTGGCCAATGCAAGATAAGACTGGTCCTTTTAACTATTTTGCTGTTTGAAAAGGTGGAAATGGATGGATTCTTATTTTTTATGACCTGATCAATAAACGGATAAACCTTAGCTTAGTTACATTACATTATCAGACTTTGAATGCTACTGTGCAACACATACAGTCTGTATCATGCAATAAAATAACAATGTTATCCAAGTAACATAATGTGCTGTAGTTGCAGTTCACTATCTTGCTTAATGCTTTGTGAGGAAGTCATGCTAATCCTGTGACTTCCATTTCAGCCCAGCAGGGTGAGTTTCTTTCCACTTCTAACAATGTGGTGATAAGAAGAGCAAGAATGGGGGAAAGAGTTCCGTTTTCTGTCCACAGATGGCACAATAGGAGGAAGAGACCTGGCCTTCGAGAGGTCAAAGGTCATAAATCTGAAAGCGAGAAGTGTGGAATACCATGTGGAATACTGAAAATCATTCTGATGATGCATGGGTTTTTGCAGCATGGACACTAGAACAGACCACATACAAGCAGTTTTTTAACTCGTCTACTTACTTATTCTAGAAATAGAAACAAGATGTGCTGGTGAAAAAAAGTGTGCCCCCTATCTTTCCAATTCCTAGATGTTTTAGTGCCCGGAAGGTTAATAGGCAGTTAGAATGACCCCCTTAATAGTCCATTCATAACAATCTAGACAAGCTAGAGAGTCCCCATTGTTAATGCAACACATTTTAAAACAACGTGTTTCCTGCTGCATGTGAGGCCCAATCAGTTCCACTCCTATAGCCTCCCTTGTGGCTATAGCAGAATTCCTGGAACTAGAATTGTTATTGTTCCTGTAATAAAGTGGCATTTGCTCATACAGCTTAATATTGGGTGAGGACTGTCAGGACTGATTGCAATGTGCTGACAACAATACTCGATGAGATTCACTCATTTACATGTGCTGATGAAAAACTATATATTTTTACTCGTTGGATGTTGTGCTGATCCAATGCTAGATGACGTTTACTCCAATTTCGACATTACATGGTGGGGATCAGGGACTGGTTTGTTTAAACTTTCCCAGAATTGGTAATTCTGCTGACTATTCCTTCCTGCTGCTATAGGAAAGACGAGAGCTGACTGCCCTTAAACAATGGAAATTGAGCAGGATGGATGAGGAAAGTGATTGATTGCGGGGGAACATTGCGTATGAAACGGGACATATCCCATTAATCACTGAGCCATTAAGTTGAATTGAATCGCAGCCAACACAAATGTTCCTACATTCTGTCCCAGGAAATAAAAACGTCTGGGTTTCCGAGGCTACTGTCACAGTGACCTGTGTCATGACCTTACTGTCACTCTGGTGACAGCATGTCAGTCAGCTAGACTGCACCAAAAACAGACGGCTTTCTTGCCGTTAACTGTACAGACAAATGCGACTTATTTGTCTGCCCAAAAGTTAGGTGAAACATGGAAGAAAATTCCCACTTTCCCCCATATTTCTGTTATGTTCAACTAAAGGGCTTTGTCAACTAGGCAGTTTAGTTCACTGTTTAACCAAACATAACAAAAATAGTAATTTTGAAGAACCCAGCAATGTGCAACACCTAAAATGAATGCTGGAAATTGTCTAGTCTTTAGAAGTCAGCCATCATTGTGGAAGGAGGTGTGCATAGGTTAAAGGCCCTGCTTCCTTAGTAAGGCTTGTGCCACAGGCTTCCTAGCCTGTAAATAAGAGTAAAATCATTTGCTATGGCAGTGTTTTAGTTTGTGCATGCCAATTACGCTTCCTATCTTATCTACACTGCCTCACCACTGCTCTTCATAAGAGGGAGAGACGGGAGGGTAGAAAGTACTACAGGCCTGATTGCCCAGATAGTCCAGGACAGCACAGTTCAGTTCAACATTCATCCTCTCCAGTAGACACACCAACATACCGTATCAAGGTAATATGACAAATTCTATGCCTCACATTAAGTTGATGTGGACACTTTAATAGGATCCTGGATCTTAATAGTGCCTTAATTACTTTCCTCTTTTTGAGGACATTGTGTGCTTTGAACCTCTTTCATCCATGTGGATATTTATCTGGATTGTTGAAGATCAAAAAGGAATTGTACTCAACCAAGTGAGAGAGCAATTCAGACTTGAATTATGAATTTGAAGCATCAACTCACACATTCTGCAAAAGTGTTCTAACTAAATGCCTTCTCTAACCACTCAAAAATCACATTTTAGTAGCCTAGAATCCTACTTTTGTGTTGTGCTTTTCTTATGTTTTCAAAAGATAATCAGATTAACCCCAGAATAGCCCACTTTGAGCCAATCTGAAACAATTTCATGTTTCCAGGCCATGTTTCTGGAAGAATACAGCAACCACTCTGCCATCTATCTACAATGGACAAACCATGTTTTGTCTACAAGTGCACTCAACCTCAAATGTATACATAACAAAACAGATACAACTTAGCTTACATCATTACAGTACATTTTGGTTCTGAATGCTGCAGTGCAACTACCTGTATCATGCAATAAAATAATTACTGCAAAATCCATGTTAATAACTGGAAAATGTAAGTAACCTAATTTGCTGTAGTTGCAGTTCACTATCTCACTTCTTATTGGTTTATGAAATCCGAGCTTATTCCCAGTGATTTCCATTTCAGCCACCCAGGGTGAGTTTCTTCCCACTTCGAACAATGTGGATGATGGAAATAAAATTCCGGCGACCCCAAGGATCGTATTAATGGATAAAAATAAATTATATCTATTCTGTAATGCTAATTAGAAAGGACTGTAAATATATATATCTTCAATAACCCAGCAGGGAGACCAAATACCGTGCGGTATTTACCTTAAAAATGAGTGAGTAGCCCTTTAAATCTGGAACTCCCTCCCCCCTGACATCAGAAACATGGACTCTATCACCATATTCCAAACTCACCTCAAAACCCACCTGTTTAGGCAGGCATATGGCTGACCTCTGCTGCAAGCTGTGCCCTAGTTTTGTTTTGCTTTTAAACTGTGTTTTGTATCAACTGTTTTTAACCTGTACGGCGACCTTGAGTGCCCTGAAAGGCGCCTTATAAATAAAATGTATTATTATTATTATTATTAAATCTTGAATGACAGTCACTCTACCATAAAAAATAGAAGGATACCTTAAAAACGAATTGGAGACAGACGAAATAAAGTTCTGAGAGGAAGTTTAAGGTTTTAACTGTAATTTTTAGTAGGTAATAAAGTCAATTTACATAGAAAATGTGCTACATGGTTCAGATAATAATAATAATAGTACAATACATCACTATAATTTAGAGTATTCAATTGTTCCAATATGGATCCGAACTGCCCCTCTTCACAGCATCTTCCTGGCTTATACTGCATCTGACGTCAGTTGTTGATAAACGTTCATTGGCTGAATAGATAGTTCATTTCCGCAATATCCACGGTGGTGCTGGTTGTCGAGCACTCATTGGACCAGCACATGGATGATGAGACTGGTATCGTGACATCTTCCTTGGTTCCGTCATTGATGGCCATAGACCGGGAAAGCACAGAGGCTGGCGTTGCTATGGCAACCTGAAGATAACATTCTTTCCCTGCTAGCTGTGAACTCTTCGACAGAGAGAAATGGCCTGCTATCTACTTTCTCACTAGGCACCAAGGTCAAATACATGTCTCAAATCAAAATAGACCTCTCAGTATGGCAAGTTAACTTGACTGGGGAAAGTCTAATAGAGACAGTGAATCTGAACTTGGCGTCCGGAAACCCATAATATAAGTATGATAATAATATAAAGGATAATATAGGGCTGAGATGATTAGGCACGTGGATGGTGACATGACATAAATAGGATAAGGAGAACAACCCGGAGTAAACAGGCAGTAGGCTAAGAGTAAAATGATAAAAAGGGCAAGATGACCAAATATGACCTATATGGAACACGGTCTGGGCCCAAGTTCTATCTGAGTTGACCAACAGAATATGATGGAGTGGCCAACTTGACATGACGTGTAAACAACATGTCAGAATTTATCTATCAACTCCGCCCTTAGTTTACAAATAATGTCAAGGTGGCAACAAAATAAACCTACTTAAAAATGGGAAAAGGTCAATTATAATTTATGGAATTTAGGATGTCCGAATGTGGAAAAAAAATAAAACAATTAAAACCTATTTTTTTTTTTTTTTATAAAAAATAATAATAATAGAAGCATAAGCTAAGCAACTAGCAACAACAACAAAATTATATAAATGTACCTAATTAATTGAAAACCTCAAATGACTTTCCCTATACCACAACAATAGAACTGATTATTGATTGAATGGTGGATCTGAAAAATGAGAATGATTAAGAAAATAGGAAAGATGAAGAGGGGAGAAAGATATGTATGAGATTACAGCTAAAAATGGGATTGGGTGATGAACAAATTGGGATGGAAAAATATATCTATATATCTAAATATCTACATTGAGGTAAGGGGCATTGAAGTTAAGGTAAACAGAAAAATACCATGTCATGTTCCACCCAAAAATGGGTCTTTATAAAATTAATGACCGAAAACAACCTAAAATTTGGAGCCAAAGGTCAAATGGACCACAGGACCTGCATCGACATGGGGGCTTCGTCAGCCAGGTGCACTAATCACATTCCTTCAGATCACATCAGTGGGTCACATTTCAGGGCTCTCAAACAGCAAACGACAGTAAACTTAAGAGAGGCTATCATTATGACAGGAGAAGTTAGTGAAAAGTCAAGATTTTTTGTCTGGGGTCCTGTGGAACCCTTACTAATATTATCACCCACAAAGGTGGGTTCACATGGCCAACAGGCCTGGATACAAGTCCATAGGATCTATGTCCATGTATCCTCAAAATAATTTAGACAAAACTCACATGAGATGGTATTCCTCATTCCCCCAATTCAATACTTCCTGAGTCCTCGTCGGTCCTAATGGGGAGGCACACCAGTTCCTTGAGAATGGATGAACAGAATGAAAGGGGAAAAATTAAAACATGTTTTGGAGATATGAACTGGGAGATATGTGGAAGAATTATTGAATTCAGAATGGTAACTTAACTATGGGATAATGGCAATGGAATGCCACAGCAGAGGTTTGGTTCTGACTTCTTTGACTACCTGCGATATGAATATCAGAGGAGAGAAAGGAGAGAAAAATACTTTGGCCAAGGCCCAATATTAATATCAAATCAATAACCGTAATAACAAATTACATTAAGTGATGGAGACGGTGGATGTCCATGGTAAAAAAATGGGAAAACACCCTAAAACTGAGAGTGTCAAAAACGGTATAAAATTAACCTTGAGTGTCATGAATGGACTACATTTAACCTTAAGTTGGGAAGGCTGCGTTCCCGATTGGAATGCACCCAAAACTGGGAGGGATGGTGATAAGATAGCTGTTTATATAACAAAGAAGCAAGTGTTCTCAAAACATAAAAACAAGTAAAAGAAAATAAGAAAATGGAAGGACAATGGGTGAAGGGGGAAGGGGGGGGGGGGGAAACAACTGTACGAGAATGAGTGTGGTTGGTGCAAAATAAATATAATAATAATGAGTGAATCAGAGTAATTAAATAAAAATAAAATAACCATTAGAGGCATGGTGAAATAAAATTAACCTTAACCCTTAGACAGATTACTACTGGAAAACACGTGGAGTTTTGCATTAGTCTTTTCTGCCCTGTACGTGATTTTCCGTAGTTCTCTTTTTTTATTAATACCAATATATTAATTCGGTCCGCACCTCTGTATATAGTATTGAGCATAAATATCAACTACATTTCCCAGAATTCCCGTGTCACGTGACACACGTGTATGCTTTCCTATTGGAAACTGACGCCCAGCCCCCAGTGAACAGGGGGGTTGGTTGACTCCTCCGAGGTGGGCACTGGAGGAAGAGTTTTTCAGCCAGGTTTGCAGTCGCCGCAAAAAAAACAATCTGAAAAATGATCCATCCGTGTCCAGTGGCATTCTCCAGTCCCAGACCGTTGGCCGGGCTGCAACATCCACCCTCGCGGATTACACGTGTGCAATGTTTTTTCTTCTCCCCACCGGAGTTACCACCAAGGCTGATGCCTTCGCTAAAAGGTAATTTTATTGTATTCGAAAATGCCCTAATATGACATGTCTAGTAAGACGATCCCTATATTTGGCCCGAGCCGACCTAGTGCTGATATCAGATAGATGTGGTAGAACCATATATGGATAGATCTAACTGGTTTAGTCATCGTGACATGCATAGTCGGAGAATATATAACAAGGGTCGGTACTATAGGTGATCGACGTAGCTAACAAAAACATCTGATCAAATGAATGTATTGTACTGTGTCTTTGTGGGCCGAATCGTGGCATCGTGGCATACAAATAGATGTTTGTATAATTAGTATCACGATAAAATAATATGGCGACGTTAGAATGACACCACCAATGAGTGATCGCGTGTAATGTAGCTGCCCAGCGTATATCCAGCACCATCACGTCACCACATTCCACTGGCTGTTGGCTAGTAGTAGTTGCTAACAAACACTGCACAAATGGTACTGGCTATTGGCCGGGCCACAAGCCCGGGCAATAGCCAGTACCAATGTTGCTGGATGATTGCGACGCAATGGTGCTGGATATACCCTGGGCAGCTAGCTACATTACCACCGATCACTCATTGGTGTTTCATTCTAACGTTGCCATATTATTTTATCGTGATACTACTTATACAAGCATCTATTTGTATTTGTCATGCCACGACTCGGCCCACAAAGACACTGCACAATAAAATCATTGATCGCCAGCAGCCGGGTAAAACGCCATGTAATAGTAGCGTGCACTGACTACAGCTAAAATGTTTATTTCTTTTTATATATTTAGAACTGGCATCAGATGAGGAGGAGGAGGAGGAGGAGGATGAAGAGTCAAGACTGCGATGGCGTTCTCCGACACTGAACCGGATTCATTCATTCATTCATTTCAGGGGGGGCAGTTTTTGGGTGTTTTTTTTATTTAGCCTACTCACACATAACCTGACTCCGCCAGATGGGGCAGCAGAGAGTACACTGGGTTCCCCCCTCCTGCTCCCATCTGGGAACTCTCAGGCAGACTTGATGCCCGGCCACAAAACGGCCTGGCCAATCAGCAGCAGCTAGAAGCGAAGTTGCTCACAAAACGGCCTGGCCAATCAGCAGCAGCTAGTAGAAGCTAGAAGCTGCTGCTAGAAGTTGCTAGAAGCTGCTGCTGATTGGCCAGGCCGTTTTGTGGCCGGGCATCAAGTCTGCCTGAGAGTTCCCAGATGGGAGCAGGAGGGGGGAACACAGTGTACACTCTGCTGCCCCATATGGCGGAGTCAGGTTAACTCACACACACACACCGTCAAGGACTGGGTTTGGGGACATTTGGGAGGAGTAGCTCTGATCCATAGCTCTAAATGCGCATTTAGAGCTATGGATCAGAGCTAGGGGAGGAGTAACTGTTTTGTATGTAGGCCTATTTATTTTCTGTAATATTTATCATTTTATTATGTTAGTAGTCGTAAAAAATAAAAGACGCTTTTACAATGAGTTAGACCTGTCATGACTATTTTGTTCACTATTGTGAGGTTTATTGTATATGACTAAGCAAGTTTCAACTGTGATTTACTCTGTAACGGTAGATGGTAATAACTCAATTTCTTTTTTATAATACAGTATACATTCAAGTCTATATTTTGATACATATCATGGGCACCAAGTCATATCAAAACAATGTCCTTGGATGTGTTTTTTATCAAAACTGTGTTTCTTCATAACAGGTTTTTGAGATACATGCATGAATAGACAAGGTACTGGTAAGACTATGTAAACATGGTATATATCAAAATGTGCGTTAGAATGTCTAATTTTACCCCAAAAAAGAATTGAGTTTATATGATGTTCCAATTTCAGAGCTATGGGGACTTTTAGCTGGATAGGTCAGATTGATCATGACTGACCATGCTATTTATAGATGGCAAAATATCTACAGTGGTACATGTGAGAAACTTTTTATTTTATTTTAATTGAACTAGACAACTCACCCTTTAAAATGAGATATTGCATGGCTATGTATGCCCAGCAGAAAAAAAGTTATTTAGAAAATAAAACTTCAACCGGGCATAACTTTTTTTGGTTGTCCTAGAAACAGAAACAGTGTAAATGCAGGCTCTTTTAAATGGCTTCCAACACAAGAACTAAACATTTTATCAACTCAGTTCATTTTTTTCCTGGAAGCAGACAAGTCAAGCTTTCTCTGAAGGTCTTTCGTTGTCACACATTCACAACAGAGAATTTTCAATAAATCATTCAAAAACGCCATTCTGGCCATAGAGAAGTCTACCTACTATATAGAAATCCTTGAAACGCTCAAAGAGTTAAAAGCATGGTGAGGTAGAAAACATAACCAATAATCAATAATTACTAATGAACTGAGGCTGGGTTTCCAGCACTCACTATCACTGGGAAATACAGTACTCAAGGCTGAGGTTCAGAGAGAACAAGAGAGTGCACTATGACCAGCATATCACTCACCTCGATCCTCTGAAACCCCGCCCTTCACGTCTACGCCAGTGATAGTGGTTCTGGAAATCCTGTGGGTAAGCCATAAAGAAAACAAAATATCAGAATTATACAGGGAAAAATATCAGGTGAGAATGAATAATAACAATGTAACTGGGTGTTAAAAAAAAAAAAAAAAAAATACAATACTTGAGGGTTTACTGTGTAGTTTGGCAGGCAGAATTCCATATAGGAAAACTATAACACATGGGTGAGACAGGTTAAATCATATGGGCAAAAACATGACTAATAAATGATAAAGTTAAACAAATATTTGCACCGGTTATAAATTGACTTTCACAAAAGTCATAAAAAGGTGTTCCTCGCAGAGGAAGAAAATCAGACAACCCTACACAAAAACACGTGACAGGTTAAGCCTCTCGATAAACTAGCAGATAGCACTTCATGGCTCCTAGCACTTAATGACCAAAAATAGACGGTCAAATTGTCTCGTAGTTCACGAATCAGCAAAGTATACGGGATTGAAGAGATGGCTACCCTCAACGCTCATTCCCCCAGTGCTAACTGGTATGTCAGAGACATCGTACCCATAAATGGCAAAATAGGCATTAGTTGCCTATAGCCGGAAAAGATGAAATGGAGATAAAATTATAAAATAAATGCCGGTATGAAAGTGTTCAAATGAAAGAAATGAAAATGGGCTACATAATCTCCCTCCTGTAGTTAAAAGAGAGGAGAATATACTTAAAAAATGAATGGAAAGAACAGTGTGATCTGTTCACTTTGGAAAATGGTGAAATGTTCCTATAATCGGGGATCTAATCCGATGCCGATTGTGGAGCCGAGGATTCGTCCTGAGGTCAGCGGTAAGTAAAACTGAACAAATCGGCGCCAGAATTGATCGGCTAGGATTTGGGAGTGTCGCCATCTCCTGCGGCTGAGCAGTTCGGCTTCGGGGTAAGTGACTTGCGGCGTCGAGGCGTCGGGCCTCCCCATGAGTAGGTGATTCGGTGTGACCGGGTCCGGGTCCGCGGCACTCGATGAGACGTAGCCCAAGGGCCTGGAATTCAGGATGGCCTCGATCTCGATTAGCACTGTCGCTAGTACCTCCTCGGGGACGGTTTGGGTGCCCAGAATCACGCGCAGTATCGTTTTGACGGATCTCACCTCTCTCTCCCAGGCGCCCCCGAAGTGTGGGGCGGCTGGTGGGTTGAATACGAAGTCGACTTGTAGGGGGGCCATCATATCTTTGAGTTCTGGCTTCAGATGTCCGAAGGCTTCTCTCAGCTCTCTGCTTCCTCCTACAAAGTTCGTACCTCGATCCGACCTCAGCTCAATGGGTTTGCCCCTGCGTGCCATGAAGCGCCGGAGAGACATTAAGAACGAGTCCGTGGTCATGTTGGTCAGAAGTTCTAGATGCATGGCTCGTGTCGTGAGACACTTGAATATGATGCCCCATTGCTTTTCCGTCCTCCTACCGCACTTCACGGTGAGAGGCCCGAAGCAGTCCATGCCTGTTGAGTGGAAGGGGGGGTCCATCAGCCTCAGCCTGGACTCGGGGAGGTCCGCCATCTTGGGCTCGTTGGGTCTGCCCTTCCATTTCCGGCATCCGAAGCAATTGGTCTGGTGTTTCTTCACTGCTTCTCTCCCCCTAGTTATCCAGTACTTTCTACGTATCTCGGCAAAGACCCGTTCTGTTCCTGGATGTGCTAGGTCCTCATCGTATTGTTGGATTAAGAGCTTCGTGTAAGGGTGGGTCTGCGATAGTAGGATTGGATGGGTCGCTCCGCGGTCCAGATCCTGGCATCGCCGGAGTCTGCCTCCTACTCGCAGGAGTCCTGAGTGGAGTTCTGGTGCTAGTGCCTTTATCTTGCTGGATTTGAGTATCTCCGTGCCGGCCTGTAGCATTTTGATTTCCTCAGCGAAGCTGTCCTTTTGGGCCTGACTGAGAACGCTTATTTCTGCGTCCCGGTAGTCGTCGGAGCTTATCTCCCGTTCACTCCCCCCCTGACGCTGCCAAGACCATAGAACACTCACCTACAACTGGTCAGTGTCTTGACCAACACCACACCTCATAAGCAGCACTAACTCGCGCTGCAGCAGCTTCTCGTCTCTCATAAAGCTCTCGCTCTGCAGTTGCGCGTCTCTCGTAAAGCTCTCGCTCTGCAGTTGCGCGTTTCTCATACTCGGCCTTGTCATCTCGCATGGCGGAGTTGGTCGCCTCAAGGGCACGGATTGCCTCGTCAATGTGCATCCCGTCCTCGGGCATGATAGGTTTCTCAGTTGAGATCCTGGACTGTATCTAGCGTCGTAAGACGCTCCTTAGGTTTTTGGTGACGGCCTGGCGTTGTCGTCAGGTCGTCTAGAAGTCAGATGTGCTGAGGGCGGTCGTCCTGAGCGTCTGGCGTTCTTTGATGATAAGATAATGTTATCTTATAGTTGTCCTTAGTATCAATAGCTTAGTCTCACTCAATCCTGTCTTGGCCCTTTTCTTTATAGTCTTGAAGGTGTCGTCTCTGACGTCACTGTAGTGACGTCGGAGTGACATCTCATATCCTTCGTAACAGTTCCTTTAAGGGGGAAAAATCTAAAAGGGAGAATAACTAAGAGTTTATACTATTGAGGGTCACGGTCCAGATAAAATAAGTAAGAACTCTTTCTATTCTCGTGTCGACTCAAGGCAGGAAAGAAATCTTGGAAAGGAGGAAAAAAATAAATATATAACCTAGACTGTAATACTCCAACAGTATGCCTACTGACTGCAGTAAAAGAGCTATGTCACAAAATATGAAGTTAGGAGAGGGATAGCAAAACTATAGATATAGAAAGCTGTACATACTTTCTGAAACATAAGTTGGAAATGATAGACAACCTATTGTGACCATACGTTAGCAGGTAAAAAAATGAAATTAACTAAATTGGACAAAATAAATGTAGTAATTAAAAAAATAAAAAAATAGGGAGAATAAGTTCAGTCTTGAATGTTAAAACTTTTATGACTGAAAATAATTTATTTAATTCAAAAAGGGAGTATTCCACACATACACAGGGAGAGAGAGAAAGAGACAGACCCAGGCCCAGCGTTCTCCCCGTAAATCTCACCTGGAGGGAGGACAGACAGAGACAGACCGTTCTCACTGTGCATATCACTTATTGGAGGGAGAATAGAGAGAGACAGACATATGTCAGAGACATATGTCACTCACACTATGTATTTCACATATAGGAGGGAGGACAGACAGAAAGAGACTGTTCTCACACTGTGCATTTCACATGAGAGATATTACGCAGATAGACAGACCCAGGGCTGCTCTTTCAGGCATACAGACACAAAATAGGATACACTGAAATTTGTACCTAATGTTACATGTAATATTATGAAAAATATCCAGATGTAATCTTAAGGCAATGATAAAAAATTTAAATGCAGTAAAAACTGTAAAAATAACTATTCCTAATACACTTCTGAAGTTATAAAACAAGATGGCGTTCCCACAGCACACACACACACAGACTGGGAGGGAGAAACGCACGCACGCACACACACATCACATTCAGCAGGGCATGGATGGACAGGGAGGGAGAGACACGCACGCACACTGAGACTGCACTGACATGCATTACAAAGTAAGCGCACGCTAACGGGAGTGGAATGGGAGACACAAAACAAATGTAGATAAGAAAAGCGTAAATTAAAACAGTCGGACAGGGAAAAAATCGCCTCAGCTGAGGAGGGGAACGAGATAAATGAATCATAATAATCATTAAACTATCTAGTAAAAAGCAAAAGCTACGCTATGCCACAGCGCAAAAAAAAAAGAATATAAAACAAAAAGGGGAAAAGGGTGTGTTGAGGGGGAGAGGGAACAGACGTCATATCTGACGTGGCCATGATAGCTCCGTCACATATGAGTCTGCTTTTATTTACTAAAGACGTAAATAATTTCTATGATGTAAAGTAGGGTACTATATGCAGCACATTTTCTCTGTAAATGGATTCCTACCTTATATCGTTGTTCACGTCGAAGGAGTCAAGATGGAGAGCAGCTCTTCAAACGAGGCAACACAAAAATGTCTAATTAAAAAAGAATTATGATGGGTAAAAAAAAATGGAAAAAAAAAAAAAAAAAAAGAACTGTAAATTTGGAAAACACTGATTCTTTTTCCTGTCCCCCTGTCTAGTGATTAACACTTGCAGGGTTCTGAATCCGGCTCGATCGACCAATTGATGGAAATAAAATTCCGGCGACCCCAAGGATCGTATTAATGGATAAAAATAAATTATATCTATTCTGTAATGCTAATTAGAAAGGACTGTAAATATATATATCTTCAATAACCCAGCAGGGAGACCAAATACCGTGCGGTATTTACCTTAAAAATGAGTGAGTAGCCCTTTAAATCTTGAATGACAGTCACTCTACCATAAAAAATAGAAGGATACCTTAAAAACGAATTGGAGACAGACGAAATAAAGTTCTGAGAGGAAGTTTAAGGTTTTAACTGTAATTTTTAGTAGGTAATAAAGTCAATTTACATAGAAAATGTGCTACATGGTTCAGATAATAATAATAATAGTACAATACATCACTATAATTTAGAGTATTCAATTGTTCCAATATGGATCCGAACTGCCCCTCTTCACAGCATCTTCCTGGCTTATACTGCATCTGACGTCAGTTGTTGATAAACGTTTATTGGCTGAATAGATAGTTCATTTCCGCAATATCCACGGTGGTGCTGGTTGTCGAGCACTCATTGGACCAGCACATGGATGATGAGACTGGTATCGTGACATCTTCCTTGGTTCCGTCATTGATGGCCATAGACCGGGAAAGCACAGAGGCTGGCGTTGCTATGGCAACCTGAAGATAACATTCTTTCCCTGCTAGCTGTGAACTCTTCGACAGAGAGAAATGGCCTGCTATCTACTTTCTCACTAGGCACCAAGGTCAAATACATGTCTCAAATCAAAATAGACCTCTCAGTATGGCAAGTTAACTTGACTGGGGAAAGTCTAATAGAGACAGTGAATCTGAACTTGGCGTCCGGAAACCCATAATATAAGTATGATAATAATATAAAGGATAATATAGGGCTGAGATGATTAGGCACGTGGATGGTGACATGACATAAATAGGATAAGGAGAACAACCCGGAGTAAACAGGCAGTAGGCTAAGAGTAAAATGATAAAAAGGGCAAGATGACCAAATATGACCTATATGGAACACGGTCTGGGCCCAAGTTCTATCTGAGTTGACCAACAGAATATGATGGAGTGGCCAACTTGACATGACGTGTAAACAACATGTCAGAATTTATCTATCAGTGGACTTGGTGATAAGACGAGCGAGAAAGGGGAAAATATTTCAGGTTTTACACACCTGAGCTTAGAGGTCAAAGTCACAAACCTATGGAAGAGAGAGGTGCTGAACTCTGGATGAGACCACGTACAAGCAGTGATTTCTTTTACTTGTTTATTCTAGAACTACAAACAATATTTACGGTATTTGTTAAAAAGGCCAACCTTCATAGTTTTGACTTTAAAACGCTTTAAAAATCAAATGGTTAAAGAATAAAAAGGCATAAATATAATAAATAATTACATCATAATTAGATACAGATATGAGGTAAACAAAATATATATCACAGGTGTGGGCACTTCAGCAACATTATTCTACAGCACAACATGAATACAAAAAGACAGGGGTACATCTAGTGAATATAGTGCATGAATAGCATAATTGTTTTTTTTAAACTACTACTGACAAAAAACAAAACACTACATGCAGGAAGAAAGGAAGATTACATGTTTTCTGCTTAACTGATAAGGCCCCAGTTTCCTTTCTTATCTAAAACAAAATGTAGTATTGTTCAGCTTAGATGTGTTATGTTATGTATAAAAAACAATTATGCAATATGGTTAATCAAATACCAACTGCAAATTAGAAAAGAATGACTGTATATGCTACAGTGAGGTACTACTTCCTTTACAGCTTGGGTGAATAATGCAGCAATGTACTGAATGACAGTCAACAGTCCTCTTCTTAGGTTAGGACATGTAACAAAAGACACACTGCCACCAAGTGGCCACTGTGTGTATGTGGGTAGAAAAACCTGCTAAATTCACAAATGTCTACAATTCAACAACCAGGAACTGTGTAGGAGAACTGTGTAGCAGACAAAGACAGTGCCCCCCCCCCCCCCCCCCCACACACACACACACCCCCAGTCTCACACACACACCCCCAGTCTCTCACACACACACACACACACACACACACACACACACACACACACACACACACACACACACACACACACACACACACAGTATTATAGGTCAGGAAGAAGAACACGGCTGATCAGGTGTCCATGGGGGGAAGGGGTTCTTTAGAGTGGTCATTGTACATGAAGGTCTGCTCGATGTTGAAGTCCGGAGGCAGGTGGTCCTTGTGGACCTCCATGTGCGATGACACCATCTTCAGCGTGGAGAAGTAGAGGCCACACACTGTGCAGCGGTACATGAGTGCCCCAGCATGTGTCTTCAAGTGGCAGATCATGGTGGATCGGCCCCGGAAGAAGCGCAGGCACACCTTGCACTGGTACGGCTTCTCGCCGGTGTGGATGCGGAGGTGGTAGGTGAACTCGCCGGAGTGCGCGAAACGCTTGCCACAGTAGCGGCAGCGGTACCACTTCTCCCGCACACATGCCGCCGCTGCTCCGTCCAAGCCGCCGCCGCCGCTGCCATTGGTCAGGAGCCCCATGGGGAAGCCCGGTACTGGCCCTTGTAAGAGTTTATCAGACAGACCAAAGCCCATCCCCAGGCCAAACCCCAGGTTGGTCATTTTCACAAGGCTTCCAGCCTCCCGCCGCGGAGACGACGATGAGGGGGAGCCTTCCAGAATCTGGTCAGCTCGCCGCTTTCCCAACCACCCCTGGCCCCCCAAGCCCGCGCCGTTCCCTATGGACTCTGTGGTGTGTAGGCTGAGGTGGTACTGAAAGGCAGACGATGAGCGGAAAGTCTGTGGGCACAAGAAGCAACGCATCTCTTCCACTTCCCCTGCTGCGCACCGGGCATCTGCTCCGGCTTTGAAGCCCTGCTCTCTCTCCTTCGCTGCCGCTTCCTCAGCGTGCAGGGCCATGTGCCTGTCAAGTTGGGAGCGCTCTAGGAAGCTGTGGGCACAATGTGGGCAGGAGTAGACAGCCAAAGAGAGGTGGTTGAGGGCATGCCACAGAAGTGAACACAGGGTGAGCTGGGGAAGGTGGCACACACCACAACTCAGGGACTGGGCGCACACGTGGCTAAGTAGGTGGTCTCTCACCGTCTGGGGAGAGGGTGAAGCACATGAACACAAACAATGAGCATATTGTACAGAACATGCAACTGGTACAGACTCTGGCGGAAGAAGGGTTCCATGGTTCTTTTATTCAATTACAGCTTTGGAGCTTTATTGGTATGAAAAAAACATACTGTATTACATTGCCAAAGCAGGTTATTTATTTTTGAGGGGCGCTAGCTCCTCCTATATTCAGCTATTAGTGTAGTTTTCGTCATAAACAAACATTAAATTCCCATTGATAATGAATGGAGAATTTATGTCATATGTGTCTGAGCAAATCGACATGTTATGTCATGATGATGTACGATGATGAGATCGCCCCTCACTTTTCTATTCAATAGATGAGTTGTGTAATACTGCATAGTTATCTTTCATCTTTTGGAGCGGCAGTGGCTCAGGGGTATAGTGGCCGGTAGAGCAGCCGGATGGGAACCGTGACCAGTTCGATCCCGGGCTTTCGGATTCGGATTTAATTTGTGCCTTTGTACTGTGACGCTGGCGCCATGTAAACGCTTCTGACAAGAGGTAAGGAGTGTGTGAGTGTTCCAATGCTGCGGTAGTGTGTGTGACAAGAGTGTGTGGGGGGCGGGCAAACACCGTCTTCTTAAAGTGAGCGTGTATGCTGGCCCCTGGAGCTGGGGTTCATGCTAACAGCTAGCAAGTGTAAAATCAGCCATTACGACGGCATCAAAATACATTTTAGTCGACTAAATCAACTGTAGATTTAGTCGACTAAAATCTTATGACATTTAGTCAACTAAAACTAGACTAACACTAAAACATTCCAGGTGACTAAAACTAAGTGAAAACTGAAAACTATTCACGACTAAAACTAAAATAAAATTTTGCTGCCAAAAACAACACTGATTCTATGTCCTTTTTGCTGTGCTCGTTTTCTTTTTCTTTTCAATAAGAATTAAGTGAAAAAAAGAAGAAAAAAAAAAAAAAAGCATCCACCACATGACTATATTTTATGCTGTGCATTAGCACAAGATAAGCCAAAGTCAAAGTTACTGACTTTGTATGACAGATATGATTGAAAATGTCAAGGGTCTGCATGACATCCGCTTGCGGCACACTTTTCCTCTGAAAACACAATCTGAAAAATACGAGCAGTGGTTACTGCCAAAAAGAAAACCTAGGGCTCCATTTTCGTCACCGCTAAACCCTTATCCCTAAACTTCTTTGCCTTTTTTTTTACTATTTTGAAAAGCGTTTTTGAATAGTTCAATTAGCCAATCTACATTGACACGTTGTGAGCTTGTAGACTGGCCATTTTAACTATTCAAAAATGTTTTACAAAATAGTAAAAAAGGCAAAGAAGTTTAGGGATAAGGCGTTTAGCGGTGACGAAAATGGAGCCCCTAGTCTTAGTAGGACTTAGGACTTAGTTCAATTGAGTGTCCTGAATTTTTACCCAAACTGCTGTCACAACTCACAATATGAATTTATAATTTCCAATGTAACAAATAAATATAACCCCATTTGCACAGGACTAGTATTATCAGATGAAATATGGTAGGTCATTTTCTAATTACATTTTATTACAAAAATGATGGACATGATGATTTGCATGGGGTTAAGATGACAAACGACTGCAATTATTACAAATGACCAGAGGTCCCGTCCCGCCTAAAGGGAGACAAACTCACTAACCTGGAGGTCCTTGGCGAAGGTTTTGCTGCACACTGCGCACTGTAGCTCGGGTCCCAGGCTCTGGCTGGCTCCAGTGAGTGCCCCCTGTGGCAGCGTGTAGCCAGCAGCTACATTACGGCGATGGCGCAGTAGTTTGTTTTGACTGTAGAACTGGAGGTGACACATGTCACAGGAGAAGAGTTGCACTCCGACGTGCAGCAGGGCATGGCTGATTCCGGCAGTTTGGTCTGAAAACGAGGCACCGCACACCCGGCAAAGGCCAGTCTCTGTCAGATGGCTCTCTGCATGAGTCCTAAGAGCGGTTGGATCGGCTGGGAGAGGCGCCGCGCAGGCCTTACACGACCCCACACTCCCCGTCACCTAGAGGAAGGATGTATTGTATGTGATCACGCTGTCATTTCTGTCAAGCGGTATCTGGTTCTACATTTGTCAAAATCCACACTGGGACAGCGGAGCATGAAGCACATTGTAACCTGGAAGCAGCCTGATTTGATTAAAATCCAATAGAGAGCATGTTTTATTGACCTATTTCATATTTTTTATTAATCCTTTCATTATCCGTTTACTTAATCATTTTTGCTGTCGTGAGTTCTACTTGTCTTGTTATGACCTTGATGGCAGGGATATTAACATGTCGGACACAGTAAAACGTGCATGTATGTTTATTTACTGTCACACAAAGAAAATAAAAAGAAAGTGTTAATAAAAAAGAAAGAAATAACATTACCTGGACGCGGGAGTTGGTGCCGTTTCCGTTCTCCACACAAACAAGGTCATCTTCGTCGTCCTCCTCCTCCTCCTCCTCTTCCATGTAGTTCTCGTCATCGCTCAGCTCAATGATCTCGCCTGCCAGCTGACCCCACTGCTCATCCTCTTCAGTGCCCTCAATCACCCTGCACTCCTGTAGGGGGTCTCTCTCCTCATCATTTTGCCCCGCTTCTACCTCCCCAAACATGAGCCTTTTGTCCTGGGTCACATCCACTGCGCCTCCCTCTGCCGCACCTCCCTCTGTCACGCCACCCTCCGACGCCCCGACCTGTAAGCAGAGTGGGTCTCCCGAGGATGCTGTCGGGGTGCAGACGACCTCTGGCCCATGCTGAGCTGAAGGATCAGCAAAGGAGCAGGAGTCAGAGGGCACAGGGACGCTACTCTGAGCCAGAGAGCTGGTCATGACCCTGCAAATAGCCATCCGTCCATCCCCATCTCCGCAGATCCCCCTGACGCCTACCTCATGTTCCCCCTCGCCCATCTCAGTCTTCATCTGGGGGAGCACAGGGCATGGAGGCAGGACTCTGTGAGGCTGGCTTTTAGCCAGAAGACTGTGTTCTCCAGTCAGCTGACTCTCCGCTGCGATCTGCCCATAGCCCATGTGAGACTGGACGTCTTCCGTCTTGAGGTGCAGCGACAGAGAGGCAGAGTTTTGGTTCATCTCAAGATCTCTGGGTGTCCTATGCTGGAGGAGAGGGGAGTGTGCAGCGGCCGGGGTCGGGGCAGCCGACGATGACAGGGAGGAACAAGAGGCCGCGGACGAACACACAGACAACGCAGACACGGAAACTGCAGCGGTAGCATCAGCGGCCATGTTAGAGTCCAGGCCCAGGTCTCCGGCGCCAATTGCTTTACAGTTTGTCGTCACTGAGGCCTGCATGTCAGGGAACGTGGTATGGCAGGCCTTCACCAGCTCACTTACACCCAGCCGCTCAGCTAGCTCATACAGCACCCCTACATCGATCAGGTCGGTCACGATCTCCCCCGTGTAGATGAATGTCAGCACCTTCTCAAAGCTGGCCGGGGAAATGAATTCCAAGGAGAAGGCAGTGGTGGAAGAAGACTGGGCCCGCGAAAAGAGGCTACGGAAATACGCTCCGGCGCAGGCCAGAACGGCACGGTGAGCTGAAAAAGAGCGGTTCCCCACCTGCAGGAACACATCGCAGTACATCCGGGACTGCCGGCAGCGGTTGAGCTCAGACAGGAGCCCAGCGGCATGGCCGGGGCCCTGCAACCGGATCCTCATTCCCGCTGCTGCTACGGCAGGCCCTGACTGTGGACGTGAAACAGCAAGGATGTCATTGCAATGAAACATTATAGACTTGTGTGTCATATAGTCATGTGTATATATACGGTATAGCAACTCTGCTTATTATATAATAAATATATAATATAACTATACTAATATATACAGTATATATATATTGTATATATATTAGAAGTTATATAATATAACTTCTGTTTCTCGTCACCGTTACTTTCCAGCGCAATAAACTCTTAATAAACTCTTTGTTCGTCTCTAATGTTCTCATGAATTGTGAAAAGTGTAATGCAGTGTGTCGTCCACAGTAACAGTCTTTGTATTGAGTTGTGCTTTCATGTGAAATGTACCCATGCAAACTGTTAATAAATACTTCATTCAATCAAACAAACATTAGAAGACTTTCTATCACCTGTTAAATACGTACGGTACATCCACTCAACATTCTGCGAACATTTGGAACTATTCTGTAGAAAAGTTCGATCAGATTATAGCCAGAGATTTCTCAATCATGCATGTTGACAAATTAAGTTTAACAATGTTAGTTTGACAAATAATTGACAGTGATAATAAAGGCAAGCATAAAAGAAAACGTTACATGAGAACTATATTATAATGCTAGACTAATTAGATTTCTTGTTTCGATATTAAAATCAACCGCTCATTGAGGACAATGCCCGTCGGTTTTTAAGATAAATTATAAAAATGTCTTACCCATAGAAAGCTGTGTTTTTAGTTTAGGCAAACAGAACACTTGTCTCTGTTATTTTTTTTATTGAGAAGCAAACGTTTGTCGCACATGTATGACGTAATATCACCAAAAATACAGTTTGGGCGCCACCTACTGTCTGGATGACTGGGTAAACACAGAGCCTTTTCTAAGGCTCTGGGTAAACAGTCATCCAGTCATTTGGGGGGAGGAAAGGGGTGCAAAGAAAAAGGCCAATAATATTCATAATGATAATTACAAAATTTATTCAGATTACCATTTCCTTTAGCTCACCCGGTCTAAGGTGATAAATGTGACTCATTCAACACACTATGAAACATCATCATGGTTCAAATTCATGGGTGACCTTCACAACATTGACATGAATAATAAAAATGTTCATCTAATGCCATAATCTTTATTTAGGCTATTCCAGATAATTCTCCACAAATAGTCATACATGATCAGAATATTGTTTTGTATGTTCTTGACATGGTATGAGTAGGCCTATAGGAAATTATAAAAGACAATGAAAAAACAAAGTTGACAATCATATGTTTCCAAAACTACTAGTAAGAAATAATTTACAAAATCGAGTCTTACCATTTCTGACTTTTAAGTTGTACGTCCATTACAGATTTTAACATTAAGTATGCAGCAGGTACATTTACAGTATAGTTACGTCATGTCTTGGGAGAATAACACTGACATATTTCATACAGTATTTCAACCATTCAATTTTCTAGACTAAGCAGAATTTCATAATTATTTCAGTTGGTCTATCACTGATTTTTTTATTTTTTTATATTGGCCATCTTTGACCATTGCACTGTAGCAACAGGCACACATAACTAACAACATGACATACTGTATGTTTATACTTTATTTGCAAAGACAAAGAAGAATAACTGTTTTGGTCCAGTGACAACAAATATTAAAAAATTAAAATAAATCACCCTCTCAAACCACTCGCAACAATGAGCGTACACCCAAAACAGTTTGCTCTATTCATTTTCACTATCTGACAACTTGTTGTCGGTTATTGCACTTCTTTAGGAGGAAGTGGAAATGCAGTGGTCAGATTGTAATGTACTGTATATACTGTAATTACTATGGACAGCTACAAACGTCTTTTTGAGTCCTTTTGAGTCAATGACAGCACACGTTTGAGCAATATTATCTATCAACAAATTGAATGAATATTGCTTTTCAATTGTTTGATATGTTGTTCAGGCTCCTGTGACAATACAATTACTGTACATAGGATGTTATATAGTCCCCTTCCCATTTCCCACAGTCAAGATTTTTTATTATTATATCTACACAAAGTCAACTTTTTCGCATGTTGTCACCAGTTTCTGTGCATGGCATTTTCAGTTCAAACTATACACGCTTCCGGGAATTGGTGTGACCCAGACTGGCAGTGCTGGATCGGCGAGCGAGAACAGGTGTGGCAGTGGTAGGGGAGGTTTCGTTAGGGCAGCCATGTTGAAGCAGTATATCTGCACAGCCTTTACTCCCAGTTTTCTTTGCCATTATCAAGGCTGTCTGGCCTTGGTCATCCTTTGCTTTCACGTCACTTCCATACTGCAGGGAGAAACATTCAATTAGTTGAAATTTGTCAGCAATTATAATGGTTGTCTATTTACTCTATTACATACAATCTGGATTTTTGTTCACATCTAACTTTACGTGCATGCGTGCGTATGTATATGTACTAGAGACCTGCGCATGGAGTTTTTTGTCTGTTTAGCACATTGTTTATTAGCATGCTGTTTGTTTTTAAACTGTGTACTGAATGTCTGTCCACTTTTAGATGTCTGGCTCGATTGAAATAATGTAATTGGATTGATTGAATTAGCAATATATTGATTAACCACTTAAAGTTTAAGTGTAATCAATAAATCACTGAAATTCAATGGGTCTTAAACCATATACTTAGTTCACCGGACTCCCAAGGGCCCTATACTTTATAGTTGACTGGATTCCCAAGGGCTCTACACTACAATTTACAATTACAATTTAGGCATTTAGCAGACGCTCTTAATCGAGAGCGACTTACAGTAAACACTAAATATCTTATGTGAAAATAGCGATCTCCACACACACACACACACACACACACACACACACACACACACACACACACGTTTTGATTGGAATCGTTCGTAGGTTAAGCTTGTCAGTGTGCATTTGTATCTGTGCCCATACTGCTACTAAGTCAGGGGTGCACTAGCAAAAGTTGAGCATTTCTGTACAGGAAAACCAATGACTTTCCTCTTCCAATCTATCCTCACTGCACCCTCTGGAAAAACTATAACAAAATACAGAGGCGAAACTATGAAGAACTAGAAACAAAAGCTAACTCACCCAGACGAGCAGCTGCGTCATGACCGCATCTCCCAGCTGACATGCTGCGTGCAGGGCTGTACGAGGCCACAAAGGAGGTCCGGTGGGGTGAGTGTTGATCTGTTCCTTGGTGCTGTGTGCCAGGAGGAGCAGCAGCCTGGGCAGGTCTCTATCAGTCACAGCAGAAAGCAGCCACGCTGAAATGTTGCTGGAGCCGGTGTCCTCTGTGTGCTGGACAGCCACACCTGTGACCAGCGGCGCCACAAAAACCCGCTGCTCATACTTGGCACGGATCCACGACTCTCTCTCCTCACTGGGGGGAAAAAGGCACAGGGGGAGAAGTGATCACAATATGCACATACATACAGTACACATGCGCACACCCATGCATAAGAACAAAGCAGTTAACAGTACTTATAAGAGTGTGCACCCTAGCTGTGCTTAGCAAGGTCACAGAGAGACAAGAAGATTTCTATATAGTGTCTTGAAAAAGTAAAGACACGTCAGAGCTCTCCAGGACAGACGACACCTCTGGCCTGCGCTTCAAGGGGCGCCCCGACCAACAGACTGATATGATCAAATCCGAATTTGTGAAATAACTGGTCGTATCTGATTTTATCCATGTCATTTGCTGTTCCTATTCATATCACGTGGACCCATTCATTTTGGGAGATGTATCCTGGTAGCCTAATCATTAAAATATGCCATTTCTTAAGGTCCCATGACTTATGTTTACATCCTGTTTATTGGACTTTATATATATATATATATTTTTTTTTTATAAAGTATATTTATTGGTTTTAACAAATTTAAGGACTACAAACTGACATTACACAACAAGAACATAATAACAAACAAAAAGAAAAGAAAAGAAAAGAAAAGAAAAGAAAAGAAAAGAAAAGAAAAACAGCTCAGGCACAACACTATTATAAATAAAAAGATTGAATATACAAAGACATGGCAAGAACAATGAACCATAATGACAATAAGTGGCTTTTGAGTTTTGATAGAGTTTAGATAACCTTTGAACTCAGTACCAACGCAGCACATACATACAGTACACATGCGCACACCCATGCATAAGAAGGTAACAGGTACGGTCACCCCTTTTCCATCTCGCCCCACTACTCTACCTAGCTGTAAATAACAAACATAATTCATGTATGTTGGTGATTATATAAAAAAAATCATTGTTAAGTTCACTCTGTATATCCACGGGCATAATAGCATGATGATGCCATTACAAAACATGGGCTACATGGAAGAAATGTGTTTAATAAAACGAAATTAACTGCTAAAAGGTCCTAAATTAACTTAATTAAGCAGTCACCGTCTCTGTGTCATATGTTCTTTCTTAATTTTACAGATCGACTACTATACAATCAAATAAATCTGTATACAAGATCATTTCAGAGAGGGAGGGAAATACTAAATTAACTGTTAACTACATTAAATCATTTTGCGGGGGCGAGTTGGTAAAGGGGCGAGTCGTTTGGTATTCCATAAGAACACATGCACAATCAGGGATGCGTACTCCCTAAAACCCCTCCCTGCGAGGATGATGCCAGATGTTTCATAATCAGCAGAATAGTAAATCAAGGGACATTATCCTACATACAGTATTCATACTTGGCTGATCAAAACATAAATACATGAAAGATTAACTGCATTTATGGGGATATTTGGGAATATGTTATATGTTACTGCCTGGACTCACCGTGTGGCACTGGGCAAGGGCTTTGTCCTGCCCTGGGTGCAGCTCTCCCAGATGCTGTTAGCCATATGGTTGCCAATGGCAGCCAGGACCTGCGTGAGCTCGTCTGGCCAATCATCCAGGTCCAAGGAGCGGACGCGAGACAGGTGGGTGCCCAGGTTCCTGTGGATCCCCGAGCACTCAATGCAGATCAGTGCACCCAGGTTGAGGCTGGCCCAAGTGGGGTCTGGACAATGGCAACAGCAAACAGAAGAGGACAAGTATACACACATTTTGGTTATGATAGAGAAAATCTTGAATCTTCCTTTTGGCACAGCACCAGAGGAGAGAGACTAGAGGTGATGGGATCTGTAAGAACTTACTCGGTGCTTCGCAATCCACACACTGACTGTTTCCCTTTGCGTTGCGGATAGCTTGTAATGCTACTGCTTCATTATGGCTGCTCCTCCGTGCCTACAAAGTCACACGCACACACAGACACAAAAACACACAATTTATTTACATTCACACGTATCAACATGTGGGCAGGACACATTAAGGACACAAAAGAAGAAATATGCAACTACTCAAAATATATATATTTTTTGTATACAGTATAAGAATATGCACAAAGACATCATGATTTATCACATACACCTGTTGCATTTTCCATTTCCTTACTATAACAATATATCAATATGAAGACTCTCAGACTAGTTAAATTGATGGCAGTGGCTCAGGTGGAAGTGCGGAATCTTGGGAAATTGAATATTCGCGGTTCAATCTCAAGCTCTCCTGGGTTAGTGTTGAGCGTTCTTGAGCAAGATACTGAAACCCCTAAGGTTGGTGCCTTGCATGGTTTCCTGTCCCATTAGTGTGTGAATGTGCGTGTGAATGTAATGCTCATTGTAAAGAACTTTGGATAAAAAGGCGCTACAGCACTATACATTTACCATGTGCATCAGACAGTGAATGATGCACAGTGCAGAGTGGATTCTGACTGAGTGACAGGTGATGATTTACCTTGTTTCTGCCACTCTCGCAGGACTGCAGGCTGGCCAGAATCTGGCTCTCAATAGCCACCACCCAGGAGTCCCTATCCTCCAGACTCTGTGCCTCAAAGTGCCACGTCTGCCCCGTGAATGATACTATGATGAAGTCTGCATTCTCCTCGTCTGCAGGGACATGGCAAGAAACACAGCTAAAATTTGGTGCTATACAGTAATAAAATCCCAGAATCAACTTTATTGTGACATCATACAATTACAGATGTTAGTGGGGTAAATTAATTTATTCTGTTGTGCAAGCTCTCAAGATTTCATTTCATCTCAAAACTTGGAGTGTGGGGCCACTCGTCCTTTATGAGGCTATATGCACAATTATTCTTTTATTCTCTCAGTGATAACACAGGTTGGTTCATTCTGTATTGCAGAAGAAAAGGAAATGGGGTGAGAAGGCGGAAGCGTGGCCCCATTTTATGCACTCGCGCTGAGCGTGCGTCGCGTCATCACGCAAAGAGCCCGAGGTCTTAAAGGGACCTCATGAGTTTATGGATACATTTTTCTGTAATATAAAGAATAATCGGGATGATTCTCACTAGCGTGTTCTGAGCAAAACATTAAAGTTAAAATAACAAAAAGAATAGAGAAGGAGCAAAGTTAAATAACAGGAAGCTGCAGTCAAATCAAGTATACAATGTCAAATTGTATATAAAAAAACAGCAATGGATAAATAAAATGACCGTACACAGAAATGCAGTGTTAATTAATAGTAACTTACAAAATCACACCCATGTGAAGTGAGGGGCGCTCTTATCATTGTACATCATCCATTCAACAATGGGAATTTGTGTAGGACAGAAATAGATGATTTGCTCGTCTACATATGACATCAATTCTCCATTCATTGTCAATGGGAATTTAATGTTTGTGTAAGACGAAAATCTACACTATAGTTGAATATAGGAGGGGCTAACGCCCCTCAACAACAGAACAGAGTTGTACTTCAAGAACAACATAAAAGTTGACGTATGGAAATGGAACAGCGGGAAGAAATCTCTGTTATGATGTGAAAACAATCATTATGAACTACTCGTATGTTGTATGTAACTATGCCAGACACAAAAAAAGGAAACTAATCACAGAATGGAAATAAATAACAAGCAGATTCATCACCATCAGCTGTTACCTGTCTTATTAATGTTTCTCAAGCTACCAAAGCTCTTTAATTTCCACATTTTGCGCTTTGCTGCAGTAGATAGATAAGCAAAAGGAGCAGAAAGGAAGAGAAAGAGAGAAAGGCAAATGCGAGGGTTGAGAACAAGCAGTAAAGGCATTGTAATAGACAAATATCAGAGCAGAAAGAGATGAAGGTACAGTAGCTACACGAGAAGACATACAGTTTGCTATTATCATTATAGACAATCCATATATTTTCTTAATATATCAAATTATATTTCCCATACACTGTTGTACAGGCTCCAAGGTATTTAGACAATCATTGTATAATAAAATGATTATATTTTTTAAATGGTAATATTAATATTTTTGGCATGTCATTATTTTTTTAAGATTGACATTTTCTTTATTGAAAAATAGTGAAAAAAGCGCGTGTGAGCTCGTAGTGTGAGCTTGATTTGATTTGATTTATTTGGATGTTATGTTAAAAAAGAAAGTACAGTACATGAAATATATGCTTTCACTCAATGTGCTATTTTAGTTATTTCTTGTATAATTATCTACAGTGTAGACTAACAGTCAAGTAATATCATAAGATTAGCTGGTACAAACTGTAACGTAATCTCATCACCTTCAGCTTGGCCAACAGCTGTGTCTCCTTTTTGGTTCATGCTTTTCTTCCTTCTATTCTTCTTTCTGTCGCTCATGGGAGATGATTGGCTGGAATCTTTTCCAGCAAAGGGGTTGGTTGCTCCTTCCAGAGCATCTGACATTTGGGTGCAAAATAATGACTCATAAATCACACCATGAAAAATTGTCTTGAGATCACAGCCCCAGTGGCCTGTTGTAAAGATTTCACTTAAAACATATGGGTGATTTCATAACGGTTAGAAAGGTGAACACTGATGACGTAAATAGTCTCACAGTATACATACCAACACTTTGTGCCTTGGTGGACAACGTGGACGGACATCGCTGGAGTCCTTTGTCTCCTTGAGGAGACACCACACCAGTCCTGTCATCAACAACACTCAGGGTGGAAGGACAGAGCTGAGCACCTGGCAAGGACAGAAAGAAAGCAGCAGGTAATTGATGAAACCTGAGTTACTCAGTTCTGTGCGGGTGTCATGCACCAAAAAACAAGAAATGATGACATAGTCATATTATTACCAGCTGCTTTTATATTTGCGGCGGTGGTGGTCCACAGTAAAAAATAGAAGATCTACAAGCTCCCAATGTGTCGAGATATGAATATGATGCATTGTGAGCTTGTAGATAGGCTATTTCTTTCTTTTTTAAGATTTGTTTTTGGCTGGTATCAAGATTGGATGAGGATGTTGGCCCATTTGGCCCGTTTGGTGCCTCCTCTTCCGGTTGCACGTGTCTTTGTTTACATTCTTAATGATGACTGCCTATGAATTCCACAGGCCTGGGTATACAACCTGGCCTCTGGCCCAGCCACTCAGCGCGCACAGCAAGTGAGTTGTCTCTGTTGCGCACCGAAAACACCTTATATGGTGTGGAATGGACGACACCAGGCGAATCGCTTGGGAAAGAGGCGGAAAAGGTACGCCGGGCGATCCGCACAAATGAAGTGATTACACCAGCTTCGCTGAATAACACGGGAGCTAATCGCAGCTTGATCGGACGGATGAATACGATATCATTACGCATCTCATTTACACTGTGGCGTATTTCTCCATTGTGAATGAGGACCAATATAACAGCACCCACACATGCGTGCACACGGACACACGCACGCACATACGCACACAGCTGTTTTGCAAAAGTACCTGTGCTGGTGCTTTCAGTATTTGCTATGTCCTTTGTTAGTCCATTAACTCCAGGTACAGAGATAGGGCCGGGGGAGGGCCCAGAGGAGCTTCCTGCCGGGGCTACAGCTCTGGGAGGCCGTTTCCCTGGAACCTTCACTGTCACACGCAGGAGGTCAATCTCCTTCCCATGAGCATTCTGCATGTAGTCCTGGAACAGTTAAAACATCACAAATCAGGCCCTTTCTTCAGGAATCCACAGTATGACCAGGATGTAAACGTCTTTCTGAACACCAAGTATCAGGAAATGTCTCTATGTCATCATAACTGTTTGAAGCTAATATAAATCTAATCCCTGAGTATGATCTAAGAGCAAAATGGCCAACATGATGTGAATATGGCCGATGATCCTTCAGTGTTGGGAAAACATTAAAATGTTATATAGAATCTTTAGGACTTTGAAAAAAGTGACCTGTTCTGAACAGCAATTTTGACTGTAAATGAAATCCTGTCCAATCCTAGGCTATATTACAAGGGAAACAAACGTGACCGTCCTTTCACAGTTTCACAGTGTGAAAGCTGTCAGGCTGTCACCATATTGATCTGGCGCGTGGTGTTCTCTTACACTGGAGCTGGAATGGTAGGACAGCGTGCCATTGTTGGACAGAGTGACGTATTTCTTCTTCCACTCCTTATTCAGCGAGCTCCCACTTCTCTTCCACAAGATACTCTGTGAGAAACAAAGACCAAGGTCACTCACTGCACATAAAGCACCACAGCTCCCTGCATCATCTCCTATCTGCTGGACTTAAAGAGCCAAAACAATAGAGTCAGTCAGTCAGTCAGTCAGTCAGTCAGTCAGTCAGTCAGTCAGTCAGTCAGTCAGTCTGTCTGTCTGTCTGTCTATCGGTCTAGCAGTGTAACTCTCAGAAAGAGCAGTCTGACAGAGCTAACAATAACAGCTGAAGCTAGTATTTATAGCGCACCCTTGGGAATGATGAAAAGATGAAACAACTATTTTTGCTTTATTGCTTATGTAAGGCAAAACAAATTTTGTTTCACTACACTTACATATGAAGATGGAATTCTGTTCTGAAAAACATACTGAAACACATGTGCTTGCTGTTGATTTAGATTTAGATTTTTGATGTCACAACATCACATCAAACAAACCTGTTTGATGGGGATGGCACGTCCACTGCCCAGGTCCCCTTTAGCATCGGCAGATTTTTTCTCATCACGGTTCTAAGAGGAGTTAAACAACAAGGTGAACAAGGTCAAGACAGCATTTTGAATGGAAAGAGTTGTAGAGGGATTTGGATATCAGGTCGGACAAGTCAACAAGAGCAGGGGTTCTCAACGTTTTTGGCCGGGGACCCCCGAAAATGCTTTGGCAACGTCTCGGGACCCCCGCCCCGCCCCCTCCCGACCCCCAATATAAATTGACTGCTACAATAACCTTAAACCATTTTGGGCGGGAACCCCTTTTGGTGTTTTAAGCATTGTTATAATTTAGCTATTTAAAAATAGCAGATCTACAAGCTCATAGCGCGCCACCGAGTGGCGCGCTACGAGCTTGTAGGTCTGCTATTTTTGAAAAATCGTGAAAATAAAATTTAAAAAAAGTTTTTTTTTTTTTAAATAATTTGGGGACCCCCTAAAATTATTTGGCGACCCCCCGAGGGGTCGCGACCCACGGGTTGAGAACCCCTGAACAAGAGGACAGCGGTGGCATGGGATGACAGGAGGCTGAAGGCATGACACCACAGTGTTGGCCACAACTGACCTTGAAGAGAGAAGGTCGTCTGTGGGGGATGTTCTTCAGGGAGCGGGAGGTTATACTACTCACCTCACCCCCTGGGATGTTCTTCAGGGAGCGGGAGGTTATACTACTCACCTCACCCCCTGCTACAACACGTAGCTCTCTGTGGCCAAACACAGGGGTGGAGGGGAGGGAGTAGGGGTGCTCACTCTGACCATTACTGGCCTGAGAGAGAGTGGCAGGTCAGGAGGAGAGGAGGGATGGAAATGAGGGTAGAGATGAAGAACGAGAATGGTTCATGTCATGAGATGAAACAAAATCAACAGAATCGATCAAGCAAATGGACAATGAATGATTGACAGCATTTTAGAAGTTGGTGAACAATGGGTATGGGTAATGAGTCATGATATGAATATATGTTTGTATGCATGTAGAGAATGTGAGAAGGGAAATAGAGACCTAAAGCAGCTACCTGTAGTACATTATACCTCTTAATTATTATATTAGTGGTCAACCTCTGAAATGTGTCACTCTTGGAGAATATAGTACTGAAGCTCACTTTGTCCTATTTAATTTGATAATGTAGTTATGTATTCCAAATATATGTTCCATGAAGAAAAAGATATACCGTATGATGGTTATATTTCACTTGCTTTCCAGTATACTAGGAAAAGTAGTATAAAAAGTACCTTTGATTCTTTGCAAATATTAACATTGAGAAACGCCTCAAAGGTCTACTTCTGATGTGGTGAAATGAATGTTCAATATTCTGACACAATGAGATATTGCTTTAATATTGACAGCCGAATACTGCAGTGTTTTATTCAATTTCTAGCTTTAGTGGAAAAACTGTCTGTGCTTATAACACAAATCCCTGACTGCTTCATTACCCTTGCATAATAGCCTCATGAGGACTACAAAGGTTTTTCACTTTCCCATCTCTGCTGAAACTGTATTACAACCCTTTATATGCTGATTGATTTCATAGCCCCCTGGCCAGTGTAAAACATTAAAAGCTGATTGTGGAAGTTAGAAATTGCATGCTGAGCTTTTAGGAAAGGTTGTTCAGCAGCTGTCCTGCATGTTTCGTAGTGCTTTGCTTTTACCTGACCAGGGAAAGATGCTGATCCTGGGGTAGAGCCTCCAGAGTGACTGGGAGAGTTAGGGAGAGACTTGCAGGAAGCCAGGAGGGCTGCCTGTTTCTTCTGAGCAATTATCTTCTGGGCGGCTGTGAGGGGAGGACAATATAATGATGATTAGAGGGTTCCACTATAATATCATTAAACACTTTAACCCTGGCGTCCCTTTTTTGGCCATGTCGTTACAGGCAAACATTTTCAAGAAATTAAAGCGTATTGAACACTTTTCATGAACAGCTAAAATGGCATATCTACAAGCTTGTCATTGAGCTTGTCGATGTGTTGTTATTTGTACAGTACCGCTATGCGATGAAGCACATAATAGGGCTTAAGTGGTTAACTGATCCATAGTCACCCAATGAAAACTAATAAATAACATGTTAATATTCATGGTGACGTATTAAGTATTTTGTGATGGCAAACAGTAATGTAATGTAGCTGTATGTCCATGTAGCTGCAGAGAAAATCTTCTTCCGCTCACCCTCAGAGAACACACGGTCAACGTTGAAGCCATAAGTGGCACATGTCTCATAGAACAATGAGTGACGCACATCAATGCACAGCTGCCTGGCTCTCTGATCCTCGATTACACGGGGGTTGGTGCTGCTTATTTTGTCTGAAACCAAAACCAAGAGGGAAAAGTAAAATCTCAGACGTATTATTGAGTGGTACAGTAAAACAAGTCTATCCAATATTTGGTCTGTTGATGCTTTGTATTGTCAGTAGACCTCGGCCAATGTGATTAAACCAATTCCTATTTTGTCTGTAATGTCCATATTTCTGTTAAAGCGTTTGGATTGGAGCTGTTTATTAAAATTTATGCTGACTATTTTGAGTAGCTATGATTATTTTCTTGTAAACAATAGCTCTAGTTCTAGAGGGCATACACATTAGTACATTTATTTGCAGGGCCAATTATGTTGAATAATCAATTTGACTCATGCGCCCAATTAAATTAACCATTCACTTTGTCTGCAATGTTCACTATTACTATTAGTCAGTCAAGAATGGTTTTGGTCAAGATGGAGCCTTACAAGTGTGAGGACAAAGTACCAACACAATGTCAAATATATTCAATTATTACATGGCTTGGTTGAATGCTTGATTCTGATTGGTCAATCGCTGAATTCAGCGGTGAGTTATGTGTTGATAATGACCGCTTCGCTCTATAACAGACCTCTGCCTAATCAAACCCTCTGAGCACCAGCTGCGCGGCTTTCGCCCCGCTTGATTTCCAACATGACAGGCAGCCATGTAAACGCACACACACTAGTGACACACAATATAATTTACAGCTAAACATTGCTCTCAAAAATGTTTTTGAAAACATTTGAGCGAGAAATAGACGAAGCAGTACCCGAAAATGGATTCTATTTGATCAACTCACTTCCTTGTTTTCCGACAGTGCTGCAGCCCTGCAGCTGGCCAGACGCAGCCAGCGCAAACTTATGGAATACTTTTTTTGTTGTGTTTTGGGTCAATGTATTAATTTATGTTAGGTAGCCATGTAATAGTGATCACCTTCATTCACCTTCAGGGAGTTTAACCACCTCGGCTTCGCCTCAGTGGTTAAACTCCCTGTCGTTGAATTATCTCCCGACAATGACCACCTAGCCAGATATTATCCCTGTATGGGCCAGTATGGAACGCAAGGTGTTAACATCGCTGCCTGTTACCGCCTCTTTGTGCCAGACGGAAGATAAGGCCCTAATAGCCCAAATGGCCCATTTGGTTACATTTGTACGCTCTCAAAGTTAAATGAACACTCATTTGACAGTGTGCTGACCTTGGGTGCCGACTACTATAATGGGGATGTCAGTGCGGTGGGCGTTGAGCTGACTGTAGAGCTGATAGACCTCCTGGAAACTGGCTTCATTCTCCAGACTGAACACCAGGATCACTGCATCCACCCAGCTGCTGAACTGAAGGTCAGAGGAGTGGAATGGGTTGAGGCCTAAAATCAACAGGCATAACCAAAGTCTCTGTCTCTCTCTCTACCTCTCTCTCTCACACACACACACACACACACACACACACAGACACAGACACAGACACAGACACAGACACACACACACACACACACAGACACACACACACACACACACACACACACACACACACACACACACACACACACACACACACACACACACACACACACACACACACACACACACACACACACCTGTGCATCAGGAGGTCCAGCTTCCTCTCGGATCAGTAGTAAATTAGTCTGTCCGTCCATCAGCACTTCCTTTTTATACCTTCCACCTGATAAGGACAATGAGGAACCAGTCATACACCAGAGCACACATAGCACACAGTCAGTTAAAGGCCCACCTTTAACCAGCTCACAGGTATAGAGACCAGTTTTCCACAGCTGCCCTGCAGTCTCACAGTAAACTCCTGGGTGTAAATTGAACTCTGTTAAGTGTACAACACTCACACAGTTAAAGATCTAGCACTCCGTACTTAAAAGAATACAAATCCAACTAGGCCACTGAGCTGCCCTGCTTTGATCTAGTGTATGAGTCATGATGGCAGGCAGTGCAGTGTTTCTTGATGTCGCTCACCGTCAGGTTTCTCGAGTGGCACATAACTGCCTGTGGTGTACTTGTTCACCAGAGCCGACTTGCCACTTTTAAGACTTCCCAGAATGCCCTGAGATGTGCAAGAAGGAGAGAGAGGTAGGGAACATAACATTGGGGTGTGAGTGTGTGTGTTGTTGTAATAACTCTCTGAACACAATGGCAAAGCCCGGCCCCCCTCCCCCACCACCTATTCATGCAGTTGTAATTTCAGACAGTGGCAATGAACTGAAATGATTTCAATCTATTTCTATTTAGATGCTATGGTGTTTATTGTGCTTAATTGATTCTTCGCTGTACAAAAGTGTTGCGCACCAAAAATAATAGGTCTACGAGCTCACAAAATCCTCAATCGGGCTGCTATAATATACTGTAACACGTACAGGTTTAAGAAGCATGAGAGTGAGCAGCACACATTCTTCTTACCAGTCGCAGTTCTGGGATGGATCGACCCAGGGTCCACTCTTGACTGTTGCTAATATTTACTAGAGGGAGGGAGGGACAAGAGAGAGAGAGAGAGAGAGAGAGAGAGAGAGAGAGATTGTGAGAGGCACATCTGTCATCTATGGGCTTGTACAATATAAAGAATACTACTTGTATAAAGAGCAATGGCCTATGGGAGGACTGCTGCTAGGTGACTGATAACTATAAGCGTGTGTGGCCGAGCATGTTCACTTAATGAAAATAACCTTTCAGA